>NC_080783.1:106995651-107308508 GCF_028018385.1 Neofelis nebulosa | reverse complement strand
CAGAAGAATCTTGAGGGATGAATCACAGAGATAAAAAGTTAGGATAAAGATTCAGAAACATGGAGGAGCAAGGGTAAAATGATTGGGGTAGAGAAGGAACTGGATAGAGGCCATATCTGAAGATACAATGGGACAAAGTTTTCTAGAAGTAATACAAGAAATTAATCTAAAGTTTCAATTAGCACAACCCACTCCAACCAGGAAAAATATAAAGAATAAGGCACATCTAGGGTCAGACAAAAAAAAAGCAAACAAAGAAACAAAAACAACAGTAAAGACAGAAAATTGAAACTAGAGCTACAGATTAAAACAAAAACAAACAAGAAACAAAAAACAAACAAACAAACAAAAAAAAAAAACCCACAAACATTTTAACGTTATGATAGAATACCAGCATTGATGGGAGCTAGCAGGTAATAGAAAAATATCTTTACTTACAAAGAACTGCCAACATAGGATTTTATATGCAGGGAAAACTGTCTTTATGATAACTGACAAATGAAAGACATTTTTCAACCAAGAAAACTAAAGGGTTTGAGAACATCAGATCGTTAATAAGCATCAATAAGATGCTTGAGACAGAAGGAATGCGATCCCAAGTGCACAATGAATGAGGTAAAAATAAATAACCATTTGGAAAAAAACTAAACTTATGATTAAATCTTAATAAATATTGAGTGGATTAAGCAGTAAAAATAATGTCATGTGGAGTGTTTTAAAGAATTAAATAAAATAATGAAGATATCATGGGCATAATAACAGAATTTGGAAGTGAGGCAAATATAATCATTTAAGATCCTTAATCTGTCTGGAGGATGTTTAAAAAGCATTGGTTAAACTAGACACAGGTAATTTAAATATGTGTGTTGAATATTCTAAGACAACCTCTGAAAATATCTAGCATATAATCTCCAAATTTGTAAAGGGGAAAAAGAGTGGTAAAACATTTAATGCAAGAAAGAAGTCAACAAAGAAGACAAGAAACATGGAAAATTTGAAATGTATAGAACAAATGTTATAAAATGTTATGCTACTGTTTATATTAATCAATAATGACAGTGTAGTTGATCTTGAATAATGACCTTGAATAATGTTAGGGACAACAACAATTTCTGCACAGTCAGAAATCTGCGAATAATTTTTGACTCCTCCAAAACTTAACTTTTAATAGCCTACTATTGATTGGAAGCCTTACTGATAACATAAATAATCAATTAACACATATTTTGTATATTTATGTATTATATTATGTATTCTTTTTTAAATTTTTTTTTTCAACGTTTTTTATTTATTTTTGGGACAGAGAGAGACATAGCATGAACGGGGGAGGGGCAGAGAGAGAGGGAGACACAGAATCGGAAACAGGCTCCAGGCTCTGAGCCATCAGCCCAGAGCCTGACGCGGGGCTTGAACTCACGGACCGCGAGATCGTGACCTGGCTGAAGTCGGACGCTTAACCGACTGCGCCACCCAGGCGCCCCTGTATTCTTACAATAAAGTAAGTTACAGAAAATTTTGTTAAGAAAATTATAGGGAAGAGAAAATACACTTACAGTATTGTACTAAAAATTCTGCATGAATGGACTCATGCAATTCTAGGGTCAACTGTAAATGTGAATTATGCAATAAATAGCAAAGATTAGATTTTTGAAATGCTACCTATGTGCTATTTAAAAGAGATATATCTTAAGAAGGCTGAAATTTTGAATGAAAAGAGTTGAGAAAAGATAAATTGTGCATCTATGAACCAGGATAAACCTAAATAGCTTTAGTAACACAAATAAAATAAACTTTAACATGAAAAAGGAACACTAGACACAAAATTTTTCACTTTTTAATAAACATTGACTTAATAAAAATATTCAAATTTTAATTTATACTTACTTAATCATAGAGTCATAAAATTTTAATCCAATACTGAACAAAACTGCAAGGGGAAACAGACAAATTTATTACCATAGTGGAGTTCATTAAACTCCTTTTAGTAACACACAGACTGAGCATAAAATCATCACTTGGAATGAAAACATCAACATGGAAGGCAAAATTAGAGTTGACCTACTGTATGTGGATCCATGTGGGTCAATTTACTCAAAACTGAGTCCTTTAGGTGGGCTATCCATAGATACGATTGATCTTCTGCAGAGTTCCATGAAAATAAATTACAGTTGAACTTGTAAAGCAATTGATCTTGGCAGAGTTCTAAGGTCAGCGGTCAAGCCATTGGTTCAATACATCAAAGAGTTATAAAAGCAAGGCTTGAACTCCAGCTTCTTGATTACGTGAGGGATGATGTAACCATGGATGCTTAGGAGGTAGCACAGAACTCGGAGCCAAGGTTAGCTGCCTTGTATTGAAGGTCTACCAACTGGAACTTCATCTCTTGATTATTTATCAGTAATGCAGCCCCAAACCCCTACACAATTGGATATAATAATAGATATAGATATAATATCAATTTCCTTTATGTAGTCTGACATCTGGCCTCAGTAGATCCCTATGAACTGACCCTTGAATCTGGTGAGCAAAGAGAATTATGCATATTTGTTATCTGTTGCTTCTGTACCTAAAATACTTGTTGCCCAGAAGAAGTACAGGGGGTGTTACCTTCCCATTTGCTCTTGCTTCTCGAAAATGTGAAGAAAACACAATACTTTCAAGCATGAACATTTACAAAAATTAACTATTGCATTGGTCATAAGGCAAGTTTCAGTAAATTTCAACTAATTGAAATCATACAAAGCATATTCTCTGATCACAATGAAACAAAAAAATTTCAAAAACTAAAAAATAACCAGGAAGATTCATATATTTGGAAATTTTATTTATTTATTTATTTATTTTTTCAATATATGAAATTTATTGTCAAGTTGGTTTCCATACAACACCCAGTGCTCATCACAAAAGGTGCCCTCCTCAATACCCATCACCCACACTCCCTTGGCTCCCACCCCCCATCAACCCTCAGTTTCTTCTCAGTTTTTTAAAAGCCTCTTATGCTTTGGCTCTCTCCCACTCTAACCTCTTTTTTTTTTTCCTTCCCCTCCTCCATGGGTTTCTGTTAAGTTTCTCAGGATCCACATAAGAGTGAAAACATATGGTATCTGTCTTTCTCTGTATGGCTTATTTCACTTAGCATCACACTCTCCAGTTCCATCCACGTTGCTACAAAGGGCCATATTTTATTCTTTCTCATTGCCACGAAGTACTCCATTGTGTATATAAACCACAATTTCTTTATCCATTCATCAACTGATGGACATTTAGGCTCTTTCCATAATTTGGCTATTGTTGAGAGTGCTGCTATAAACATTGGGGTACAAGTGCCCCTATGCATCAGTACTCCTGTATCCCTTGGGTAAATTCCTAGCAGTGCTATTGCTGGGTCATAAGGTAGATCTATTTTTAATTTTCTGAGGAAACTCCACACTGTTTTCCAGAGTGGCTGCACCAGTTTTCATTCCCACCAACATTGCAAGAGGGTTCCCGTTTCTCCACATCCTCTCCAGCATCTATAGTCTCCTGATTTGTTCATTTTGGCCACTCTGACTGGCATGAGGTGATATCTGAGTGTGGTTTTGATTTGTATTACCCTGATGAGGAGCGACGTTGAGGATCTTTTAATGTGCCTGTTGGCCATCCGGATGTCTTCTTTAGAGAAGTGTCTATTCATGTTTTCTGCCCATTTCTTCACTGGGTTATTTGTTTTTCGGGTGTGGAGTTTGGTGAGCTCTTTATAGATTTTGGATACTAGCCCTTTGTCCGATATGTCGGACAAATATGTTTTCCCATTCCGTTGCTTGCCTTTTACTTTTGTTGGTTGTTTCCTTTGCTGTGCAGAAGCTTTTTATTTTCATAAGGTCCCAGTAATTCATTTTTGCTTTTAATTCCCTTGCCTTTGGGGATGTGTCGAGTAAGAGATTGCTACAGCTGAGGTCAGAGAGGTCTTTTCCTGCTTTCTACTCTAGGGTTTTGATGGTTTCCTGTCTCACATTCAGGTCCTTGATCCATTTTGAGTTTATTTTTGTGAATGGTGTGAGAAAGTGGTCTAGTTTCAACCTTCTGCATGTTGCTGTCCAGTTCTCCCAGCACCATTTGTTAAAGAGACTGTCTTTTCTCCATTGGATGTTCTTTCCTGCTTTGTCAAAGATTAGTTGGCCATACGTTTGTGGGTCTAGTTCTGGGGTTTCTATTCGATTCCATTGGTCTATGTGTCTGTTTTTGTGCCAATACCATGCTGTCTTGATGATTACAGGTTTGTAGTAGAGGCTAAAGTCTGGGATTGTGATGCCTCCTGCTTTGGTCTTCTTCAAAATTACTTTGGCTATTCAGGGCCTTTTGTGGTTCCATATGAATTTTAGGATTGCTTTTTCTAGTTTCAAGAAGAATGCTGGTGCAATTTTGATTGGGATTGCATTAAATGTGTAGATAGCTTTGGGTAGTATTGATGTTTTGACAATATTTATTCTTCCAATCCATGAGCAGTGAATGTCTTTCCATTTCTTTATATCTTCTTCAATTTCCTCCATAAGCTTTCTATAGTTTTCACATACAGATCTTTTACATCTTTGGTTAGATTTATTCCTAGGTATTTTATGCTTCTTGGTGCAATTGTGAATGGGATCAGTTTCTTTATTTGTCTTTCTGTTGCTTCATTGTTAGTGTATAAGAATGCAACTGATTTCTGTACATTGATTTTGTATCCTGCAACTTTGCTGAATTCATGTATCAGTTCTAGCAGACTTTTGGTGGAATCTATCGGATTTTCCATGTATAGTATCATGTCATCTGCAAAAAGTGAAAGCTTGACTTCATCTTTGCCAATTTGGATGCCTTTGATTTCCTTTTGTTGTCTGATTGCTGATGCTAGAACCTCCAACACTATGTTAAACAACAGCGGTGAGAGTGGGCATCCCTGTGGTGTTCCTGATCTCAAGGAAAAAGCTCTCAGTTTTTCCCCATTGAGGATGATGTTAGCTGTGGGCTTTTCATAAATGGCTTTAATGATTTGTAAGTATGTTCCTTCTATCCCGACTTTCTCAAGGGTTTTTATTAAGAAAGGTGCTGAATTTTGTTAAATGCCTTTTCTGCTTTGATTGATAGGATCATATGGTTCTTATCTTTTCTTTTATTAATGTGATGTATCACATTGATTGATTTGTGAAGTTGAACCAGCCCTGCATCCCAGGAATGAATCCCACTTGATCATGGTGAATAATTCTTTTTATATGCTGTTGAATTCGATTTGTTAGTATCTTATTGAGAATCTTTGCATCCATATTCATCAGGGATATTGGCCTGAAGTTCTCTTTTTTTACTGGGTCTCTGGTTTAGGAATCAAAGTAATACTGGCTTCATAGAATGAGTCTGGAAGTTTTCCTTCCTTTTCTATTTTTTGGAATAGCTTGAGAAAGATAGGTAATATCTCTGCTTTAAACTTCTGGTAGAACTCCCCTGGGAAGCCATCTGGTCCTGGACTCTTATTTTTTGGGAGATTTTTGATGACTGACTCAATTTCTTTGCTGGTTATGGGTCTGTTCAAGCTTTCTATTTCCTCCTGATTGAGTTTTGGAAGCGTGTGGGTGTTTAGGAATTTGTCCAATTCTTCCAGGTTGTCCAGTTTGTTGGCATATAATTTTTCATAGTATTCCCTGATAATTGCTTGTATCTCTGAGGGATTGGTTGTAACAATTCCATTTTCATTCATGATTTTACCTATTTGGGTCATCTCCCTTTTCTTTCTGAGAAGCCTGGCTAGAGGTTTATCAGTTTTGTTTATTTTTTCAAAAAACCAACTCTTGGTTTCTTTGATCTGCTCTATATTGATTCTATATTGTTTTTTTTTAGATTCTATATTGTTTATTTCTGCTCTGATCTTTATTATTTCTCTTCTTCTGCTGGGTTTAGGCTGCCTTGGCTGTTCTGCTTCTATTTCCTTTAGGTGTGCTGTTAGATTTGTATTTGGGATTTTTCTTGTTTCTTGAGATAGGCCTGGATTGCAATGTGTTTTCCTCTCCGGACTGCCTTCGCTGCATCCCAAAGCGTTTGGATTGTTGTATTTTCACTTTCATTTGTTTCCATACATTTTTTTAATTTCTTCTCTAATTGCCTGGTTGACCCATTTATTCTTCAGTAGGGTGTTCTTTAACCTCCATGCTTTTGGAGGTTTTCCAGATGTTTTCCTGTGGTTGATTTCAAGCTTCATAGCATTGTGGTCTGAAAGTATGCATGGTATCATTTCAATTCTTGTATACTTATGAAGGGCTGTTTTGTGACCCAGTATGTGATCTATCTTGGAGAATGTTCCATGTTCACTCGAGAAGAAAGTATATTCTGTTGCTTGGGATGCAGAGTTCTAAATATATCTGCGAAGTCTATCTGATCCAATGTGTCATTTAGGGCCCTTGTTTCTTTATTGACTGTGTGTCTAGATGATCTATCCATTCTGTAAGTGGAGTGTTAAAGTCCCCTGCAATTACCACAGTCTTATCAATAAGGTTGCTTATGTTTGTGAGTAATTGTTTTATATATTTGGGGGCTCCCGTATTCAGTGCATAGACATTTATAATTGTTAGCTCTTCCTGATGGATAGACCCTGTGATTATTATATAATGCCCTTTTTCATCTCTTGTTACAGCCTTTAATTTAAAGTCTAGTTTGTCTGATACAAGTATGGCTACTCTAGCTTTCTTTTGACTTCCAGTAGCATGATAAATAGTTTTCCATCCCCTCACTCTCAATCTGAAGGTGTCCTCAGGTCTAAAATGAGTCTCTTGTAGACAGCAAATAGATGGGTCTTGTTTTTTTATCCATTCTGATACCCTATGTCTTTTGGTTGGCGCATTTAGTCCATTTACATTCAATGTTATTATAGAAAGATAAGGGTTTAGAGTCATTGTTATGTCAGTAGGTTTCATGCTTGTAGGGATGTCTCTGGTACTTTGTCTCACAGGATCCCCCTTAGGATCTCTTGTAGGGCTGGTTTAGTGGTGATGAATTCCTTCAGTTTTTGTTTGTTTGGGAAGACCTTTATCTCTCCTTCTATTCTAAATGAGAGACTTGCTGGATAAAGGATTCTCGGCTGCATATATATATATATATATATATATATATATATATATATATATATTTTCTGTTCATCACATTGAAGATCTCTTGCCATTCCTTTCTGGCCTGCCAAGTTTCCGTAGAGAGATCGGTCACAAGTCTTATAGGTCTCCCTTTATATGTTAGAGCATGTTTATCTCTAGCTGCTTCCAGAATTTTCTCTTTATCCTTGTATTTTGCCAGTTTCACTATGATAGGTCGTGCAGAAGATCGATTCAAGTTATATCTGAAGGGAGTTCTCTGTGCCTCTTGGATTTCAATGCCTTTTTCCTTCCCCAGATCTGGGAAGTTCTCAGCTATTATTTCTTCAAGTACACCTTCAGCACCTTTCCCTCTCTCTTCCTCCTCTGGAATACCAATATGTGTAGATTATTTCTCTTTAGTGCATCACTCAGTTCTCTAATTTTCCCCTCATACTCCTGGATTTTTTTATCTCTCTTTTTCTCTGCTTCTTCTTTTTCCACAATTTTATCTTCTAGTTCACTTATTCTCTCCTCTGCCTCTTCAATCTGAGCTGTAGTTGTCTCCATTTTATTTTGCAACTCATTGATAGCATTTTTTAGCTCCTCCTGGCTGTTCCTTAGTCCCTTGATCTCTGTTGCAAGAGATTCTCTGCTGTCCTCGATACTGTTTTCAAGCCCAGCGATTAATTATATGACTATTATTCTAAACTCACTTTCTGTTATATTGTTTAAATCCTTTTTGGTCAGTTCGTTAGCTGTTGTTATTTCCTGGACGTTTTTCTGAGGGGAATTCTTCCGTTTCATCATTTTGGATAGTCCCTGGAGTGGTGTGGGACTGTGGGGCACTTCCGCTTTGTTGTCTTGAATAACTTGCGTTGGTGGGCGCGGCCACAGTCAGACCTGATATCTGCCCCAGCCCACTGCTGGGGCCACAGTCAGACTGGTGTGTGCCTTCTCTTCCCCTTTCCTAGGGGCAGGAATCACTGTGAGGTGGCTTGGCCGTCTGGGCTACTTGCACACTGCCAGGCCTGTGGTGCTGGGGATCTGGCGTATTAGCTGGGGTGGGTAGGCAAGATGCACGGGGGCAGGAGGGGCAGGCTCAGCTCGCTCTTCCTTTGGTGATCCACTTCAGGAGGGGCCCTGTGGCAGCGGGAGGGAGTCAGACCCGCTGCCGGAGGGGTGGCTCCGCAGAAGCACAGCGTTGGGTGTTTGTGCGGAGCAAGCAAGTTCCCTGGCAGGAACTGGTTCCCTTTGGAATTTTGGCTGGGGGATGGGCGAGGGAGATGGCGCTGGCAAGCGCCTTTGTTCCCCGCCAAGCTGAGCTCTGTCCTCCTGGGGCTCAGCAACTCTCCCTCCCATTGTCTTCCAGCCTTCCCGCTTTCCGGGCAGAGCTGTTAGCTTATAACCTTCCAGATGTCAAGTCCCGCTTGCCGTGGGAACACATTCCGTCCGGCCCCTCCGCTTTTGCCAGCCAGACTCGGGGGCTCTGCTTGGCCGGCAGGTTGTCCCTCCGCCCTGGCTCCCTCCCGCCAGTCCGTGCAGTGCTCACCGCCTCTCCGCCCTTCCTACCGTCTTCAGTGGGCCTCTCGTCTGCGCTTGGCTCCGGAGACTCTGTTCTGCTAGTCTTCTGGCGGTTTTCTGGGTTATTTAGGCAGATGTGGGTGGAATCTAAGTGGTCAGCAGGACGCGGTGAGCCCAGCTTCCTCCTATGCCGCCATCTTCCCTAGAATCTCTATATTTGGAAATTTTAAAACACAATTCTAAATAAATGATATATAAAAGATAAATTTTGGAAATATGTTTAAGTGAGTGATAAAAATATTATGAATAAAAGCTTATATGATACAGCTAAAAGTAATTAGAGGAAATAATTAGACTTAAATGTATTTATCCAAAAAGAAGTATTGAAATTAATGAGCTAAATATCCATCTCTAAAAGCTTTAACAAGAACCGCAATACAAATGCAAAGTAAACATAAGAGATTAATAGAATTAAAAATATAAATTAATGACATGGAAAACAAATACAATGGAGTGGATCAACAAAACAAAAAGTAGAAATATTTAAAAGGGATATTAAATATGAAGGTTGTTCTATAAAGAAGGAATAAGACACAGATAAGCAATGTCAGCAATGAAAAAAAAGGATATTACCAAAAAAGTTTTCCCTATTAAAATGAATGTATTACAAGTATTGTGAACTTGATTTGAAAATATATATAAAATACAAAATATATGAAGAAGTTCTAAACCTCAACACCCAAAAAATGAATAATCCAATTAAAAAATGGGCAGAAAACATGAATAGACATTTCTCCAAAAAAGACATTCAGATGGCCAACAGACACATGAAAAGATGCTGAGCATTATTAATCGTCAGGGAAATATAAATCAAAACTACAATATACCTTGCACCTGTCAGAATGGCTAAAATCCACAACACAAGAAACAACAGGTGTTCGTGAGGATGTGGAGAAAGGGGAACACTCTTACCCTGTTGATGGGAATGCAAACTGATACAGCCACTGTGGAAAACAGTGTAGAGGTTTGTCAAACATTTAAAAATAGAACTACCCCATGATCCACCAATTGCACTACTAGGTATTTACTCAGAAGATACCAAAATGTTAATTGGAAGGGATACATGCATCCTGATGTTTATAGCAGCATTATCAACAATAGCCAAATTATGGAAACTAACCAAGTGTCCGTCGGCTGATGAATGGATAAAGAATGGGTGGTGGATATATACAATGGAATATTACTCAGCCTTTGAGTAATGAATGAATGAATGAAATATTGCCTTTGAAACAATATGGATGGAGCTAGAGAGTATTATGCTAAGCAAAATAAGTCAGTCAGAGAAAGACAAATACCATATGATTTCATTCATAAGTGGAATTTAAGAAACAAAACAAATGAGCAAAGGGAAAAATAGGGAGAGAGAAAGGCAAACCAAGAAACAGACTTAACAACTGGGAACAAACTAAGGGTTACCAGAAGGGAGGTGGGTTGGGGGGTGGGGTAAATGGATGCTGGGTATTAAGGGAGTGCATTTGTTGTGATAAACACCAGGTGATGTATGGAAGTGTTGAATCCCTATATTGTACACCTGAAACTAATATTACACTGTATGTTAATTAACTGGAACTTAGATAAACAGTTAATTTTTTAAAAAATAATTTTTTAACGTTTCATTTATTTTTGAGACAGAGAAAGAGTGTGAGCAGGGGAGGGGCAGAGAGAGAGGGAGACACAGAATCCGAAGCAGGCTCCAGGCTCTGAGCTGTCAGCACAGAGCCCGATGCAGGGCTCGAACTCACGAATCGCGAGATCATGACCTGAGCTGAAGTCGGACGCCCAACCGCCAGAGCCACCCAGGTGCCCCAATTTTTTTTTAATGTAATAAAATAGACACACAAAAATGGAAGTTACCAAATTGGACACAAAAAGTATAAATTAACTTTCCTGTAATCATGAAATATCGTTATTCCATAGTCAGAAATTTTGTGACAAAACTCGCTGATCAAGTGACTTCTCTGACCAATTCCATCTATCAGTCAAGGAAAAAAATAATTCCAATCATTCACACATTTCCTTCAGAGAGTGAGGAAAAAAAAATAGAAGAGACAATTTCTCAACTCACAAAATGAGGTTAGCGTAATCTTAATACCAAAACTATGTAAGGAGGGGAGAAAACTCAAGCAAATCTCACTTATGAATGTCTAGGAAACAGATCTCACGAGTAAATAAGGATAATATGCTGACAAGTGATTTTTTTTTACATTAAGGTACAAGTCACAATATAAAGTTCAACATTTTAAACATTTAAAATTGTACACATCAGTGGCTTTTAGAATGTTTACAACACTGTGCAACCATCACCACTCTCCGGGAAATTTTCATCACCCAAAAAAGAAAACCATATCCATCAAGCAGTCCCTCTCATTACCCTCCCATTACCACCCCTCCAACTCATGGCAAACAATAATTTACTTTCTATCTCTCTGGATTTCCCTACTCTGACATTCCATCTGAATGGACTGAGACACTATATGATCTCTTGTATCTGATTTCTTTGAATTAGCATAATGCTTTGGAGGTTCATTCATTTTGTGGCACACGTTCCTATTACATTTTTTTTTTTTTATATTTGAGTCATGTTCCACTGAATGGATAAAATACACTTAGTTTACCCAATTATCATTTTTGGACCTTTGGTTTGTTTCCATCTTTTGGCTATTGTGAATAGTGTTGAAATAAACATTCGTGTAAAATATTTGATTGAATATATGTTTTTATTTCTCTTGGCTATATTCGTTGGAGTACCATTGCTGGGTCATAGGCAACTTTTTGAGCCACCAAACTTTTCCACAATGACTGAATCATGTTACATTCCTACGAACACTGTCTGAGGGTTCCAATTTTTCCAAAAGTCCTTACCAGAACTTTATTTTCCCTTTTTTTTAAAGTTATAGCCTCCCTACTGGGTGTAAGGTAGCATATCATGTGGTTTCAATCAGAATTTACCTAACGGTATTGAACATCTTTCTATGTGTTTATGGATCATTTGCACATCTTTAGAGAAATGTCTAACCAGATTTTTACCATTTCTTAATTGGGCCATCTTTGTCTTGTGTGTTATTAAAGTTTTTTTTTTTTTTATATGTTGTGGATACCAGACCCTTATCAGCTGTGTGGTTTTCAAAAGTTTTCTCCCATTTTGTGGGCTATCTTATTATTTTCATGATAGTGGCTTTTGATGTACAATGTTTTTAATTTTTCTAAAGTCCAATTTATCTTTTTTTAAATTTTTTTCTCATGCTTCACATATTAGATCTAATGATCCACTATGAAACTCAAGGTTATAAAGATTCACCATGTTTTCTTCTGGGATTTTATAGTGTAAGCTCTTGTATTTAGGTCATTGGTACAATTTTACCTAATTATTGTGTAAAGTGTCAGGTAATGGTCCAAGTTCCTTTTTTTTTCATGAGGATCATCTAATTGTCCCAGCACCATTTGCTGAAAAGGCTATTCATTCCCTATTATATGATTTTGGCACACTTGTTTAAAATCAGTTGACCATGGATGCATTGGTTGATTTATGGACAGTCAGTTCTACTCCGTTTATTTATATATCCATGATTACTCTTTCATGATTACTGTGGCTTTCTAAAATGTTTAAAATTGAGAAGTCCTCCAACTCTGCTTTCCTTTTCAAGTATTTTGTTTTCTGAATATTCAGTGTCCCTAACGATTTTATGTACAACTTAGGAAGAGCTTGTCAATTTCTACAAGAGGTAGGATTTTATAAGGATTGTTTTGAATCTGTATATCAATTTGGGGAGCACTACCATCATAATATTTATTGTCTTCCAATCCATGAATATGAATGGCTTTCTATTTACTTAGGTCATCTTTAATTTATCTTAACAATGTTTTGACATTTTCATTGCACAAATATTTTACTTCCTTAGTTAAATTTCTTCCTAATAGTTGTATTTTTTGATGCCATTGCAAATGATATCTTTTCTTTAATTTGCTTTTTGAATTGTTTGCTGTTAGTGCATTGAAATACAAATGAATTTGTATGTTCATCTTCTATCTTGCAACTTTGTCAGAATTATTATTTCTCAAAGTTTGTTGTGTGGATTCTTTACAATTTTCTCTATATAAGACTATGTTATCTGCAAATAGAGATAATTTTATTTTGTCCTTTCCCATTTGCATACTTTCTATCACCTAATTGTCTTGGCTAGACTAATACTGAGCTAAGGAGACAAGATGAAATTGCATACATACAATATAATTTTGTTCATGCAAATTTCGAAAACAAGCAAAATTAACCTGTGTTGTTTAGGAGAGCCTTCACAGATATGAACATTATAAAGCAAACAAGCAATTTAGTATCACATGATTCAGGAATCTGGTTTTTCTGGAGGGTGTCAGAGAGAGGTTTATGTTATGTAAAGGTGTCAAGGGTTGGGGTTTTCTAGGGTCCGGACAATGCTCCATTTCTTTACCTGGATTGTGGCAAATGGGTATTTGCTTTACAGATACTGTTTAAGTTTACATGCCTATTTTATGTGCTTTTCTGTAAGTATATTTCATATAATAAGAACAATGTAAAAAATATACTCAGGGTATATGCTGATGCCACCACCTGCTTTCTTGATCTTTTGACCCAATTTGCTTTTCAACAGCTCCCGGCCAATAGTCACCTAAAAATCCATGTGTTCAAGTCTTTAGTCCTACCCCCCTCTCTATCTGTCATTCTCTCAGCCTTTCTAATCTTGATCAATAACAGTATTAATTCAGACGCTCAAGCTTAAATACGTGGAATCACCAAGGAATCCTCTTTCATTCATGGGACACTTTCAGTGCAGTAGAAAATCCTTTTGGCTCTGCCTTAAAATTCTATCCTGATGCTTCCACCACGTATCAATTCACTGCTACATTCCCTGAATCACACTCACATGCCCTTATGTGATTGCCTTCTACCCAGCGAGTTATCAGCGCGCTTTATTTCTTCATTCACTGCTCTGAACATTTCCTGTACCTTTGCATTTCTTTCTCTTGAAGAAACCACATCTCCTTTAGCCTCCTCAAAAGCTGAGTGCTCTGCTTTTATTTTTTCAGGTCTATTGAGATACAGCTAACATATAACGTTGTGTAAATTTAAGGTGTACCGCTGTCCAGTGGGATGATTTTATATATGTATATATTGCAAAATGATTACCACAGTAAGGATGTTAACCCGTCTGACATCTCACATACTTAGCTTTCGTGTGAGTGTGTATGTGGTGAGAACTTTTAAGATCACTCTCTTAGCAACTTTCAAGTATACAATACAATATTCACCATGATCATGCTGTGCAATAGATTCCCAGAAACCTATTCCCAGAATCTGATAAGCAGATTTTTAAACCCTTTGATCCCATTCTGCCATTTCTTCCTTGCCCCCACTCCTGGCAACCACCAATCTACTCTCTATGACTCACTTTCTTTAACATTCCACGTATAAGTGAGATCTTGTAGCAGTGTTTTTCTCTGCCGTTTTCACTTAGTATAATGACTAAAAGGCTCATCTATATGTCGCGTATGACAGAATTTCTTTCTATTTTATGACTGAATAATATCCCATTGTGTGTGTGTGTGTGTGTGTGTGTGTGTGTGTGTGTATGATATTTTATTTATTTATTCATCTGTCAATGGACATATAGGCTGTTTCCATGTCTTGGCTGCCTGTACATAACACTGCAATGAAGGTGAGGGAGCACATATCACTTCAAGACGCTGATTTCAATTCCTTGGATATACACCCAGAGGTAACATTTCAAGTTTGTTAGGAAACTTCATACTGATTTCCATAATAGTTGTACCAATTTATATTCCTGTGAACAGTGCACAAGAGTTCTTATTACTCCACATCCTCACCAATACTTATTATCTCTTGTATTTTGATAATAACAATTCTAACGGTTGTGGGGTACTGTCTCAATGCGGTTTTGGTTTACATTTCCCTGATGATTAGTGATGTCAAGCACCTTTTCATGTACTTGTTAGTCATTTGTATATCTGTTTTGGAAAAGTGTCTATCCAATTATTTTGCTCATAATTGTATTATTTGGTTTTGCTATTGAACTGCGTGAGTTTCTTATATATTTTCGATATTGACCATGTATCAGAAAAATGATTTTCAAGTATGTTCCCCATTCTATAGATTTCCTTTTCATTCTGTTGATTTCTTTGGCTTTGCAGAAGATTTTTAGTTCGATGTAGTCCTACTTATTTATTTTTGTTTTTGTTGCTTCTGCTTTTGGTATCACATCCAAAAATCATTTCCAAGACCCATGCAGAGGAGTTTTTTCCCTATGTTTTCTTCTAGGAGTTTTATGGTTTCAGGTCTTCCATTTAAGAATTTAACCTATTTAGAGTTAATTTTTGCAAGTGGTGCAGAATAGGGGTCCAGTTTCACACTTTTTTGCATGTGGATATCTAGTTTCCCAAACACTATTTATTGAAGACACTAACTTTTCCCATTGTATATTCTTGACAGCTTTGTTGAGCATTAATATACTGTATAGTCATGTGTTTATTTCTGGGCTTTATATCTGTTTTATTGGTTTATGTGTCTATATTAATGTCAATACCATACTATTTTGATTTCTGTAACTTTGTGTGAATTCAGATAGCATGAAGCCTCCAATTTTATTCCTCTTTCTTATGCTTTCTTTGGCTATTTGACATCTTTTGTGGTTCCATACAACTTTTAGGATTGTTTTCTTTCTATTTCTATAAAAAAATACCATTGAATCATAACAGAGATCACACTGACTCTGGATGGTTTTGTGTTAGGATGGACATTTTAGCAGTGTTCATTCTTCCAATCTATAAACATGGGATATCTTTCCATTTATTTTTGTCCTGATTTTGTTGATTTATATTCTTCAATTTATTTCAATGATGTCCTATAGGTTTCAGTGTACAGCTTTTTCACTTCCTTGGATAAATTTATTTCTCAGTGCTTTATTGTTTTTGATGCTATTGTGAATGACATTATTTTTTTCATTTCTTTTTGAGAGAGCTTGTTGTTAGTGTATATGAATACAACTGATTTATGTATGTTGATTCTGTATCCTGCAACTTTACTGAATTTACTTTTTCATTCTAACATTTTTGTGGTAGAGTCTTTAGGGTTTTCTATATATAATATGTCATTGAAGACAGAGACAATTTTGCATTTTACTTTCTGATTCAGGTTCCTTTTATTTTTTCTTTGAATGTTTGCTAACATTCATCACTGAAAGAATCTGGTTCTGGGCTTTTCTTTGGAAGTTTTTGTTGTTGATTTAATTGCCTTACTTGTTATTTATCTATTCAGATCTATTTCTTCCTCATTCAGTCTTGATAGGTTGCTTATTTCTAGGAAATTATCCATATGTTTAGATTGTCCAGCACTTCCTTTCACTATCCTTACTCTTACCCATTAACCTTGTTTCTCATTTCAATGAGAAAATAAAAGTAATCACAAGGTGACTATGCGACTCCTCCCACACATATAATCACCAACATCTATGTTGATCCTTAAAATCTCTATTCCCTCCTGTTCCTGTGAGTAGATGAGCCTTGCTCCTAACTGAAGATTTTTTTTCATATACTGCCTGGCCAATTGAACATCCAATTTTATAAAGTATATTTTTAAGTATATTGGCTGTTTTACAATTAGATTGTCTATATCTCATTGATACGTAGATATTTTTTATACATTCTGGACATGAGTATTTTTCAACCTTTCCAGGATTTTTGCATGATGCGCCAGAAGGTTCATTTTTTTTTCTATACTATCTGCAGTGGTCCCAACACCATTTATTGAAAATATTATCCTCCTGTAAGGTGTAATGTTGGGCGAAATAAGTCAGTAAGAGAAAGACAGATATGACATGATGTCACTCATATGTGGAATTTGAGAAACTTAACAGATGTTCATAGGGGAAGGGAAGAAAAAAGAAGATAAAAACAGAGAGTGGGGCAAACCATAAGAGACTCTTAAATACAGAGAACAAACAGGGTTGACGGGTGTGAGGAGGTGTGGGGTTGGGGAAAATGGGTGATGGGCATTAAGGAGGGAATTTGTTGGGATGAGCACTGGGTGCTGTATGGAGGAGAAGAATCACTGGATTCTACTCTTAAAACCAAGACTACACTGTATACTAACTAACTTGAGAATGAAAAAAATATATATTATCCTATTTTTACTGCTCCAAAAAGCTACCTTCATTTTAACTTACATTTTAATTCTTACTTATGCATGGATATGTTTCTAGTGTCTTAATTCTGTTCCATTGGTTTAATTACCTTATTTATGCTAGTGCCATTCTGTCTTAATTACTGTAGCTTTATAAGAAATCAGTACATTTGAGGGGTGCCTGGGTGGCTCAGTCGGTTGAGCGGCCAACTTCAGCTCAGGTCATGATCTCGCGGTCCGTGAGTTCGAGCCCTGCGACGGGCTCTGTGCTGACAGCTCGGAGCCTGGAGCCTGTTTCAGATTCTGTGTCTCCCTCTCTCTGACCCTCCCCCGTTCATGCTCTGTCTCTCTCTGTCTCAAAAATAAATAAACGTTAAAAAAAATTAAAAAAAAGAAATCAGCACATTTGATAGGAAAAATCCTTCCTACTAGAAATTCTTCATGCATCGTTTGGCTATTTTTGTAACTTTGCATTTCCATATTGTAAAGGATCCATGTTCCACCCTTGATTGTGCTTTCCTGTATCTTGGTGCGCTGATTTCTATGGACTATAGCAGAAGCTTCCAGGTCATCCAACGTCTAGTTAGGTTTTAGCCACTTGGAGACAGAGCCAATTAGAGTGCAGGTGGTGAGTGAAATTAGGTTCTTCATTTCCCTGGCTTCCTCGTTTTCAGGTTTTCATTATTTGGCTGCATCACCCTACCTATGGCCTCGGTTTCTAACGAGCATCTCTCCCATATAATTACCTATTTGGGGGTTGGTTCAATAACAGTTTCGACTCCTTGGCCTTTCAAGAAACTGTATTGGAGGTATAATTACAACAGCAAATAAAAAAGGGCACAGCCTCAGTCTTCTGTATAGTGTTAGAAATACATATATAAATTAATATACCATTTACCTTTCTCTTTATGGTTCTTGTTTAAGGAGATGAATTTTGAGAATTTTAAATATGGTTATAACATAGGTTTTTGGGGAAAACTAATAAAAAATGATATTGAAGTAGAGAAAATTGTGAGGGATTTTGTATACAGGCTCTCACCGAGTTATCCACTTTTTTTACTGAGTGATATAACCCACTGGGTTTCTGTTTTGACATGATAAATAACTAAAGATGTATGTATGTGATTCAATTTGCATATAAAAATTTTCTTCTCCTTACTTCCTTATTTTTATTCTCTGTTATTTTTACATGCATTAACATTTTTTGGACTGACCTGAAATTTTATTGTGAACTATCTGGTCCTTTCATAGCGAAATTGTATAGGTAAATCAATAATGTAAAAAGTAAAAGATATTGAAACTTGGTCCCAAAGATAGTAGATTCTTAAAATGTATTCTACATTGAAAGAAATGCAGTTTGTAGAAAATAAATCAACATTTCAACCAGCGAGCATTAGTTTCGAGGTAAAATAACTTAGCAGTGTAATCATCTGTCTACCCAATGTTTACAATGTGAGGGGCTGGTTGATTTGTTTGTGCGGTTATTTCTGACGTGTTAAATATGATTAGAATGAATTCTCCCTCTGGGTGCCTTTGCATGCCATGAAACAGAGATGCACTGACTACTATTAGAAAGTCAAAATCTATAAATAAATTTAGAGTTACAAAAAATACTGGGCACCGTGAACATTTTATTATTCAATATGTTTTTTGCTGGTGGCATATCTACTTATTCCAAAAGATCCATGTTTCTCTAAACCAGGCAAACATTTAATATCTAATACTTTAAGACTCCCTTTATATAAGCAAATGTTCTTAGATACTTAACAAATAAAGAATATAGATCTTTGCAGAAAACATAAAAGCATAAGATGTTGGAAAAAAAGGCTTCCAAGTTCTGGAGGAAACCAGGAAATACCAGAGTGGAAACTTCCTTCCTTCCTTCCTTCCTTCCTTCCTTCCTTCCTTCCTTCCTTCCCTTCTCTTCCCTCCATCCTTCCCTCCTTCCTTACTGCCTGCCCCCCTTTTCTCTCTCTTTCTTTCCTTTCTTTTTTCCTTCCTTCTTTCATCTGTTTTTGTTTTTTGTTTGTTTGTTTGTTTGTTTTTGGTGGGGGGCAAAACTTGATAAAGCTTAAAATATTATAGCTGTTCAGGTTACAAATGCATTGCCAATACATGTATACAAAAGACAGTTACAGAGATTACTTCCCAAAGTTACACATGGATGTATGTTTTATTTTTCTGAGTGATCTTGCCTGACCTTCCAAGTTGTGTGCTGTCAGTGAAAAGATGAGGGATCAGGTGGGACAGATCAATAAATCTCCATTTGTTCTTTTAGTTGTTCCAATTTTACATACACTTTCCAAAGCTTCCAGTACTTCTAATCTACAATTTGCCTTTTCCTGGGAAAAGCAAAGTGGGATTTTGATAACAGCCTGAACCCTAAATGAGACAGATATGGTTTCTATATATTGTAAACTTGCACAGGACCTTAGGCAAATCACTTAACATTTCTGACTCCAAGTTTTCTCATGTGTAAAATGAAGATTACTGAATTTATAGTGTGTTAATATTGTGTTTATTATGCATATTTTATAATATTAACTTTGAATATATAAAAGGATTATAAAAGTATATAATATTTTGTGAAGATTTTTTGAAATGATATATACAAAAGTCCTGTCACATAAGAATTTGCTCTTTTGTGTTTTCTCTATTGTTTCAATTTTATTTCTTTTGCTTCTCCTTCCTTCAAACAAGGATCAATTAAATGTGTCTTGAACACAAACTATGTATGTTATTTTTTGCTTAATTGACAAGTGCCAACTGTAATAGATCATGTCCCAGAGCCCAGGCGATAGGTTGCTATAGGTGTGGTGTAACTTGTTCAGGAAGAGTATACAAATGGTGAATTTAGATTAGTGAGTAATCAAAACAGTGAAGAAACTCGGGCCTGACTCACAGGGCAACTCCCATCCAACTTCTACACAGGAAAGGGAATGGGTTTGGAACTGCAGCTCTGTTAATTTACCCACTTCATTTATTTGTTCTTCACACATTTAACAAATACATAAGTGCCTCTCAAGATGAAGACCTTGGATGACCATGAGTAAGATGGACTTTGGGTCAGTCCTCATCAATGAGGAAACACAGGCAGAAGCCTATGTCCGTCTGATTTCTAGAAAAAGATATATCCCACAAGGGTGGATGTGAGTGTGTTAGTTAATTAATCTTGCTAGTATAATTTTGAAATAATGTTTATTTTAGTTCATCCTTATTAATACTGGATTTTATTATGTACAGGTTTTGTGATTTTTTAAAAAAATTTTTTGATGTTTTATTTATTTTTGAGAGACTCTGAGAGACAGAGCATGAGCAGGGAAGGGGCAGAGAGAGACAGAGACACAGACTCTGAAGCAGGGTCCAGGCTCTGAGCTGTCAGCACAGAGCCTGATGTGGGGCTCAAACCCACGAACCATGAGATCATGACCTGAGCCAAAGTTGGATGCTAAACTGACTGAGCCACCCAGGTGCCCCTGGGTTTTGTGATTTTTAAATCTCAAAGATTTAACTCTTAACTGACTATTTGACTTTAAAATCTTTTTTCTCGCTTTTGTAAAGTCAGTAATAGCCACATAAGTCACTAGAAGAGAGTTAGAAAACTCATTCTGACTTTGTAATAACAAGATGTGTGCCCTTGACCAAATCATTTTACCTAATCATCATTCCTTCCTCTGTAAAATCTAAATTCCACATTGTTCAATGGTACTTTACATGCTAGGCACCTTAGAAAATCATGCTTTAATCCTCACAATAGACTACTGAGCTAAAGACTAGTATCTCTATTTAACCGATTAGTAAACTGAGGCTTCCGCAACTCTTCACAGCCACACATCTAATATGTGACAGAGCTGGGATTCAAACCCAGTTGTTTCTGATTACAAAGTCCTTGTAATCAGGACTTTACAAGGACTAACATATATGCATCCCCATCCAGAAATAAAATGAAATTATATTGAAACATATCTTCATCACGTAGGTTATGTCAATTATTGTGCTACATTCTCTGGAGGATACAATGGTGACTGTGTTTCTACTGTTGTTCATACCCTCCCTGGTTAGGGAAATAAGGTATAGTCAAATGAGCAAGAAACAGAAATACACAAGAGCTTTACAAGCACAGAGGGTAGAGCACAACAAAGCCTTGCTTGCATTCTGAGGTCCAATGGGTATAAGAAAGGTAAATAGACATAGCCAGTAGGATTAAAAGTTCAGATCGGAAGAGTGTTTGGGTGGCTCAGTCGGTCAAACGTCTAATTTCAGCTCAGGTCATAATCTCATGGTTCGTGGGTTCCAGCCCCACGTCGGGCTCTGTGCAGACAGCTCAGAGCCTGGAGCATCCTTCGAATTCTGTGTCTCCCTCTCTCTCTCTCTGCCCCTCACCTCCCTCTCGTGCTGTGTCTCTCTCTCAAAAATAAATAAACATTAAAAAAGATAATAAAAGTTCACACCAGAGTTTAGCACAAAGGGAAAGAAGGAGAGCAGAATGCTAAGGCTGAATTTGTATAAAATTTCTTAAATCCAAGATTATTCTAAGAAGGCATACTTATTTATGTATTGTTTTGTGTTTTGTCAAAAAATTTGAGTTTACCAATAAACTGAGAAAAGACCTAACTATTTATTTGCAATGGAAAGTTGAATATGGACCTCAGAAAGGATTTTTCCTTGTTGTTGTATGAAAGGAGCAACACTTAAGTAAGTTGAAAGAAGCTATGTGGCTATCTGTGAGATAAGAATCATTTCAGTGATCAAGCTATGTGGGAAAAAAGTAAAACATTCTGTGCGTGTGCGTGTGTTCCTAAAAGGAAAGTGGCTGATGCGGTCTGCTGTTTTACACATATTACTCAATGTTCTCACTACAATCAGGAGACTGTTTCATTACTTCATAGGGGAGGAGATGAAACTTTCCATGGGACTGTCCTCTCTTCGAGAATAATAGTCATGGTTGCCCAAGTGTTTCTGTGCATGTCTGTGTGCCAGGAGTTACGCTAAGCATATTACAAGATGAACTCCTTTAATTTGCACAACAAACTTTCAAAGGAGGTCAACTACTTTGCCAGATGAATTAAAAACAAACAAAAAAGATTCAGACTAAGTAAGCCAAATTCCTAACTCATGCTTTTTCCCTGTTTCATGCTTCTTCTTAACTATATAATAACAGGATTAAGGCAACTGCTCCCACCTCGTTTCCCACATCTGTTCCATCCCCAGTGTATGCCTTAAGTGATAGCTTTAGATTTGTGCTCTCTCTCTGTCTTTATCTCTCTGCATGCAAATGTGTATCTAAGAAAACATGTCCGCACGTACACACACAACAGGCACACACACACGCATGCACAGAATATTCTCTCCTTTTCCCATGTAGCTCAGTTGTTGCATTTATACGTATCTCAGCCTCACAGCTTCTTTTTCAATATTGTCAAACAAATAAGCAAAAAACAAACGAACATCAACACAGATCCCACAATCTAATTCCGGATACGGTAAAGTCCCGTGACACAGGTAATAGAATTTTCTCTGATAATAATATTATTTTATCAAATCACATGGCATAACTGTGTAACTGTTATAGATCCTGCTCTTGGTTTCTTGCGGCAAAATATTTTGCCTCAATCCTTCAAGTGTCCTTGATTTCCTGCTCTCTCTGTTTGCTTCCTATATCCATATGAGATTCAGGTCTCTCTAATTCCTTGTGCTGCCCTCTTACTTCTAAATTTCTATGTTTTTTTAATTTGTCTGCAAATGAAATATTCAGCCAAAAAATATATATATTTGAGTATTTCTATATATAATATATATATTTGACTGAATATATATATATATATATATATATACACATGTATATGTATATATGTAATTTGAGAGAGGAGAGCACAAGCAGGGGCGAAGGGTAGAGGGAAAGAGAGAGAATCTTAAGCTCCATACTCTGTGTGTAGCCTGACTCAGGGCTTGATCCCCAAGACACTGGGATCATGACCTGAGTCGAAATCAAGAGTTGGATTCTCAACTGACTGAGCCACTGAGGAGGCCCTCGTGTGTTTTTAATTTAAATCTAATATTTTATTCATCAAAAAAGACCATAAAACCACAACCTTTATTTCATATCATTGGCTTTTGTTTGTTTTCTGGATAGAGGATCATAACTCTAGTGTATGAAATCCAGTTTTAGAAATACCTGGATCTAAATTAATTAAAGAATTTGTAGCAGAGATGTTATTTTAAGAGATAGAACTAGATAAAACAAAATTTAGCAACAGCTCCTGAATTTCCAACTATGATGAATCTTGTTTGTTGTTGTTATTTTTCATAAATACTTGTGGGCCCAGAAAGCAGAGTTGTTGGAATATAAGCTTTAAATTCAGACAGAAAGGAGTTTGGATCCCAACTCTGAGGCTTAAGGGAATTTTGCTAAAATTCCCAAGGCACTATAGCCTGTAAGAAGACAGTTTTCTTACTTGCAAAATGGAGACAAAATACCGATTTAGTCGTAAGAAGTATATGGTCCATGGCATGGGAGATAGGTGCTTACTGCTAAGTCAGGGAACTAGGTCATGCTGCAGAAATAAACAGGTGTGAAATTTCAGTTTTCTTGAAGCAACAAAGGATTATTCCTTACTCACGTGTCATGTCAAATTCTGCCCATGTCATCTTCATTCTGGAACGCAGTCTGTGAGCACAGCATCTCTGTGGAACACTGCTACCCCCATGGCAAAAGGAAACATGCTTGACAATCACGATTCACCAACAGCCACTTCTGTTCCTGTGACACGGGCAGAGCTGTGGAAGGATGAAGAGCCATAAATATTTCCACATCTCTCTCCACCATCCCCTGATTTTAGGAGTCTCCCTAAGATGGACCCACAGATACATAGGGGCAAATCAAAGCTGCCAGAAAGCTGGACTAGAACCTCATCAGCTCTCTAGCAAGCACAACTCACTACTGCTTGCACACTACATTTTAGCTCAGCACAAAATCCGTATTAAAGACTAGACATTTGCGCTCATAATTTAATCTAATATGAAATTACAATGAGTGGTAGAATCTACATGATGCTCATAAGGTGCATTTTCTGCATGCAACGTAAGTTTCTTGATCATCAAAATAAAAACCTTTTGTGCTCCCAAGTACAGCACAAGAAAGTGAAAAGTCAGTCCACAGACAGGTAGAAAACATTTGGAAATCATTTATCTATGAAGGAACTTATATCCTGAATCTATACAGAATGCTTACAACTTGAATACTTACAACTTAACAATATCAAAGTGTATAACACAATTTAAAAAAAAATGCCTATACGAATGGTCAATAAGCAAATAAAATGATATCCAATATGAGTAGTTATTAGAGACATGCAAATCAATTCCACAATAAGATACCACTTGACACTCACTAAAATGGCTATAAATTTTAAATAATAATAATAATAATAATAATAAAGTGTTGGCAAGATGTGGAGATAAATTATTACCCTTAGAATTTGCTGGCAAATTAGCAAACTGTAAAATAGCAGCATTTTAAATGGCACATTGGAAAACAGTTAGACATTATCTCAAAATGTTAAACATGGAGTTATAATAAGGCCCAGAAATTCCATTCCTAAGTATCCACACAAGAGGGCGAAAACATATGCTCAGACGAAACTCATGCATATTCGTAACAGCATTATTCAAAGTAGCCAAAAAGTGGAAACCCAAATGTCCATCAGTCAAGTACTGATACCTCCTACAACAAGGATGAACTTCAAAAGCACGCCAAGTGCAAGAAGCCAGTCATAAAAGACCATACATTACAGGATTCCATTTCTATGAAATGCCTGCAACCTGGCAAATTGATGGAGATGAAAAGTAAATTAATTATTTCCTCAGGGTGGGGAGCATGAAAAGTTACAGCAAATGAGCATATCATTACTTTTTGCAGCATTTAAAGTGTCCTGAAAAGAAACTGTAGTGATGGAGTCCGTAAGTTTGCTAAAATCTACTGCACATTAAAATGGGTAAATTGTATGGCATGCAAATTACATTTTAATAAAACTGTTAAGACCACAGAGGTTTCCTTTTGGTAGGGTACTCGTTTCTATCATTTATTACTAAATCTATTCATTAAATATCTATCCTGTTGAACACCCAATATTATTATGCAGATTTTGTTCACCTCAATTATTTGTGCATTTAAAAACTATAATTTAAAAGTCACAAATGAAACAACTTCCATCTGAATTTGTTGACCCAAAATAATCTGATAGAAAGGCAACAGTTTAAATGAAATCTGGATTTATCCACAGAATATTATCAGCTTGCTTTCTGAATGTTAACATATTACTATTGAATTAGATCACTTTTCATTAGCATGTTAATCGGAAATAATATAGAACTGTGAATGGAGACCCCTGAGGAATTCATGAATCTGTCTTCAATATTTATGGGCACCTGCTACAAATTTCAGAATCCTAGAGGGGAGAACAGGGGATAATTCTTCTTTAATCAGTCCACAGTCTTTCAGAGCATTTCTACTCTTTTTATGAACCAGTTTCTTCAAGAATATTATTCCCGGCTTATCCCCAGGCATCAATGACAAATAAGTTCTCTTAAAACTGTTCAGCTATGGATTTTTAAAAAGTGAAGGACACAGTCCCTCCAAATGTGGGTTATTGAATGTATAACACCTACAGTGATAGTCATCTAGGTTAAAAAGATACAATTGGAGTCACGTAAGATATCAAGAAAATATTGGTTGTGATTAAAAACAGTACTTCCTTGGGGACGCCTGGGTGGCTCAGTCAGTTGAGCATCTGACTCTTGGTTTCAACTCAGGCCATGATCTCACAGTGGTGAGATCAAGTCCCCGTCTGGCTCTGTGCTGACAGCATGGAGCCTGCTTGAGATTTTCTCTCTTCCTCTCTCTGTCTCTTCCCCTCTCCTGCTCTCTCTCTCTCTCTCTCAAAATAAATAAATACGCATTTAAAAAATATGTTTTTGAATCTTTCATTTAGGTAATCTTCCTTTTCCTGTTTTAAAATAATATTTCAAATTTAATTGAAAAATTCTGTAATTTGTTTTTGTCATTTATATTGTACAGGCATTTACTCTGGCAAAGGGTATTAGAAAATCAGTTAAATCTACCTTGACTTGCGTCACCCCTTCACAGTTTTAAAAATGTATTTATTTTTTAAGTATAGTTTTTAACTTCTCTTAGGGTAAAACTGAATTTTTTATATAGTTTGATAAATTTCAGCACACCTATAGATTCTTGTGGCCACCAGTACAATCAGGAATCAAAACATTTTTACCACCCCAGCGTACTTCCTCCTGTTATCCCTTAATCGTTGCCTTATCCTTCCCACTCATAATCCCTGAAAACTACTAATGTGTTTTCCATAATACGGGTATTGTATTGTGGGGACTGTCACATAATAAAAACACACAATATGTAACTGTTTGAAATGGACTTCTTTCACTCGGCTTAGAGATTCAACTAAGTTGCACGGAACAATAGTTCGCTCTTGTGTTATTCCTTGGTAGTATTCCATTGTATAGGTCAACCATAGTTTATGCTTTCAACCATCGAAAACCATTTACATTCCTTCCGCTTTAGGATGATTCAGAATAGAGCTGCTACACGCATTCATGTACCTGTTTTTGTCCTAGGGTAAGTCGCCGTTTCTCTTGGGTAAACACCCAGGAGCGGGCTTGCTGGATCATATGGAAACTGCGAGTCAAACATAAGAGAAAGCCATCTGATTTCTATGGTGGCCATACTAGTTTGCTTTCCCACCAGTTATTTGAGAGCTCCAATTAATTTTCATCATCATTTGCATCCATTTCAGCATCTTCTTTTGTCAGTATTTTTCCTCCTTCTCCATTCTCTTCATCATTCCAATAGTTTATACACAAGCTGATTGCTATACATTGAACCTGATACCAGGATGCATGTTATTAACTTTGCCACAGACCTGGCTCCCTTTCCTACCCTCAATTTCTGCCTCTGTCAAATGGGATTTGAGATACTTTCTCTAGTTCCTAGATAGTGGTTTGTGGAGGTGAATCAGACAAAAGAATTTGGAGGGC
Source organism: Neofelis nebulosa (assembly GCF_028018385.1). Taxonomy (NCBI): domain Eukaryota; kingdom Metazoa; phylum Chordata; class Mammalia; order Carnivora; family Felidae; genus Neofelis; species Neofelis nebulosa. The sequence goes on along the minus strand of NC_080783.1, from coordinate 107,281,622 downwards.
GCCTGGGTGACTCATTCAGTTAAGCATCTGCCTCTTGATATCAACTCAGGTCATGATCTCATGGTCCGTGGGATCCAGCCCCATGTTGGTCGCTTTGCTGACAATGCTGAGCCTGCTTGGGATTCTCTCTCTCCCTTTCTCTCTACCCCTTCCCCCTCATGCTCTCTCTCTTTCTTTCTTAGGATCAATAAATAAACATTAAAAAAAGAATTTGAAAAAGAATAAAGTATGCATAAGAAATATTATTTTTATAACAAAAATTTTTTAATAAAACTATCAATTAGCATTTTAAGGTAGATAGAATATCAGTGATTAACCTTTAAACATGTCTAATGAGGTTATGGGATTTTGTAGAGATGGATAGTGGGAGGTTTGACATACCTTATCATATTTTATCAGGTTTTTATTTAATACAGAATGAATGCAAATTCTTTTTTTTTTTTTTTAAAGAAGACTTTATTTTATTATTTTTTTTTTCAACATTTTTAATTTATTTTTGGGACAGAGAGAGACAGAGCATGAACGGGGGAGGGGCAGAGAGAGAGGGAGACACAGAATCGGAAACAGGCTCCAGGCTCTGAGCCATCAGCCCAGAGCCTGACGCGGGGCTCGAACTCACGGACCGCGAGATCGTGACCTGGCTGAAGTCGGACGCTTAACCGACTGCGCCACCCAGGCGCCCCATGAATGCAAATTCTTAACACACACCAGCATCTAAACTGGAAGGTGTTAGATATAATTGTGAGGGGTTTGCAAGTTGTAGGAATTGGAAATCAGAATAATAATCTGTTGAAATAGTAGACAAATACATGAATAATTGCATCTTAAGAGATCAGAGTTATCTTATATATGCATATTGTCAGCTTTGTTCCATTAAATTTCAGGGGAAAATATACACACACTTCTGTAAAACTTTGATTTTCCTTTTTTTTCTTTATTTTTTTCTCTCTCCTTAGGAAAAAGTTCTTTCTTTCTTTCTTTCTTTCTTTCTTTCTTTCTTTCTTTCTTCTCCTTTAGGAAAAAATTCTCTTTCTTTCTGTCTGTCTTTCTTTTTTTCTTCCTAATTTATTTTTGAGAAAGAGCAGGGGGGGTGGGGCGGCACAGAGAGAGAGGTAAGCTCCAGGCTCCTACCTGTCAGCACAAAGCCCTCCATGAGACTCAAACCCATGAGCCTCGAGATCATGACCTGAACAGAAGTCGGATACTTAACCGACCAAGCCACACAGGCACTCCAGAGAAAATTTCTAAATGGTGGACTGAGGCATTTAATATCAGAGACTCCATATTTTATTTTATTTTGAGGAGATGATGAAGAGAAAAACTCAAGAACACAGAGAACTGCAGAGCAAGTTCTAAATTGTAATAAAAGAAATAAGAACATTAAAAATAGTATACCCTACAAACATGTATTTGAGTCAAATAGGAAAACAGATTATGCATATAAATATTTCACTGATTGCAATGGACTCTATCTGCTAAATATTTTATTCTGGCTTTTTAAACCCTGTTCCTTCCTTTATGTTTATGTAGTTTTGTCATTTACAGAGAAAATGTTATTAGAAAAAATTTGTCACTTTCCAAACTAGGTTACAAAATCTACTGCCACTTTCACTTATGCACCACGATTGTATCTGATATGCCATTTATATCATTACATACAGAAATATTTCATATTTCATCAGAAATTACACACATCTTGGTTATGAAAGGTTTAAATTTTGAGCAAAATCTTAGAGGTTAATTTTTCTTTATCTTATCCATCCCTTTGTCCTCCCCTATTTTTGCTTATGGCAAAAAGCTTTGCTACTAAAAACCCATCAAATGATGGCAGGGACATAGAATGGGAAATCTATGTTTATTGTAACCATAGTTTATTTCCACTATTTATTGGAAAACATTGTTGGTAAACTTTCCATCTCAGATTGTCTATATAACATCTTCTGTTAAGGACCTATGCTGTATTGAAAAAAAATCTGAAGTTAAATTAAAAGGTATGGCTTGAGGCAGACTTTATGATTTATTACCTGCTAAACTTTGATCAGATACATAAATTCATTAATCTTAGTCATAAATGAAAATGTAACAAAAACATTAGTAGCATACATTCTACAGAGCTATTATGAGGCTATAAATGATACGAAATCTATCAAAACGTGTTGTAAGCTGCAAATTATTTCAAAATGTGGATATAATTATTAGTGTAACATTGAAGAAGTCTATCATAAACCTTAGTTGCCCATCTGTTCACACTTATCTGCACTTCAATTAAAAAATTAGTATTTATAAAACACGTATTAGATTTGAAGTGAGTTATAGTCTCTTCAATAAGTGACACGAGAGACCGTTTTATCCAGTTGTTTAAAATCTAGTTCTTGGTAGTTTGATGGTGACCCTGGAGAAGGGTAAACTGGTGAGAGGAAGACCTTCTCGTAGATGCATGACATAAATAAAAGTATAAGTGAGCGCATGTTTATGTGAGTAAGACAGTTGTGAGCATAATAATAGCTTCAAAACATTTCTTTCTGATCAGTGTGAACTCAGTATCCTGCAACCACCCCACTCCTTCATGTTCTCCGGGTCTTCAAAACTCTCGGTGTGTATGAGCGGTCGGTCTGATCAGCACTAACTTGATAGAAGCATTCTGACTCTGTTCCTCCTTTTTTCCAAAATTTTCTGATTCAAGATTTTGAAATTGCAAATAATTCCAACATTTCTTAGGACCTTGAAAGTGTCCTTTCTGTTTATCTAAATAGCAATAGAAATGGGCTCTATAAAAATATAATCGTGTGAACATCATCTGAATGAATTAAGTGTTTGGGGTTGCCGTTTCAAACTCTTCTGACTCAACAGGTCAGGATGTCAGAAAGAGTAATCAAATCAGGAGGTCAGTATGCTGGTCAACAAACTTGTCCCAGAACAGTGGTGTTGAACAGTGTGTTATCAGCCTTTGCAAGAGCTTATATGCTTCCTGCACAAAAGCAATCCATCCATTTGTAATGAATGGAGAGGAGAAAACAATAAACATGCAAATGTACTTCCACTCTTTACAAATAGATTTGTATACTTCTTCAGTAGAAGAATAGAGGAAATAGGAACAGAGAGACCAAAGTGAAATTTAATATTCTCTAGGATGAGAAAAGAAAACATGAAAACCTATATATTATAGTCTGAAAGTACTTCCTGAAGATATAGACTCTCGGGATAACAAATTTCTGCGAAGTTATAATCGGTTATTAATCATATGCTCCATATCATACATTTTAGACAATAAAACTATGCTCATTCATGAAAGCTTAAAACAATACGAAAAACAGAATAAGAATGTTTAATATTTTTACCCTGTAATATGTATCTAAATTTAATAGAATTTTTTTAATACATGAGGAGGCAAATTCAATAAACAAAATACTTTTAAAATGTAAAGTATACCTCCTTGATAAAGTCATGAAACCTATGGACTGTCACTGACCATCGAAAAGCAATAATTTTGACATGCTATTATCCACTATTTGAAACAAACATTAAAAAAAAATAGATGTCTGCAATTGAGGAGTGATTCAGAAAAATGGCAGACTAAAAAACTCAGCTTTTGTTTCCCTACAGAAATATCAAAGGAACAACCAGAAGCTGTCCGAACCAAAAGAGGTCTGGAAAACATCCAGAACTTTCCAGCAACCAAGCAAATGCCCAATCAAGGGAAAGCAGTTTTCAAAACAGAATGTTTTCTGGCATTTTTACCCACTGTCACCCTACTTCCTCCCATTGCAGTGACAATGTTGGTCTTTAGCAGCAGTAGCTGGGTCTCAATGCCCACCTTGAGCTGGAGAGCAGAACAGATCTTATTAGAAAATTATCGTGAGTGTCTGTTCTAACTGGAGTGCATGATACCTAAAGGACTGAAGTAAGGTAATAATCTCTATTTTGCATAACTCAAAAAGCATTAAGGAAAAGTGGTGGGCACTGCTCATAAAAAAGATAAGGTGATATCACAAGGTAAATTAGGAAATACCTAGAGAAAAATAAAAACAAAAGCACAACATACAAAAAGTTATGGCATACTGTGAAGGCGGTGCTGGGAGGGAAAGTTAAAGCTAGAAAAACGTAATGTTAAAAAAGAAGAACGATGTCAAGTCAATCTAAATTTACATCTTAAAGAGCTAGGAAAAGAATAGCAAACAAACATAAACCTAGCAAAAAGAAGGAAATAATCAGGAATGGAGCAGAGTTCAATAAAATAAAATAGAAAAACAGCAAAATAAAACAATAAACCCAAAAGTTGGCTCTTGGAAAAATTCCAGAACATAAACAAACTATTAGTTTGTCAAGAAAAAAGAAAGAAATGAAAATATACTCTGAATTCTACAAAAATAAAATGATTAGAAAATAATATGAAAATATGTTTATATATTAAATATATAAAATAATACTGTTATTATTATGTTATAAAATAATACACCAATAAAATGAGTGACCTAGATGAAATGTACAAATTCCTAGAAACACACAACCTACCAGGACTAAATCACGACTGATAGAAAATCTGAATAGACCTGTAAGTAGGAAGTTGATTGAATTAACAATAAAATACTGTCCACCAAAGAAAGCCCTGGAGCACATACTTCACTAGTAAAGTTACCAAGTGTTTAAAAAGACCTAAGGCCAATGTTTCTCATACTGTCCTCAAAAATTGAAGATGAAGGGGCCTCTGGGTGACTCAGCTGAGTGTCCCATTCTTGGTTTCGGCTCAGGTCATGTTCTCATGGCTTCATGGGCTTGAGCCGTGTGTCGGACTACGCGTTGGCAGCAGGGAGCCTGCTTGGGATTATCTCTTTCTCCCCCTCTCTCCCTCTCCCCTAATTGCTCTGTGTCTGTCTCTCAAAATAAATAAACTTAAAAAAAGTTGAAGATGAAGAAATACCCCTGTACTCATTCATCGAAGTCAACACTACCCTCATACCGAAGCTAGACAAAGATGTTGAAGGAAAATGATAGACCAATACCCCTTATGACTATTGATTCCAAAAATCATCAAAAAAAACAAACAAACAAACAAACAAAAAAAACTAGCGAACCCTGGGCACCTGGGCGTCACTGTCAGTTGAGCGTCGACCTCGGCTCAGGTCATTATCTTGTGGTTCATGAGTTCCAGCCCTACAATGTGCTGTGCTGACAGCTCAGAGCCTGGAGTCTGCTTTGGATTCTGTGTCTCCCTCTCTCTCTACCCCTTGCCCTGTCTCTCTCTATCTCAAAAATAAATAAATAAATAAATAAATAAACATTAAAAAATTTTTAAAAACTAGCGAACCAAATTTAAAGCTTAGTAAAAGGATTATAAATCCTCAGCAAGTGGAATTTATTCCCTTATTCCAAAGAAGTTTCAACATATAGAAATTAATTGATGTAATACATTACATTAGTAGAATGAAAAAATGTTCATCTTAACAAAAAGAAGAAAAACATTTAACAAAATTCAAAACCCTTTCATGATTAAAAAACAGTCAGTAAACTATAAATATAAGGAAAGTTCGGGGTGCCTGGGTAGCTAAGTCAGTTAAGCATCTGACTTCAGCTCAGGTCATGATCCCACAGTTCATGAGTTTGAGCCCTAAGTTGGGCTCTGTGCTGACAGCTCAGATCTTGGAGCCTGCTTGGGATTATGTCTCCCTCTTTCTCTGCCCCTCTCCCACTCATTCTCTCTCTCTCTCTCTCTCTCTCTCACTCTCTCTCTCTCTCTTTCTCTCTCTCTCCCTCTCTCTCTCTCTCTCTCAAAAATAAATAAGCATTAAAAATTTTTTTAAATAAAAAAAAAAGGAAAGTTCCCCAACTGGATAAAGTCCTCATATAAAAATACCACAGTTGGGGCGCCTGGGTGGCGCAGTCGGTTAAGCGTCCAACTTCAGCCAGGTCACGATCTCGCGGTCCGTGAGTTCGAGCCCCGCGTCGGGCTCTGGGCTGATGGCTTGGAGCCTGGAGCCTGTTTCCGATTCTGTGTCTCCCTCTCTCTCTGCCCCTCCCCCGTTCATGCTCTGTCTCTCTCTGTCCCAAAAATAAATAAAAAATGTTGAAAAAAAAATTTAAAAAAATAAAAATAAAAATACCACAGCTAATATCATACTCAGTGATGAAAGATAAAAGGTTTTCCTCTAAGATCAGGAATAAGAAAACAAGGACTGCTTTTCTCAGTTGTATTTCATAACACACTAAAAGGGTTAGCTAGAGCAATTAGGCAAGAAAAAGAAAAAAAAGTCACCCAATAGAGAAAGGAAGAAATAAAATGATCCCTGTTCACAGATGACACGATCTTGTATGTAGAAAATTCTAAAAATTACACACCAAAATAAACAACCAAAATAATCTACTAGAACTAATAAATATAATTCAGCAAATTTGCAAGATACAAAATCAACACACAAAAATTAATTGGGTTTCTATCCATTTACAATAAGCAAACCAAAAAGGAAGTTAAGAAAACAATTCATTTACAATAGAATAATAGAAAGTGAAATATGTAGAAATAAACTTAACCAAGCAAATGACAAACTTACACATTGAAAACCCAAAATCCTGTTGAAAGAAATTAAAGAAGATATAAATAAATGGTCAGACATCTCACGTTCATGGACTGGAAAACAATATTGCCGAGATGGCAACACTACTCAAAACTTTCTATACATTCAGTGCAATTCCTATCAAAATCCCAAAGGCATCTGTAGCAGATACTTGGGGGGGGGGGGGTGCGGTCAAAATTTTTATACTTGGTATATTTATTTAACTAGTGTGATAATAGAAAAATATTTATGTGAAGCAGAAATAATAGGGTCATTTTAATAATTGACCTTCTATTTCGTAAAATATGTATCCTTTTTTGGAAGCTATTGTTTACAACCAAGTAACCTGAAAGTAATTTCACAAGACTTTTGTCTAAGCAGCAGAACTACATGTGTAGGTTACTTAGTTCAATAGTCCTTCTCAGGGGGCTATATAAGGGGACCCTTCTCCATTTAAGATTTACCTTAAATTCTGCTACTTTAGCTTTTTCCTTGATTTCCTCCCTACTGTCTAACTCTTCCTCTTAAATGCAAACATTTAGTTTGATATCTCTAATCTAAGGTTGTAGGCCTTGGAAACTTGTCTCAGTATTATTTTTTGCTTGCCCTGCTTCTAGATTTATTTTTCAATACTTTTCTCTAAAACATTGTCAACATCGCACCTTTCCCCTAGTCCATTTGTATCTAACAACCAGTCACTTTTTCTAATCAAGCCCTATGGAGTAAATGATTAATCACAAACCAGTTATTCTCAACTGAATCCGACTCATGGGCCTGTCCCATCTGATTTGAGCAATTGGGTTTACAAAAGAATTTTGCACCTAAATGAATTACCAACATAAACTCAGGGAAGTTCACGTTAAATATATATTTCCAGCTTCTCTTGAAAAAGAGAAAGTCTGGTAACAGAAGACCTTTGTGATAATGACTGGCCAGAGCTGAGTGGGGGGTGGTCCCTTACACCTGGAACACGTATCCTGCAGCTCATTTGATTCCATTACATTTACCTTACTCCAACCAACCTGCTAAAATTGATTGGATTATCTGCCTCTGTGAGCATTTGGGTTTGGTGCACTGCTTGCCAACTGTGTCTGAAGGGTCTTTCAGGCTGCATTCTGAGAATTTCTGACACTCTTTGGGCATCACTAGAACACTCATGGTTTCCTCAAAGAGAAAAAGCCCTCATTTCAAGTTGTCAACAGTGTCATTATTTTACATCCCACTGCATTTATTTTTATGGTGTTTATGCTATTGCTCCTGTAAGTATATATGGCATTTTCTCATGTTTTCTGAGAGTTGCATAAACTTTGGTCTGTGGTAAAATGCTATGCAATCAGTTCCAATAAGATGTATTTTTTTTAAGTTTATTTCTTGAATGTACTTATTGTCTTGGATTTAGCAATTTCATCTCTTTATCTTTTGGTAAGAAATTCCTTTTGTTGTGCTGCTATTACTGTGCAGTTGGAAACAATTCACCTCATACCTTGTTGTCTGTGCTTCATGCCCTGAGAAGAAATGAGTGAGTTTGACTCTCTGGAAGTATTTGGTTTCATAGCCACATCTTATGTGGTTTCAAGTTCCATTTCTCAGCTCTAATTCAATGTAAAGTTTTGAGTTAGAGATAAAAAAGAGATGTGATTGTTAAAATAAACATGTCTTTAAAACATAGCACGTTGGGAAAGCTTCACTGACACTTTAGCTTCTCTTTTTATTGTTTGACTAGTTACCGTTGTTCCTTCTGTTATTTTCATGTCTTCTCAGAGATGTCAAGTTGATGGTTCTTGAATCTCCTTAATTGAAGATACTGAATGTTATCCCTGGGCATTTTGAGAGAGAAAGAGAAAATATTGTCACTACCTCTCGGTGCCCAAATAACAACAAATGTCATCATATTATTCTCGAATAAACTGAATCAACACTGCAATGTTGTTATTAAAAGATATTATGATTGTGTATCATATTGTCTTCAGAATATAATTCATTTCCAATGCCTGAGATTAGCCAAACTTTGAAAAGAGTCCCAATCTAGATTTGAGGCTGGATATTAAGTGGGATTACAAGTACCTGGTTAAATACAAATAGATGTCTTAAAAAATTATTTGTCTGATTTTCAGGGGTTCTCTTTCCAGTGGGAATTAGAATTTTATAAGTATCTGCCTTCCAGTGCTTGTGAGACATGAAGGTTATTTTACATCCAGGTTCTGTTTTAAATCCTGAGAGTATGCAACTCATTTCAACAACTGAGGATGTGTCTTATTTCAGCAATATATACCTACATTTGATTAGGTCTATCCAAATCATGAAAAGTAATAAGATCGCTACAGTGTGTGTGTGTGTGTGTGTGTGTGTGTGTGTGTGTGTGTGTACCTGTATAAAACAAACTCAGTGAAGTTTAAACTCTCATAGCACAATGTATTAGTCATCTATCACTATTCATGTGATTGCCCAAAATGCAGAGGCATGAAACGACAACATTTATTATTTCACAGTTTCTGTACATCAGGTGTACAGAAGGTTTGTTCGGGCTGTGACCCTCTGCTTCAGGATCCCTCCTAGGCTGTGATCAAGATGCCAGTAGGGACTGTGGTCTCATAGTACGGCTTGACTGGGAAAGGATCTGCTTTCCAGATTATTCACGTGATTATCCACAAGATGTAGTTTCTTCGGAGCTGTTGAACTAAGGATTTTATTTCTTTGGCTGCCAAACGTCAGCTGCCTTCAAATGTTTGCCACATGAGCCTGTCTACACCGCAGCCGGCTTCATTAGAATTGGCAAGCTAGAAGCTCAAAGAAAGAGCAAGAGACAAAATTCACAGTCTTTTTTCCAATTTAAAAGTGACATGGGATGCCTGGGTGGCCCAGGCGGTGAAGTGTCTGACTTTGCCTCAGGTCATGATCTCGTGGTTCGTGAGTTTGAGACCTGCATCAGGCTCTGCCCTGACATCACTGAGCCTGCTTGGGATACTCTCTCTCCCTTTCTCTCTGCCCTTACCCCACTCATCTGTGCTGTCTCTCTTTATCTCAAAATAAACTTAGAAAAATATGTATATATATATATATTATATATACATATATATATTATATATACATATATATAAATATATGTATATATATTTATATACAATGGTTGCTATGTGCAAAGCACTATTTAAACATTTAACAAACGGATATGCATCTGTTAGTTTACTAATTGTCTTTTGTGTATTTCATTATTTGATTAGATAGATATTGACTAATTAATCCTATGGGATGGTCGCAGCCAATTTTTAATGTTAAAATGGAATTTGTACTCTAACAACAATACAATGCCTAAACTCAATGAATACACCCTCAGCATGAGAAAGAGCATTTTCTATATAATTTATTCCCCCACCTTCCTTAGGGAGGGGCTTGTACCACAGAGGTAGTTGAAACAAACCACCAAGCAGACAAATGAAAATAAATCATACACCCTTAAGGAATTTGGATTCAGAAAAACCTAGATCTTAATCGAATCCTCTTACTTTCTATTCCTACTTGGGGCTATTTTTTTTACTCCGATGTGATACTAATATTTCTCACTCGGAAATGAATCCAACGATGCCTACTTTGTAGGGTTATGAGTATTTAATGACACCGAGCATGTAAAGTAACTTGCACAGCGTGGGGCACAGACCACACGTTCAGGAGGAACGTATCCTCATTTTTTTCTCCCTGTGCCCCTCTGTCCAGCGCATCGGTATCAGCCTCCTAGCCGACTTTGCTGAGAATTGTGCAGCTGACACAGAAACTAGACAGACTCAGTGGTGTCTGTAGGTGGAGGCCTCATAGATCTTGCTGGGTGGTGAGGGCATGGTGGAGATCATACTATTAGCAAGTCAGATTTGGATGCAGGGCGCCTTGGCTTCCGCAGAAGTGTGAACCCAAGTGCTCTTGGCTCCTTTGGAGAGAGAGTTGAGGGTGGGTGGAAGCAGTGAGGCTTTCTACGGTCATTTGTTAAAATGACTTTTTAACGATGGTGCAAACTGTTTTCACATCTTAGGTACACAGCAGAAATAAATGGAAACATAAAGAAACCACATTCTTGAGCTCTTGGCACAAGACCAATGAAAGAACTAGAACTACTTTTAAAAAATGAGAGAAAAGATGTAAAATTAACATTTAAATGTGCTAGCTGATTTTTCATTTGCATACAATTAGTTAGCTAAAGAACAAAGGTTTCCAAAGGTCAGAAGATACCTTTTTACACATGCAAAATTCCATTTTTTCTAATAATTGCAATTTTAAAAAGTCCCAAATTAGTGATGAATATACAATTGGCTTAATGTATGCTAAAATGAGATTTGGACACTTCTGCAGAGTTTGGATAAGAAAAAAAATTCTTTTCCCTTATTTTAAGGGGTTATGTTGGACTATCTATTCATATCTCACAAATAAAAAAATGCTTAAATTATGCAGATTTTGGGGTACCTGGGTGGCTCAGTCGGTTAAGCATCTAACTCTTGATTTCAGCCCAGGTCATGATCTCAGGGTTTGTGAGTTCAAGCCCCATGTCAGCGCAGAGCCTGCTTGGGATTCTCTCTCTCCCTCTCTCTTTGCCCCTGCCCTGCTCTCTCTATATATATACTAAAATAAAAAAAGTAAACATTTTTTTAAATTATGTAGATGGGGCTCCTGGGTGGCTCAGTCGGTTGGGCGTCCGACTTTGGCTCAGGTCATGATCTTGCAGTTTGTGAGTTCAAGCCCAGCGTCGGGCTCTGTGCTGGCAGCTTGGAGCCTGGAGCTTGCTTCCGTTTCTGTGTCTCCTCCTCTCTGTCCCTCCCCCATTCATGCTCTGTGTGTGTGTCTCTCCATCTCCCAAAAATAAACATTAAAAAAATAAAAACAATTGTGTAGATTTTGCTCAAGTCTGGCTCTATTTTTACCACATCGAGGGAAGAACACTGATTTCACCTGCCTTCACGAACCATTTGACATTGGATTCAAGTTTCACGCGGCATCTTATCAGTATGTCATCTGTCACCTCAATCATGCGGTCTCAGTTTGAGAAACCAAATGACGCTAACCTCATCTTCTCTCCCCTTTGTTTATTCTCATCAGTGCTTGACGTTAACTTACGAGTTTCTTCTTTCGCTCTTTTAGTACTTCTGAGATATTAATTCATTTGGAAAGGGAGTGAATTGGTACGGACGTGGTGGTATCTTTTTCCTTCTGTGGTTTTGCTGTGGTGACCACAATTCATATGCACAATCCATATGAAGAAATGCCTAGGTAGGATTATGGAAGTAAATTCTTCCCTCTCACCGAAAACCAAGCCTTCCTGCCCATCCCAAAGTCAGAAGAGGAGCAATCCTCTTCCCGTGGCTACTTATAATTGACATTTAGTAATGGATAATTGGGGAGAAGGGGGTAATCAATGCAGAAGCAAGTGATTTGCCTCTTTGATCTTCTTTTTCTGCTCCTGTGAAATGGTAATATTCATGTCTACTGTAAGACATTTTGGTGAGTATTGATATGTGGCCTTGAATGCCAGAGGCACAGTACATGGGTTGACAGTGCAAATGTATTTTCTTTAATTCTCTCTCCATGATATGTAAGAAACACTGACGTTCACACACAGAGAGGAGTTCGGGCTGGGGAAAAAGACACAAGCATTGGTCTAACCTGGATGGAAATTGCTAGGACAATTATAAAGCAGAAAGGAGTAAAGTTATACACACTTCCTTTTCAGAATCAGAGATACAGTTAATAATACGTTAAAAGCATAAAATGTTAGCTGGCATTTAAGTTTATGTTTTTTGGTGGTTGACCCTTGCTTTTTCAGCAGTTTAGAGGAGACTTATGGTAAATAAACCACATACCTTTTTAACCATTCTCAAGACATGAAATCAATATTTTTCACTAATCCAAGGAAGCGTATATTTGAAAGCCAGTGAATTAAGGAGTATTGCTGGTTTCTAAAATATTCAGATGCTGGAAGCTATTCTGGATACCTTCTCTTTCATAGGATCAGACAGATTCTTTGCTCTGGCAAATTTCTTCCTTCTGGCCCCTACCTTGGGGGACAAGTTTGAGAGATATGGTAAATAATCAACTGAGCCATATCATTTAGGGGAAACAAATGAGGCTTTGACTAAAGTAAAGAGGACAATGTATGCCTGGGTTCGCCTGACTGAAGTTATTTAAAGAGTTTGAGAACATTTTCAACCATAACAAAAATATTTCACTAAGAGCTCAGTCTTTTACTGTGGCTATTTAAAGCCTTGTTCATGGTACATAGCAGGGTCTCTCAGTAAACACTAACTGTTCTGAGTCACTGGAGTCACAGTCAGAGAAGGGGGAGCAGCAGGAAGAATTGGTGGAGATCCAGCGAGCTGTCTACACAAACTTCCTTAGACGCTTGTAGGCCTTTTGTCTGGAAAGCCAGCAATGGAGAATCTCCTTCTTTAGGAAAACCGTGGTCCCCTTTGAAGGCATATCTAGTTAGGTTATGTCAACCCGGGCTAATTTCCCTTTCTTGATGTCTGCTGTGTCATTGAACATAACCTCCTCATGGGAATGACTATCAATTGTATTTTTTAATAATTTTTAAAAATGTTTATTTATTTTTGAGGAAGAAAGAAACAGAGTGCCAATGAGGGAGAGGCAGAGAGGGAGACACAGAATCTGAAGCAGATTCCAGGCTCTGAGCTGTCAGCACAGAGCTTGACGTGGGGCTCCAACCCATGAACCTTGCGTGAGATCATGGCCTGAGCCAAAGTTGGATGCTTAATGGACTGAACCACCCAGGCGGAGCTGATTATCATTCATATTGACAAACTAGGGATTATGCAGGGTGTGTATCCCACAGGGTAGGAATCTTAGACGCTATCTTAGAACCCTGTCTTCCATCCATAAGACACCTAGGATTGCCTTCAGCAGACCCCATCAACATCATCTCCATGAGGCAGACATTTCTAGAACCAGTAATAGAAATTGGAGTTGGGAACCATCTCTGTGCTAGTGACCCAAAAATGACTCATTTATATTTTTAAAGGCAAAGCACATTTCATTAGATTTTTGGGATATGAGCTTTAGAAAAACTCTAAGCATCACAAAATTTTTGAGAGTTGCCAGACTCAAAAAAAAAAAAAAAAAAAAAAAGCAAACATGAAAAGGGTTTTCAAGGGCATTGGTGACGCCTGTGACCAAGGGAAGTTGGAAAGAGGAGGCAAACCAAGAATTGGCTGCTACAGCTACAGAATCAGAAGCCAAAAGCAAACAATGCCTTTTCACAAAGGTGAGAGTTACTTGTCAGTATATAGAAGAGAACTTGCACTTGACAGTAGTTGAGGATAATCAAACACACACCAACATAACACACTGAAGAGTTCAACCCCATATTTTGATATTGTGACTGCCGTCAGCTTTTACTCTCACCCCTTCCTCATCTCCTTGGGTCCCGCATCTGGACAAGTTGGTAAGAAAGCCTGAGTTCTCACTCTTTCTTTTTTTTTTTTTCTTTTTTTTTTTTTTTTTAATTTATTTTTTTTGGGACAGAGAGAGACAGAGCATGAACGGGGGAGGGTCAGAGAGAGAGGGAGACACAGAATCGGAAGCAGGCTCCAGGCTCCGAGCCATCAGCCCAGAGCCTGACGCGGGGCTTGAACTCACGGACCGCGAGATCGTGACCTGGCTGAAGTCGGACGCTTAACCGACTGCGCCACCCAGGCGCCCCTTTTTTTTTTTTGTTTGTTTGTTTTTTTATTTAGAGTTCTCACTCTTTCGATGCCAGTGGAAGATTCTAGCAACACAAGTCCCTGACTGCACACGAGAACCCTCACACCATCCCCACCCCCAATCACAGTAGGCACCCAGGCCAGTCTCCTTCCCTTGCCCTCTCCAGCTATTCTGGAATGGCTTGAGAGGCTTGCCCTGTTCTCCCCAAAGGTCTCACTTACATAAGTAGTAAACTTTCCATAGTCCCTTGGTACATGTGTGTTGTCAGTGTTGATAAATTTTGAGCACAGATCCCTCCTGCTTTTGCGGCATGACCACATCACATACATATACACCTGGAATTTATTTGGTTATCTATTAAATGCTAGAAAGAAATGTTCTTCAGTTGAGTGTTTGCAGCACATGCCTGTCTTTTTTCTGCATGAAAGACCTTCTTTCACCCTTCTTTCCCCTTGAATCCTATAATTTACATATTGTCCAACCTGATTTGCTTTATTTTTAAGTTTTTATTTAAATTCTGGTTACTTAACCTAAATGTAATATTAGCTTCAAGTGTACAACATAGCGATTCAACACTTCCATACAAATTCTGGTGCTCATCACAACAAATGCTTTCCTTAATCCCCATCACCTATTTAACACATCCCCCTATATACCTCTCCCACTGGTGCAGCCACTCAGGAAAAAGAAAGTATGGAAGTTCCTCAAAAAGTTAAAAATAGAACTACCCTACAATCCAGCAACTGCACTACTAGATATTTACCTAAAGAATACAAAAACACTAATTCAAAGGAATACATGCACCCTGGTATTTATAGCAGTATTACCTACAATAGCCAAATTATGGAAACAGCCCAAGTGTCTATCAACAATGAATGAATAAATATATATCACAATATATATCATTATATATAATGGAATATAACTCAGCCATAAAAGGAATGAAATATTGCCCTTTGCAATGACGTGGATGGAGCTAGAGAATATCATGTCTAATCTCTTCTTAAAATTCTGCTCAAGGAAATCAAACCAATGGTACAAGTTAACATTACACAATAGCATGTTCTAATCACATTGATTAGGCAAATGTTAAAAGGACGAATGAAGTCCCATTGGTGTACAGTATGGACATAGTCACACAATACTAGTGGAGGTGTAAACAGTTGCAGGTGTTTGGGGATATACTTTAGAAATATGCATTTATAATCCCAAACTATGCATAGCAATTTGATCCAGAAATTTTAAGTCTATGGCTTTAAAGTTAGGCAATAATAAGAGTAACATGCAAAAATACTGAAAACTTTATAATATTGAGTAAATAATTTATAGATGGCTATACATGTATTAATCAGAAAGCTGATGAGGTTAGTAGTAGAGACAGAATCGGAAAACCCTACATGATCTTAGGCTTCCATTCAGAATGGAGATCAATGTCTTGATCTTTTCTCCAAGTACATACTTTCAGTGAAAAAAATGAAATAAAAGTATGTAGTCAAAAATCCTGTAACAGTTAAATGTGAATATTATAAAATTTATAAATTAGTTCAAATAATTGTTAAATAAATTGGAAACCTAAAAAACATAACTGGAATTATCTCAGCCTCTTCATACTTTTGAGAAATTTGCTTGATCAAAATTATGTTGACAATATAGTATATTATAAAGTAAAACAGAAAATTTTAATTTAGGCTTAAATATCACACGTGGCTACTGAATACCATTTTGTACAGTATCAATTCAGGGTATATGCTGTGTGTGTGTGTGTGTGTGTGTGTGTGTGTGTGTGTGTATTCTTTACACAATTCATCAACAGACATATCTTTATTACTTACCTGTCACTATGCAAGGTACATGGTCTTTCCAGGAAAAAAAAAAAATCTGAAAAGCTATGCACCATTATACCAACACTGGATGATTTGAGATTTTTATTTGTTTTTATTTTATTTTTTGCCCTGCTGAATTTTATTCTGTATTTTATAAATTAGTATCCTTCAATGTGTGCTACATACATTTTTGCAGTCCCTGAGACACTTCTGGGGCTCTGCAAAGTCAAAATTATTTTCATAAAACCAAGATGTTATTTGCCTTTTTCTCTGTGTAGACATTTGCATTATGATGCAAAAGTAATCGTAGGCAAAGGGACTTAGCTCAAATCAAGCAGAGGCACCAAACTCAGTGCTACTTATTATTGTCGTCTTTGCCACCATGTACTTGCGGAGAAAAACAATACGCCACTTTCACAGAATATTTTTCATGAAGAAATAAAAATTATTTTTAATTAGTTATGACTCACCAGTACACATTCTTTTAGTATTTTGTGTCAAAAACATGAGAAGGGCACATGAAGTATTTTACTGCATATTGAAATACAATGGTTGGTTCAAGGAAAAATACTTGTGTGCTGGGTGTGTAAACTAAACATGTTTCTTTTTCCACGGAACCCCGTTTTTTACCCAAAAGAATGACACAACAATGGTTTATTCAGACTTGAGTATTTGGCAGATATTTTGATGAAAATAAAGTGAGCTTGGCACCTCAAGGACAGCAACTGTAAGTATTGTTGCCAATTATAAATTCCAAGTTTTCAAATGAAAATTAGATACTGGAAAACCAAAACCAATATTGGCCAGCATGAATATGACAGCTTATCAGTATTCAAAATTTCCTGATGAGATTGGTGATATTATGAATGATTGCGATTTTTGATATTGTATGATAAAATGTGTCAGTGTTTGGGAGATAGGCATAAACCGGTGAATTGATATATTCTACAAGTGACCAAGTCACAATGCAACAAAACCATGCATGGATAAAAGATTTATTCAAAATTCAAGGTAGACCAATTAATTTTGGTATAACAGAGTTCAAAAGTTCTGTGAAATATTTGGTAATTTCTATTTCTTTTTTAAAAAATTTTTTAATGTTTATTTATTTTTGGCAGAGACAGAGGCAGAGCATGAGTGGGGGAGGGGCAGGGAGCTGCAGAGACACAGAATATGGAACAGGCTCTAGGCTCTGAGCTGTAAACACAGAGCCCGACGCGGGGCTTGAACTCACGAACAGTGAGATCGTGACCTGAGGCGAAGTCAGACGCTCAACCGACTGAGCCACCCAGGCGCCCCACTATTTTCTATTTCTTAAGAAAATACCAGTTGCCGGGGCGCCTGGGTGGCTCAGTTGGTTAAGTGTCCGACTTCAGCTCAGGTCATGATCTCGCAGTCTGTGAGTTCGAGCCCCACGCTGACCGCTCAGAGCCTGGAACCTGTTTCAGATTCTGTGTCTCCCTCTCTCTCTGACCCTCCCCCATTCATGCCCTGTCTCTCTCTGTCTCAAAAATAAATAAATGTTAAAAAAAAAAAAAAAGAAAATACCAGTTGTTGAGTTCTGCTGCAGTAGTAGAAAAGAGGATTATCCGCATGACCTGAAATGCCTATTCAAATAAATTCTTTTCCAACTACCTGTCTTTGTGCACTAAACTTTGTTCATATACTGAAACCAAAGGAACATCCAGCAAGTGACTGAATGCAGGTATGAGAATATGGCCATCTTCTTTTAGACTAGATCTTAAAGAGATATACAAAATGTAAGCCAGTGACACTTTTAATAAACTGTTCTTTTTAAAAAATAATATAGTTATTTTTCATAAAAATGTTAATGAAATGCTTGCTGTAACTTTTAAATGAATCTCATTAATATTTAACTTAAAAGTTCATTAATAATAATAATAATAATATTGATAACCCTAACTCATAGAAACACTCTTCAGGGTCCTCAAAATTTAAAGGATTATAAATGAGGACTTGAAACAAAAAAAAATCAGAGAAACACTTTTCTAGACGGCAAAGAAACAAAGGATATGATAAAGTTGTCTATCAATTTCCTCCCTTATGAACGTTTCCTTACAACATCCCGGATGTAGTTTCTCTTCTTTGTCCTTTTTATATCTCATAGGTCTACCGATGTATTACATGTGGTTTTATGTCACCATGTCAACTAAATTATTAGCTCTTCGAGAACAGAGCCCAAACCGAACTCCTCATTTAACAGTGTATTTAACGCACCTGGCACCGTGCCTGGCTTCAAAGGTTTGCTGATCACAGATTTGTTGAACTCAGTTAAACGCGGTCACTTTTTTTCCCCCTGACTTATTTTGATTATTTAATGCCCTATCGACATAGTCTTGGAAAATAAGTTCACGGCGGGGAGAGACTCACTTTATCAGCAATAGTTAACTCCCTTTTGTGCTATCCTTAAGGAGAAAGATCGCATAGTGAGGCCATCTATTCAACAAGTATTTCTTTGAGGTAATGACAGTAGCTGCAGGGTCTGCTGCTTTTTGTGTGTGGCTCTGGCACAGCTCTATAACTCAGACTGGGCCATTTCCCTCTCTCTCCGCTCTCGCCTAAGAGGCTCCGCTGCAAAAACCAACTAGCTGTCCATGCTGTTATAAACACGACTCAGATGAATTACCTACACGCACACGCAGTGGCTGGCATATAAGGGGACAGTGTCGTTGTTACAGTCCTTGGCACGGGGGGAGAATGTCCTCGTTTGGGTTCAGCTGTGTGAAAAATTAGGGGCACCAGATTGGTGCCTGTATTTTGGATCTGTGCTCGAGTTAGGAGACAATGATGGATATAATAAGTTGTTTGCTTCATGCGGTGTCTATGATTTTGTCAATACAGTAGGAGCATCCTTAGTGTTTTTTTGGAGGCTTGAGCACCCATGGCAGCCAGGTTCAAAGTTTCAGGAATTCAAAAGCCAAAGACAGCAACAGGAGAGAAAACATTCATTTTTTTTTTTTTTTATCAGTAGATATTTCCCAAATATCTCTTCTGTACACAGCCTTGTTTTAGACACTTCAGGGGATGTAGAAGACAGGAGGTATGACATAAAGATTTTTGTATACAGATTTTATAAATATATATTTATATTTAAATATAAATTTCTATATAAATTATATATATATACATAAATTGTCTGGACACATAGGTGTCATAGCTATATCTGAAACTACCTAAGTATTTATCTGTCTTTCTTTCTGTCTATGTTTCTTTAACGTAGAGATTTATTGTTATTGGTATCTACGAAAAGCTTTGCACATAACGATCGATAGAAAAACATCGGTTGGCGAAACAAAAGGAGGCAAAAAAACAAAAATGGCTGCACACCTAAAATACTGTCTACAGTGCTCGCTTCGGCAGCACATATACTAAAATACTGTCTACAGTAAGCATAAAAATGGTCTCCCAAAGATGTCCACATCCTAACCCTGGGAATCTGTGTGTATGCTACCTCACGTGGCAGAAGGGATCTGGCAAACGTAATTAAAATTAGGATCTTGAGGTGAGATTATGGTAGATTATCCATGAGGGTCCAATTTAATCACCCCAATCCTTAATACTAGAGAACTTTTCTCACCTGTGGCCAAAGTGTAAGGACAGGAAAGAGTCAAATATTTGGTGGCTTTGAAGATGGAGGAAGGGGGTACTACGAGCCAAGGAATCCAGGTGGTCTCTAGAAGCTGGAATTGGTGAGGAAAATGATTCTCCTCTAGAGCCTCCAGAAAGGCATATAACCTTGACTTTAGCCCAGTGAGACCCATGTTGTACTTTTGTAGGAAGAGAGGAAAATAAATTACGGTTGTGTTAAGCCACTAAATTTGCGGTAATTTATTACAGTGTCGATAGAAACTAATATACCCCCATTCTTTTTTTAAAATCTTTAATGCTTATTTTTGAGAAAGAGAGACTGAGAGTGTGGGAGGGGCAGAGAGAGAGGGAGGCAGAATCTGAAGCAAACTCCAGGCTCTGAGCTGTCAGCACAGATCTCGACACGGGGCTCGAACTCATGAACCATGAGATCATGACCTGAGCCCAAGTTGGACACTCAGCCAACTAAGTCAAGCACTCCTACCCTCATCCTTGGCAGTTTATGCAAACCCTATCATACCCTGGTCCTACCAACATAACATGGTCCTGGCAAATGTACGCATCGTTATCCAACCACCACAAACAAATCTTAATTAATCCTTCCTATTGATCACCTCATATACAGATCATGCCTTTGTTACTTTAGCTTTTTTCCAAGTGTGGCAATATTTACTTGTATGTCAATTAGTCTTGACTGTCGTCTTATTATCATCCATAGCACAGTGCCTACAGCATGGACAGTTTTCTGGTAATTAATTCTGGCAAAATTGACTACCTCTTAATTTACGTTTGGCATATGTCAGATCTTCCACATAAAATAATCTGTTTATATGCTTTTATTATCTGTAAATAGAATTTAGTTCATTCCTGTTTCCGTGATCATCTTTCCTTAAACTTCCTACACCATTCATTGTTTGTGTTGCTTATAGTATTATTTCTATGTTTTTCCCTAATTGGCTCAAATATTTTTGATTCTACAGCTAAAAAACAAATCCCTAAAATCTTGCAGATAATGGAAAATGTTTTACTTTTCTTAAATTTTCTCACTGTAATGTTCACATCTGAATTAATAGCTTTGTTTAAGGGCACCTGGATGGCTCAGTCAGTTAAGCATCTGACTTTTGATGTCAGCTCAGGTCTTGAGTTCAAGCCCATGTTATGCTACTCCACTTAAAAAAAATAGCTTTGGGTGCTTGTGTGGCTTAGTCAGATAAGCATCTAACTCTTGGTTTTGGCTCAGGTTGTGATTTCACGGTTCGTGAGATAGAGCTCTGCATCGGGCTCTGCACTGATAGCATAGAGTCTGCTTGGGATTCTCTCTCTCTCTCTGCCCCTCCCCCACTCATGCTCATTCTCTCAAAATAAATAAATAAACATTAAAAAAACTAGCTTTGTTTAACATTTTCTAAATGAGGCTAGGAATAATTCAGTTACATTTTGCTCCCTATCAAGTACGATTTAACAGCAGAAACTAGTATTTTTCTGAGGCTTCCTTATACCTTTGAACCAAGGTATTTAATAAATGTCTAATTTCATGAATGTCCAGTAATACGTTGACAATTAATTAAGGACAGGTGTTTGAAATATTACTTGATACCCAAAGAGGGAACCACACAACAGATTTGGAAGATTGCAGAGTGAAAACACCAGTTACACTTATAGGGAGAGAAATAGCATTTAAAAATAGAGAAAGTATGACCTTTATTGAAGGTGCTCTAAGTGCCTCACTAGTCATAAGTAGGAGACACAGAAATCTATTAACATTTCAAGAGGAAAAATGTCATATAGATGGCAGCTTACTATTATAACTGCCAAGGAAATTGAAGAAACATATTTAAGCGGCTGCCTCACTCACTTAAGGGGTGTGATCATCGGCCTCCTAACTAGCACTTGTAAATTATGCAAATGCTTTACATTATTGATATAACATAGTCACTTTATTGGATTTTGATAACATGTCAAAACGTCTTGAACCTCCTCATCTATCCAAGGAGCTCAGTTCACCACTCTTGTTCAGTTTACCACTCTTGTTCAGTTTCTGTGCAGCTCATTGGCACCCGAAAGCTGACAAGGGCCGTAGTTTACCTCACATTCAAGCCCCTCCATAGTCAGTCATCAATCCGCCTTCCTTGTGCTGGCCTCTATTATGAGAAAGGGATATTTTGAGAAGGAAGGATGTTGAGAGCGACATTCAGGAAGGGGAAGGGAAAGCTATCACGTGATAGAATAAGCCAGGCACGCTGCCTAGGGTGGTCCTCCAATGCACGGTATGGTGATGTGGTGAATGCACATTTCATACCGGATGTTCATCTGTTGTGGAGAATTGGGGCTGTTCTACGTCTTCTCCCCGTAACCAGGAAATATGTTCCTTTCACAAAGAGACTATGCGTTTGCTCAGTACTTTTTAAAAACCTGAGATCACCTAAACAGTACCTTCAATCAATGAACACCTGTTACATGGTTTAATTTGTTTAGCCTATATAAACTATTCTTCACATACAATTTTTAAAAGTTTTTATAAGTGAGACTGTAGCGTTTTTGTCCATCTTTCTCAGTATGCATTTCATCTAGACAAAATGCCTGAAAGATACACTCAGTGAATTGGAAGAAAGGTTTATTCAGGAGAAAAGCTTCTCTGACTGCGTTCAGTAGAGCCTCATTAAGAACAGAAAAGAAACTGCTTTGTTGAGTAGTAACACAGTACCACCTCACACGTTAACATCGTGGGTGAACTCGGGTGATCATTCAACCTCGATCACTCTCACATTTATAAATGAACTCATTAAAAACTGAAAGAACAATTTGATGGCACTGGCACAGAGAAGCATCCTTAGTGCCCACTGCCTGAAGAAGGGACAGGCGATGGTCTGCACAAGGTTCAGGTGAACATGGCTTGTGTGGTGTGTCCATGCGTCAGCCTGGGGAGACAAAAGTGCTTATTATCTTGGAGTAGCATAAAGGGGACAACACAGTTTAAAAGGAAACAGCTGGAGTGTGATCTAATCTCCATGTTCCAATTTACTTATGTATAAAACATGCATAAAAAATTAAACTCACTGAACAATTTGTCTGCTCTCTGTTCCTGGCATGCCTCAGCCCTCTGGAGCAGCAGTCTTGGCTTGCGAGAACCCAGGGATGCCTTTAAATAATAAATAGATTATTCAGCGAACACAGCTTTTATAAATTCAGTATTAATTGGACTGAACCATGGTAATTATATCTAAATCATAAATATATCCTGGGGTTCGGGCCTCCCTTGTTGATACCACTTGATCCTCCCCTTAACTGTGACAGCAGAAGTGGCAGAGATCTGCACCAGCTTTGGGGAGTGACATCAGATTAAATTAAGCACTCATGCATTTATGGATCAGCATACAAAAGCAAAACTACCTCCATAAGGGATGAATAATGCATCAGAAATTTGTTCCGTACTTCCTTGGTCACATGTAGATAATGTGAACTAGTGGTCTGCATGAAGCCCTCAATACGTTTACAGTAACGACAGTCTGCTCTTTACAATTTTACATTGTATGTTTCAGTATTTTTATAGAGATCATTTATCAGCAAAGGGATATTTCCCCACCAGTATAATTTTCTTTCAATGACTTATTATAAATTGAATACTTACTATGTGCCCAAGACTGTGTTAAGCAAGAGCAAACAAACGAACAAAAAGACATTCCTCAATCTTTAAGAAGCCTAAAGCTTAGATGTCACTTCGGAAAACATTAGGGTGGCTACTGTCAAAAAAAAAAGGAAAAGAAAAAGAAAAGAAAATAACAAGTGTGAGCGAGGATGTGGAGAAACTGGAATCCTGTGCACTTTTGATGGGAACGTAAAATGGTGCTGCTGTTGTAGAAAATGTATGGAAGTCACTCAAAATGGAATTACAACATAATACAGCAATTCCACTTCTCAGTATATATCCAAAATAATTGAGGCAGAATCTCAAAGAGATATTTATACAACTGTATTCATAGCAGCATTACTCACCATAGTCAAGAGATAGAAGTGACCAGATTGTCCATCCAAGAAATCTGGATGCATAAATAATCCGATTATTTGAATGGATAACCAAATGTGGTATATACATACAAGGAGATGTTACGTGACATTAAAAAGGAAGGAAAACCATGCTATAGCATAGATGAATCTTGAGGACATTTTGATAAGTAAAATAAGCCAATCACAAAGAGACAAACAACATGATGCCATTTATAGGAGGGATCTAGAGCAGTCAAACTCAGAGCAACAGAAAGGTGAATGGTGGTGGCCAGGGGCTAAGAGTAAAGGGTATTGGGGACCTGTTGTTAATCAATATAAAATTTCAGTTGTGTAAGATAAAAAAGTTCTGGAGACTTGTTGCAGAACAATGTGAATATACATAACTTATCGAACCGTACACTCAGAAATAGTTAAGATGGGGCGCCTGGGTGGCTCAGTTGGCTGGGCATCTGACTTCAGCTCAGGTCATGATCTCACGGTTCATGGGTTTGAGCCCTGCGTCGGGCTCTGTGCTGACAGCACAGAGCCTGGAGCCTGCTTCAGTTTCTGTCTCCCTCTCTCTCTGCCCTTCTCCTGCTTGCACGTGCTCTCTCTCTCTCTCAAAAATAAAGAAACATTAATTTTTTTTTAAATTAAGATGGTAAATTTCATGTTATGCATTTTGTCACAATAAAATATTTTTCAAAGTCTGTATCGATAATAAAATCATATACACATGACAGAATTAGAGAATTCTATAAGTGTATGGTTAGACATTGAATATACATAAGTATTATGTATATATGAAGTGAATACTTAGTGGTTCTGATTGATCAGCCATTTATTCTAGGCCATTAAGTCTGGCTGGTTCCTGCTCTCTCCATATCGGTACACACACACACACACACACACACACACACATTAAACAGGCACATCCATAGTATCTCACCCTTACAGAGCTTGAGAGAAGAGGGAAGACAGGGTGGTACAGACAGAAACAGAGAAGCCTGATCCTCTCGAGTAAAGACACACTATATGATGACATTCATTCCCTAGGAGACCTTGCCTGTGGCAGGGTGGATGGAGAAGAACTAGAGCCACGTGGTGCCCATGAGTCCCAAAACACCGGTGGCCCGAAATGAGGAGGTGCGTTTCCCCTGGCCACCAAGAGAGAGAGCAGCAAGTTCAGGAAATCGGGAGGATGATTAGGGGCATTTTAAAAAGAAGTGAAGAGATACTTCAGAAGTCGCAATAGGGAGAGAGATGTGAGGAGACAGATGAAGAGAGAGAGGGAGAAAAAGGGGAGGAGAGAGGAGACATATAAAGAGAACAAGTGAGCACATACGCTCCTTACTCATGAAGTCTGAGAAGTACAAAGAGCTCGAGGTATTGTGCAATTATGTTTGGCCACTGAAAACTTGTTCCTGTGTCATTGACATTCCTTCCACAATTTTTTTAATCTTTATTTTTGAGAGAGAGAGAGAGAGAGGGAGAGAGAGAGAGACAGAATGAAAATAGGGGAGGAACAGAGGGAGAGGGAGACACAGAATCCGAAGCAGGATCCAGACTCTGAGCTGTCGGAACAGAGCCTAATGCTGGGCTCGAACCCATGAACTGTGAGTTCATGACCTGTGCTGAAGTCGAATGCTTAACTGACTGGGCCACCCAGGCGCCCCACAAATGTTTGAAGTGGGAATCACAGGAGAGGGTTCTGTGTCAGCTTTGGGTCCTGCTATATCCGAATTAATAAGAAGGGTCCTGGTTACGTAATCAAACAGGCCAAGTGTGAACCTTTACTCCATTTCTAATTGCACAATGATCTCTTACGTTACCAATGCAGGAGCCAAAATCTTAGTCTGTGAAGTCTCACACGATCAGATCATGAACCCCTGAGGACGTTCCCTTCGGTTCCTATTTGCCGAAAGTCATTATTGGGGAAATGTGCTAGGTTGTGACAAATGGTTTTGCTGCACATATTGGGATAGGCATAAGGTTTTATCTTTTCACATTAATTAATATGTTGAATGATTTTCAAATGGCAAATCAATCTTATGTCCCAGAAATAAGCTGCACATGGTCATTTTATCTTAGCTCTTTAATATATTGCTGGATTTGATTTGCTAAAACTTTATTTAGGATTTTTGCATGTTCAGGGGCCATACTGGTCTCTATTTTCCTCTATTTGGTGTTGGTTTTAGGGCAATTTCAATCTTAAAGAATAAGATAGGAGATATTACTTCTCTTCACTTTTTAAAAGTTTGTATAAAATTGATATTATTTCTTAATTTATTGTTTGATATACTTCACCAATTTTTTGTAGTAAAGTTTTAAAATATATATTTAGTGTCTTTAATAGATACAGGGCTATGGAGTTTATTAATTTCTTCCTCAGTGAGTTTGATAGTTGGTCTTTAAAGACTTTGTACATTTTATCTAAGTTTCTTCTTTATTGGCATGAATTTGTTAATGACATTAATTTACTGCCTTTTGATATGTTTGAAATCTACAATTATGTCACCTCTTTAATATTTTTTATTTTTTTAAGTTTATTTATTTATTTTTTATTAAAATTTTTTTAATGTTTATTTATTTTTGAGACAGAGAGACAGAGCATGAATGGGGGAGGGTCCAAGAGAGAGGAAGACACAGAATCTGAAGCAGGCTCCAGGCTCCAAGCTGTCAGCACAGAGCCTGGCACAGGTCTTGAACTCATGAACTGTGAGATCATGACCTGGGCTGAAGATGGACGCTTAACCGATTGAGCCACCCAGGCACCTCTTACCTCTTTAATTTCTGACATTGGTCATTGTGTCATTTCTTTTTCCTGGTCAACCTGCCTGAAGATTTATCAATTTAATATTCTTTTTTTAAATTTTATTATGTTTAAAGACCTAGATTTTGTTTCATTGGTTTCTTATAATTGTACATTTTTGTTTCAATTATTTCCTGTGATCTTTAGTGTTTTACTTCTTCTGCATTCCTTTGGTTTAATTAGGGGATGTTCTAATTTGTGACCTTTTTTTTTCTTTTCTAAACTTGCCATTCAACGATACAGAATTCTCCTATGAATTGTTCCAGCAGTGACAGATTAATTTTTGACATGCATTTCCATTTGGATTCAATTTAAAATATATATATTTAATTTCCCTTTTGATTTGTTTTTTGTCCTGTGGGTAATTTAAAAATGTGTTACTTAGTTTTCAAGAATGGAGGATTTTTCAGAAATCTTTGAAAACAAAAGAACAAAAAAACAAACAAAAAAACAAAAGCAACTAAAAACTCTATAATCTTAAAAGGTATCTTTTAAAGATGAATGAGGGGCACCTGGGTGGCTCAGTCAGTTAAGCGTCCAACTTCGGCTCAGGTCATGATCTCACGGTTCCTGGGTTCAAGCCCTGCGTTGGGCTGTGTGCTGAAAGCTTGGAGCCCGAAGCCTGCTTCAGATTCTGTGTCTCATTCTCTCTCTGCCCCTCCCCTACTCATGATTTATCTCTCTCAAAATTAAATAAACATTAAAAATTTTTTAAATGAATGAGAAGTTAAGACATTCACAAATGAACAAGAGATAATGGTTAGTTATCACTAAACTTGCCTGACAAAATATGTGAAAAAAGGGATTGAAATGCAATGATACTAGCTACATGAAGATACCCAAAGCTACATGAAAAAATACATCCCCAGTAAAGACAAATACATAGGCAAATATAAAAGTAGGTATTGTATTTTTAGACTGTGACATCACTTTTTATTTCCCATAGGATTTAAAAGACAAATGCATAGGGGCACCCAGGTAGACTCAGTAGGTTAGGCATCTGACTTTTGATTTCAGCCCAGGTCATGATCTCATGGTGCTTGGGATTGAGCCTTAAGTAGGCTGTGCTGTCGACATGGAGCATGCTTGGATTTCTCTCTCCCTCTCTTTCTGTCCATCCCCTGCTCATGTGCTCTCTCTCTCTCTCTCTCAAAATAAATAAACATTTTTTAAAAAAGATAAATGCATAAAAATAATCATGTATATGCTCTTGGACACATAATATTTAAAGATGTAATTTATGACAACAATATTTGTGGGGGATGGTGGAAATGTATAGGAGCAGAGTTTTTGTATGCTGCTGAAATTAAGTTGTTATCAATTTGAAGTAGACTGCTATGAGTTTAAGATATTAAGTGTGACCGCCACAGTAACTATACAGAAAATATCTTTAAAAATATTCATGAATTAAATATGAAGGAAAACAAAGGATTTTCCTACAAAACAATGTCAAATAAACACAAAAGAAATCAATAATGGAGAACAATTAGAGACACAAGAGTGGCAGAAGATATACAGAAAAGTATGTCTTTAAAAAATCTAAATGGAGAGGTAAGTCTTTCTTTATCACTAATTACATTAAATGTAAATGGATTACCTCTCTATTCAAAAGGCGGAGATTGGGGCGCCTGGGTGGCTCAGTCAGTTGAGCAACCAACTTCGGCTCAGGTCATGATCTCACGGTTTGTGAGTTCGAGCCCCGTGTTGGGCTCTGTGCTGACAGCTCAGAGCCTGGAGCCTGCTTCAGATTCTGTGTCTCCCTCTCTCTCTGCCCCTCCCCCGCTCATTCTCTCTCTCTCTCTCTCTCTCTCTCTCTCTGTCAAAAATAAATAAACATTAAAAAAAAAATTTTTTTTAAAAGAAAAAGGCAGAGATTGCCTGTTTCCTGTCCAGGATGTAAGGAGCATGAAATCTGCTAAAAAAACTGAATAAACTGAAAAATCAACAATACTTCTTAGATTCATTAGAAAAATGGGGTCACAGAGAAAACAACTGCCATAAAAAATACAGACAGGGGAATAAAGAGAATCGTTACTTACTGGAGCTGAAATGCATGGTAGTAAACTTCATGGGATCCAGTAGGATGGGTGGAAAACTTGAACTATAATTGAGGATTGTTGGAGGCTCAGCATGAACGAGTGTGAGAGTAAAAACTCCATGGTGACTCAATAATAGGGACACTTTACACTTTTGTGAGTTTAACATCTGTTTATTCTAATAGGTTCTAACACTGGAAATCTGAAAAAATATCCCCTATGCTTCTGGTAGAGTGGGGAAGAAGTAGTTATTTTAAAATCAATACCAGAGAGTTGGAAAATATCAAATTACTTGGGTTAACCATTTGTTCTAAATAAAACATGAATCCAAAAAAACTCCGAAGAGAAACTTTAAAAGTATGTTGAACTAAAATGAAAATGAAATCATCACTTATAAAAATTTGTAGGTAGCAGCAAAAGTAGTGCTTAGAGGGAAATTTATAGCACTGAATACATAATTTAGAAAGAAAGAAAGATTGGGCACCAGGGTGGCTCAGTCAATTAAGTGGCCGACTTCAGCTCAGGTCATAATCTCCTGGTTTGTGAGTTCGAGCTCCACAACGAGGGGCTGCTCAGAGCCTGGAAACTGCTTTGGATTCTGTGTCTCCCTCTCTCTACCCCTCCCCCACTATGCTCTGACTCTCTCTCTCTCTCTCTCTCTCTCTCTCTCTCTCTCTCTCAAAAATAAGTAAACATTATTTTTTTAAAATATAGATCTAAAATCATCAATATAAACATCTATTTTAGTGAACTAGACAAAGAAAAGCAAATTAAATCCAAGGTAAGCAAAATAAATGGTTAAAATTAGAACAGAAAGCAATGAAATCTAAAACAGAAAATCAATAGAGAAGATGAAGAAAATGGGAAGGGAAGGGAGGGGAGGCGAGAGGTCAGGAGAGGAGAGGAGAGGAAAGGAAAGGAAAGGAAAGGAAAGGAAAGGAAAGGAAAGGAAGAGAAAATAATGAGAACAATGAGAAGAAAAAAATAAAGGAAAATGTATAGATTGGGAAACAAAGTAAAATTTTTCACAGATGACATGATTGCCTATGTAAAAAATCAAAACAAATTGATTACTCTTTAAAAAAATTTTTAATGTTTATTTTTAATTTAGAGAGAGAGAGAATGAATGGGGCAGGAGCAGAGAGAGAGGGAGACAGAGAATCAAAAGCAGGCTTCAGGCTCTGAGCTGTTACCACAGAGACTGATACAGGTCTGGAACTCAGGAACCATGAGATCATAACCTGGGCTGAAGTCAGACACTTAACCCACTGAGCCACTCAGTGCCCCAAAATCCAAACTAATTAAAAAAAATCCTTAAGCAATCACAGCAAAGTTTCAGGATACAAGGTTACTGTACAAAACTCAATCACTTTCCTATATGCCAGCAATGAATAAGTAAAATTTGAAATTAAAAACACAATGCCATTTACATTAGCACCTCACAAATTATATATATATTAATATATTTATATATATTTATATATATATTAATATATATTTATATATATATATTAATATATATTTATATATATATATGTACAAGATCTAGATAAATATCAAGTTTCTACAAAACTCTGATGAAATAAATCAAAAAGACCTATATAAATGGAGAACTATTCCATGTTTATGAATAGGAAAACTCAATATTTTCAAGATGTCAGTTACTTCCAAGTTGGTCTATAGGTTCAATATAATCTCAACTCCAATCTCACCAAGTTATTTTGTACATATTCATAAACTGATTCTAAAGTTTATATGGAGATGTACAAAGACCCATGATAGCCATCATGGTACTGAACAAGAAGAGAGACAGGGTACTGACAGAACCTGACTTCAAGACTTTATATAAAGACATAGTAATCAAGACAGTGGAGTATTGGTGAAAAAAATAGGTAAGTTACATAAAATAGAGTCTAAAAGTAGGGCCAAATAAATATAATCAACTGATCTTTGAAAAAGGAGCAAAGACAATACTATGGGGCAAAGATTGTCTTTTCAATACATGATGTTGAAAAACTGGGCATTGACATCTAGAAAGTATCTCTAGACATAGGCTTTCGTCTCTGACAAAAAAAAAAAAGACTCAAAATGGATCATAGACCTAAATATAAAACATAAAACTATAGGGGCACCTGGATGGCTCAGTCGGTTGATCGTCTGGCTTCAGCTCAGGTCATGATCTCACAGCTTGTGAGTTCGAGCCCCGCATCTGGCTCTGTACTGACAGCTCAGATCCTGGAGCCTGCTTGGGATTCTGTGTCTCCCTCTCTCTCTGCCCCTCCCCTGCTCATGCTCTGTCTCTCTCTGTCAAAAATAAATAAACATTAAAAAAATTTTTTTAAACATAAAACTATAAAATCCCTAGAGGAGAGCATAGGAGAAAATTGAGATAAACTTGGGTACAGCAATGACTTAAAAAAAATGTTTTTAATGTTTATTTTTGAGAGAAAGAGAGAGACAGCACGAGTGGGGGAGGAGCAGAGAGAGAGAGGAAGACACAGAATCCAAAACAGGATCCAGGATCTGAGTTGTCAGCACAGAGCCCGATGTGGGACTTGAACTCACAGACTGTGAGATCATGACCTGAGCTGAAGTCAGATGCTTAACCGACCAAGCCACCCAGGTGCCCCCAGCAATGATTTTTTTAGATATCACACAAAAGGCAAAATGCATGAAAGAAGTAATTGATAAATTGCACTTCATTATAATTTTTAAAATCTGCTCTGTGGAAGACAGTCAGAATGAGACAATAAGCCACAGTCTGTGAGGAAGTATTTCTAAAAGATGTATTTGATAAAGGACTGTTATTTAAAATGCACAAAAATCTCCTAAAACCCAACAATAGAAAAACAAACAACTGGTTAGCCAGTTCCTACAGCTAATCAACAATTATCCTATTCTCCTGCAAGTGCAATTGTCAAATACAAACTACCCAATCCAGACCGCACACTCTTTCTACCATCTTTAACAGGTTTCACACCCTGAGCCACACTACTCACCTGTCCTAACCACCCCCCAGGGACAAGTACCTAACAACTAGGAACAGCGTCTGTGCCCCAGAGCCCATTGAAATGACTAAAACTAAACTACCCTAAGCCTCTTTATCCTGCCTTTCCCTTTCTTTCCTGAAGAAACCACAATAAATTCTCTTACCCATGTTTTTTTGCCCTTCTCTTTACCTCCTGATAGAACTTGGTGCTTTACCATGTATAGGAGGGCTGATATCAACTCCTCCCCTCTGGCCCACAAGTGGAACAACTTTCTACGACTCGAGAGGAGCCTCTAGCCCACAGATGGCCCCACTGTAGATAACTACCCTGAGACCTCACCACCACATCCCTCACTCCATAAAAGCTGGGGATTAAATTAGGGATGGGGTGGAGAATAGGGACAGAGAAAGGCCATATACTATCTATCTGATCGCCCCTATCAGTAAGTTACCCTGAATAAAACGAAATTGTGTAAATTGTATGGAGTGGCTTTCTTCATCTTTTAGCATTCAAGTGTCTTCTTAGTCTGGAAGATGCATTACTAACCTTCCTCCACCTTCTAATACCATGTGACCCCTCTGGGTCATGGCATGGCATATTCTCTTCAGAACTACAAGTAACAAATTATCTTTCAATGGAAAACGTCTCCAGCTCTGTTGGTCTTACTATATCTCAAATTTCGCATTAATGCCCTATATTTTTAAACTCATTTTAGGAGGAATGAATACAAGTCCATCTCAAACTCTTCCCAGAAATAGAAGAGAAGACAACACTTCCTAACGGATTCTATATGCCAAGCATGACTCAGAAGCCAGAAAAAGACACAAGAAACAATATTGCAGACCAATATCCCTTATAAATATAGATGCATGAATGCTCAAAAAATACCAGCAAAATGAATCCAACTGGATATTAACAGAATTACATGTTATGGCCAGGTGGAATTTATGCCAAGAAGCAAAGGGTTTCAAAATAAAAAAAAAATCAATTAATGTTACACACTACCTTAAATGGAATTAATAAAAATGCACACGCACACACACACACACACACACACACACACTCTAATCACCCGAACTGATGCAGATAATGCATTTGACAAAATCAAACACCCTTTATGATAAAAATACTTGGACAACTAGGAATAGAAGTGAACTTACACCATATGATAAGAGGCATTAATGAAAATCCCACAGTTAGCATTATGCTCCTTGGTAAAAGGCAAAAATCTTCCCTGCTAGATCAGCAACACTGATTTGATTAGGATCAGACTGATTAGGATACCCACTTTCATCATTGCTATTCTACATTGTACAGGAAGTTCTAGCCAGGGCACTTAGAGAAACAGACAAAACAAAAGCATCCAAACTGTTAAGAAAGAAGTAAAGCTATCTGAATTCACAGATGGCATGATCCTAAACAGAGAAAACCCCAAAGAACCCCCCAGAAAGGTATAAGAGAGCTATTATATAAATTCAGTCAAGTGGGATGATACCAGACCAAAATGCAAAAATCAGTTGTGCTTCTTTACTTTCACAATGAACATTCATAAAAGGAAACTTCAATGCAATTCCATTTATAAAAGCATATAATAGAATAAAATATCCAGGAATCAATTTAACTACAAAGTGAATTATGTATAAACTGAAAACTACAAAACATTGTTGAAAGAAATTGAGGAAGACCTAAAATTAATTGGAAGATATCCTATAATTCATAGGTAAGAGGATTTGATATTTTAGAGATGCCAAAACTACCCAAGTGGTGATCTATAGCTTTGCTGCACAGCTGCTTATTTTTTCAAAAATTGAAACACTGTAATTCCCTTCATTCTCATGGTGTTACAAACCAACTGTATATCAACTGATAAAGATAGAATATATATTCAATGGAGTATTATTGAGCTATACAAATTAAGGAAGCTCTGATTCATGTTACCCCATAGGTAAACCTAAAAACATTATGCTAAATAAAATAAGCCATTGACAAAAGAATAGATATGGTGTGATTTCATTTAAATAAAATATATGCAATACAGAAACACATAGAGATTAGAGGTCACCTAAAGCCAATGAAATGGGAAAATATGTACAAAGTTAATGTCTGGAAGAATGAAAAATTTGAAATTAGTGATGAGGTTAATACAGCATTGTGATTGTAATTAACATTCTGGAATCATTCACTAAAAACTGGTAAAAACACACACACACACACAATATTTAAACAAACAAATAGACAAGTCTAGGTTTAAACTCTTACTACACTTTGTTACAGTTTTGATATTCGACTAGTCATTTAAACTCTAGTTTATCCATTTAAATATTGGAAGTAACAATGTCCTCCCACATGCTATTATAAGACATAAAGTAACTAGATTACATTGAATATCTAGAAGGTGTCTAGAAGAACACCTTGCACATACTGGATGTTCCATATATTCCCATTTTCCTTCTTTTCTTTCCTTTCCCACAGTTTTTTTTTTCTTTTTGTGTGAATTGGTCAATTTGTTTTTACAGAAGGACTCAGTCAGACTTCCAGTTTTATTTATTTATTTTTAATGTCTATTTGTTTATTTTTGAGATAGAGACCATGTGAGAGGAGGAGGGGCAGAGAGAAAGAGGGAGAGGGAGAGAATCCCAAGGAGGCTCTGTGCAGACAGCATGGAGCCTAATACGGGGTTTGATCCCATAACCATGAAATGATGAATAACCTGAGCCCAAACCATGAGTTGGATGCTCAACAGACTGAGCCACCCTGGCACCCCAGCTGTATTTTTAAATAAGCTCTTTATTGTTTCATAATATTTTTTGATTTTTAAAAAAAGATGTGGAGAGTTCCTTTATAACCCACATTCAGTTTCCACTATTTTTACCATCTTATATTAGCATAGTACATTTGTAACATTTAAGAGATTAATATTGATTTATTATTATTAACTGAAGTCTATACTTCATTTAGATTTACTTTATTCTTACCCACTATCCTTATCTGTTCCAGGATCCCATTCAGTATACCAGATAACATCATTCACTCATCATGTCTGCTTAGACTCCCCTTAAGCTGTAACAGATTTTTAGATATCCTATCTTCTTGATAAAATTGGTAGTTTTAAGAAGTAATGGTCAGATATTTTACAGGACACCAGTCTGTTGGAATCTGTCAGATGTGTTTTCATGATTTTATTAGCATTTTGAGTTTGGGAGAGGAAAACCACGGAGTGTCATTTTCATAACATGATATCAATGGTACATGCTGTCAGCATGACCCATACAGTTGATGTTAACCTTGATCACCTGGCTGAGGTAGTATTCATTAGATTTAGTTACTGTAATGTTTGTTTTGAGTCATTTATTTCTTTTTAGTTGAAGTGTAATTGGCATAACATTATATTAGTTTTGGTTATACGACATATTGATTCAATATTTGTATACGTTATCAACATTATCAACAATGCAATAAGTCTGGTTATCATCTGTCACCACACAATGTTACAATTTTATTTTCATATGACCCTTTTCATGAGACCCTTTAAGATTTACTCTCTTAGTCACTTTCAATTATGCATTACAGTGTTATTGACTATAGTCAGTACCCTTATGATTTATTTTATAACTTGATCTTGATCTCCTTCACCTGTTTCACCAACCCCCAAACCTACTTTATTCTGGCAACCACAAATGTGTTTTTATATCTATGAGTTTTGGTTTGTTTTGTTTTCTTTTGTTTTGTCAAATTCCACATATAAGTGAAATAACACAGTGTATGTCATCTCTGACTTATTTCACTTAGCATAATACTTTCAAGGTCCATCGTGTTGTCACAAATGACAAGATATCATTAGTTTTTATGGCAGAGTAGTGTTTTGGTGTATATACATGTGTGTGTGTGTATATATATATATATATATATATATATATATATACACATATATATAATAGATATTAATAGATAGATCTATATATAATTAATTATTAGATCTATCAATTAATAGATCTCTATATATAATTATATATAGATATATTATAGATAGATATTATATAATAGAGATATTAGATATAGATTATATATATCTATAATTAGATAGATAATAATATATCTATAGATAAATCAATCTATAGATAGTTGCTCCCATATCTTGGCTATTTTATTTTATTTTATTTTATTTTTTTTACATCTTTTTTATTTTTTTAATTTGTTTTCAATATATGAAGTTTATTGTCAAATTGGTTTCCATACAACACCCAGTGCTCATCACAAAAGGTGCCCTCCTCAAAACGCATCACCCACCCTCCCCTCCCTCCCACCTCCCATCAACCCTCAGTTTGTTCTCAGTTTTTAAGAGTCTCTTATGCTTTGGCTCTCTCCCACTCTAACCTCTTTTTTTTTTTTTCCTTCCCCTCCCCCATGGGTTTCTATTAAGTTTTTCAGGATCCACATAAGAGTGAAAACATATGGTATCTGTCTTTCTCTGTATGGCTTATTTCACTTAGCATCACACTCTCCAGTTCCATCCACGTTGCTACAAAAGGCCATATTTCATTTTTTCTCATTGCCACGTAGTATTCCATTGTGTATATAAACCACAATTTCTTTATCCATTCATCACTTGATGGACATTTAGGCTCTTTCCATAATTTGGCTATTGTTGAGAGTGCTGCTATAAACATTGGGGTACAAGTGCCCCTATGCATCAGTACTCCTGTATCCCTTGGGTAAATTCCCAGCAGTGCTATTGCTGGGTCATGAGGTAGGTCTATTTTTAATTTTTTCAGGAAACTCCACACTGTTTTCCAGAGTGGCTGCACCAGTTTTCATTCCCACCAACAGTGCAAGAGGGTTCCCGTTTCTCCACATCCTCTCCAGTATCTATAGTCTCCTGATTTGTTCATTTTGGCCACTCTGACTGGCGTGAGGTGATATCTGAGTGTGGTTTTGATCTGTATTTCCCTGATGAGGAGCGACGTTGAGCAGCTTTTTATGTGCCTGTTGGCCATCCGGATGTCTTCTTTAGAGAAGTGTCTATTCATGTTTTCTGCCCATTTCTTCACTGGGTTATTTGTTTTTCGGGTGTGGAGTTTGGTGAGCTCTTTATAGACTTTGGATACTAGCCCTTTGTCCGATATGTCATTTGTAAATATCTGTTCCCATTCCGTTGGTTGCCTTTTAGTTTTGTTGGTTGTTTCCTTTGCTGTGCAGAAGCTTTTTATCTTCATAAGGTCCCAGTAATTCATTTTTGCTTTTAATTCCCTTGCCTTTGGGGATGTGTCGAGTAAGAGATTGCTACAGCTGAGGTCAGAGAGGTCTTTTCCTGCTTTCTCCTCTAGGGTTTTGATGGTTTCCTGTCTCACATTCAGGTCCTTGATCCATTTTGAGTTTATTTTTGTGAATGGTGTGAGAAAGTGGTCTAGTTTCAACCTTCTGCATGTTGCTGTCCAGTTCTCCCAGCACCATTTGTTAAAGAGACTGTCTTTTTTCCATTGGATGTTCTTTCCTGCTTTGTCAAAGATGAGTTGGCCATACGTTTGTGGGTCTAGTTCAGGGGTTTCTATTCTATTCCCTTGGTCTATGTGTCTTTTTTTGTGCCAATACCATGCTGTCTTGATGATGACAGCTTTGTAGTAGATGCTAAAGTCTGGGATTGTGATGCCTCCTGCTTCGGTCTTCTTCTTCAAAATTACTTTGGCTATTCGGGGCCTTTTGTGGTTCCATATGAATTTTAGGATTGTTTGTTCTAGTTTTGAGAAGAATGCTGGTGCGATTTTGGTTGGGATTGCATTGAATGTGTAGATAGCTTTGGGTAATATTGACATTTTGACAATATTTATTCTTCCAATCCATGAGCAGTGAATGTCTTTCCATTTCTTTATATCTTCTTCAGTTTCCTTCATAAGCTTTCTATAGTTTTCAACATACAGATCTTTTACATCTTTGGTTAGATTTATTCCTAGGTATTTTATGCTTCTTGGTGCAATTGTGAATGGGATCAGTTTCTTTATTTGTCTTTCTGTTGCTTCATTGTTAGTGTATAAGAATGCAACTGATTTCTGTACATTGATTTTGTATCCTGCAACTTTGCTGAATTCACGTATCAGTTCTAGCAGACTTTTGGTGGAGTCTTTCAGATTTTCCATGTATAATATCATGTCATCTGCAAAAAGTGAAAGCTTAACTTCATCTTTGCCAATTTTCATGCCTTTGATTTCCTTTTGTTGTCTGATTGCTGATGCTAGAACTTCCAACACTATGTTAAACAACAGCGGTGAGAGTGGACATCCCTGTCGTGTTCCTGATCTCAGGGAAAAAGTTCTCAGTTTTTCCCCATTGAGGATGATGTTAGCTGTGGGCTTTTCATAAATGGCTTTTATGATGTGTAAGTATGTTCCTTCTGTCCCGACTTTCTCAAGGGTTTTTATTAAGAAAGGGTGCTGAATTTTGTCAAAGGCCTTTTCTGCATCGATTGACAAGATCATATGTTTCTTCTCTTTTCTTTTATTGATGTGATGAATCACATTGATTGAATTGCGAATGTTGAACCAGCCCTGCATCCCAAAAATGAATCCCACTTGATCATGGTGAATAATTCTTTTTATATGCTGTTGAATTCGATTTGCTAGTATCTTATTGAGAATTTTTGCATCCATATTCATCAGGGATATTGGCCTGAAGTTCTCTTTTTTTACTGGGTCTCTTTCTGGTTTAGGAATCAAAGTAATACTGGCTTCATAGAATGAGTCTGGAAGTTTTCCTTCCCTTTCCATTTTTTGGAATAGCTTGAGAAGGATAGGTATTATCTCTGCTTTAAACGTCTGGTAGAACTCCCCTGGGAAGCCACCTCGTCCTGGACTCTTATTTGTTGGGAGATTTTTGATGACTCATTCAATTTCTTTGCTGGTTATGGGTCTGTTCAAGCTTTCTATTTCCTCCTGATTGAGTTTTGGAAACGTGTGGGTGTTTAGGAATTTGTCCAATTCTTCCAGGTTGTCCAGTTTGTTGGCATATAATTTTTCATAGTATTCCCTGATAATTGCTTGTATCTCTGAGGGATTGGTTGTAATAATTCCATTATCATTCATGATTTTATCTATTTGGGTCATCTCCCTTTTCTTTTTGAGAAGCCTGGCTAGAGGTTTATCAATTTTGTTTATTTTTTCAAAAAACCAACTCTTGGTTTCATTGATTTGCTCTACAGTTTTTTTAGATTCTATATTGTTTATTTCTGCTCTGATCTTTATTATTTCTCTTCTTCTGGGTTTAGGCTACCTTTGCTGTTCTGCTTCTATTTCCTTTGGGTGTGCTGTTAGATTTTGTCTTTGGGATTTTTCTTGTTTCTTGAGATAGGCCTGGATTAC
Organism: Neofelis nebulosa; assembly: GCF_028018385.1. Taxonomy (NCBI): domain Eukaryota; kingdom Metazoa; phylum Chordata; class Mammalia; order Carnivora; family Felidae; genus Neofelis; species Neofelis nebulosa. The sequence goes on along the minus strand of NC_080783.1, from coordinate 107,242,773 downwards.
AATGTATTTTCCTCTCCGGACTGCCTTCGCTGCATCCCAAAGCATTTGGATTGATGTATATTCATTTTCATTTGTTTCCATATATTTTTAAATTTCTTCTCTAATTGCCTGGTTGACCCATTTATTCTTCAGTAGGGTGTTCTTTAACCTCCATGATTTTGGAGGTTTTCCAGATATTTTCCTGTGGTTGATTTCAAGCTTCATAGCATTGTGGTCTGAAAGTATGCATGGTATCATTTCAATTCTTGTATACTTACGAAGGGCTGTTTTGTGAACTAGTATGTGATCTATCTTGGAGAATGTTCCATGTGCATTCGAGAAGAAAGTATATTCTGTTGCTTTGGGATGCAGAGTTCTAAATATATCTGTCAAGTCCATCTGATCCAATGTATCATTCAGGGCCCTTGTTTCTTTACTGACCGTGTGTCTAGATGATCTATCCATTTCTGTAAGTGGAGTGTTAAAGTCCCCTGCAATTACCACAGTCTTATCAATAAGGTTGCTTACGTTTGTGAGTAATTGTTTTATATATTTGGGGGCTCCCATATTCGGCGCATAGACATTTATAATTGTTAGCTCTTCCTGATGGATAGACCCTGTGATTATTATACAATGCCCTTCTTCATCTCTTGTTACAGACTTTAATTTAAAGTCTAGTTTGTCTGATATAAGTATGGCTACTCCACCTTTCTTTTGACTTCCAGTGGCATGATAAATAGTTCTCCATCCCCTCACTCTCAATCTGAAGGTGTCCTCAGGTCTAAAATGAGTCTCTTGTAGACAGCAAATAGATGGGTCTTGTTTTTTTATCCATTCTGATACCCTATGTCTTTTGGTTGGCGCATTTAGTCCATTTACATTCAATGTTATTATAGAAAGATAAGGGTTTAGAGTCATTGTTATGTCAGTAGGTTTCATGCTTGTAGGGATGTCTCTGGTACTTTGTCTCACAGGATCCCCCTTAGGATCTCTTGTAGGGCTGGTTTAGTGGTGATGAATTCCTTCAGTTTTTGTTTGTTTGGGAAGACCTTTATCTCTCCTTCTATTCTAAATGAGAGACTTGCTGGATAAAGGATTCTCGGCTGCATATATATATATATATATATATATATATATATATATATATATATTTTCTGTTCATCACATTGAAGATCTCTTGCCATTCCTTTCTGGCCTGCCAAGTTTCCGTAGAGAGATCGGTCACAAGTCTTATAGGTCTCCCTTTATATGTTAGAGCATGTTTATCTCTAGCTGCTTCCAGAATTTTCTCTTTATCCTTGTATTTTGCCAGTTTCACTATGATAGGTCGTGCAGAAGATCGATTCGTGTTATGTCTGAAGGGAGTTCTCTGTGCCTCTTGGATTTCAATGCCTTTTTCCTTCCCCAGATCTGGGAAGTTCTCAGCTATGATTTCTTCAAGTACACCTTCAGCACCTTTCCCTCTCTCTTCGTCCAATTATGCATAGATTATTTCTCTTTAGTGCATCACTTAGTTCTCTAATTTTCCCCTCATACTCCTGGATTTTTTTTATCTCTCTTCTTCTCAGCTTCTTCTTTTTCCATAATTTTATCTTCTAGTTCACCTATTCTCTCCTCTGCCTCTTCAATCTGAGCCGTAGTTGTCTCCATTTTATTTTGCAGCTCATTGATAACATTTTTTAGCTCCTCCTGACTGTTTCTTAGTCCCTTGATCTCTGTAGCAAGAGATTCTCTGCTGTCCTCTATACTGTTTTCAAGCCCAGCGAATAATTTTATGACTATTATTCTAAATTCACTTTCTGTTATATTGTTTAAATCCTTTTTGATCAGTTCGTTAGCTGTTGTTATTTCCTGGACGTTTTTCTGAGGGGAATTCTTCCATTTGGTCCTTTTGGATAGTTCCTGTAGTGGTGCAGGACTGCTGGGCACTTCCTCTGTGCTGTCTTGAATAACTTGCGTTGGTGGGCGGGGCCGCACTCAGCCCTGATGTCTGCCCCCAGCCCACCGCTGGGGCCACAGTCAGACTGGTGTGTGCCTTCTCTTCCCCTCTCCTAGGGGTGGGATTCACTGTGAGGTGGCGTGGCCCGTCTGGGCTACTTGCACACTGCCAGGCTTGTGGTGCTGGGGATCTGGCGTATTAGCTGGGGTGGGTAGGAAAGGTGTACGGGGGCAGGAGGGGCAGGCTTAGCTCGCTTCTCCTTAGGTGATCCACTTCAGGAGGGGCCCTGTGGCAGTGGGAGGGAGTCAGATCCACTGCGGAGGTTTGGCTCCACAGAAGCACAGAGTTGGGTGTTTGCACGGAGCGAGCAAGTTCCCTGGCAGGAACTGGTTCCCTTTGGGATTTTGGCTGGGGGATGCGCGGGGGAGATGGAGCTGGCGAGCGCCTTTGTTCCCCGCCAAGCTGAGCTCTGTCCTCCGGGGCTCAACAACTCTCCCTCCTGTTGTCCTCCAGACCTCCCGTTCTCTGAGCAGAGCTGTTAACTTATGACCTCCCAGATCCTAAGTCCCACTTGCTGTCAGAACACACTCCGTCTGGCCCCTCCGCTTTTGCCAGCCAGACTCCGGGGCTCTGCTTGGCCGGCGAGCCGCCCCTCTGCCCCGGCTCCCTCCCGCCAGTCCGTGGGGCGCGCACCGCCTCGCCGCCCTTCCTACCCTCTTCCGTGGGCCTCTCGTCTGCGCTTGGCTCTGGAGACTCCGTTCTGCTAATCCTCTGGCGGTTTTCTGGGTTCTTTAGGCAGGTGTAGGTGGAATCTAAGTGATCAGCAGGACGCGCGGTGAGCCCAGAGTCCTCCTACACTGCCATCTTCCCAGGATCTTTTATCTTGGCTATTTTAAATAATGTTTCAACAAATATAAAGATGCATACATATTTGCTAGTTAGGGTTTTCATGTTATTTGGATAAATACCCAAAAGTGGAATTGCTGAAACACATGCCTATTCCTATTTTTTAAATTTTTTGAGGAAGTTTCATATGGTTTTTCATAGTGGCTGCACCAATTTACATTCCCACAAATAGTGCACAAATGTTTTATTTTCCACATTCTTGCTAACACTTATTTCTTGTCTTTTTGATTCTAGCCATTCTAATAGGTGTGAGGTGGTATCTCATTATGGAATTGATTCACATTTTACCACTGATTAGTAATGTTGAGCATCTTTCCATGTGCCTGTTGGCCATCTATATGTCTTCTCTGGGAAAACATGTGTTCAGATTTTCTGCACATTTCTTAAATGAATTTTTTAATTGAATTGCATCAGTTCTTCATATATATTGGATATTAATCCCTTATCAAATGTATAATTGCAAATATCTTCTCCATTCATCAGGTTTCCCTTTCATTTAGTTGATGGTTTTCTTTGCTGTGGAGAAGGTTTTAATTTGACTTTTCATGTATTTATTTTTGTTTTTGTTGTCCTTGCTTTTGGAGTCAGATTCAAAAATTCATTGGTATGAAACATTCATTACTAAGATCAATGTTAATGAGCTTACTCCCTAACTTTTCTGCCAGGAGCTTTATGGTTTCAGGTCTTATATTCATTTTTTTGTCCATTTTGAGTTAATTTTTGTATACGGTGTAAGATAGAGTTCAATTTCATTCTTTTGTATGTGGTTGTCCACCTTTCTCCACACTCTTTACTGAAGAGACTATTTTTCCTCATTGCACAGTCTTGCCTCCTTTGTCATAAATTAATTAGGGGTGGTTTATTTCTGGGCTCTCTACTCTCTTCCATTTATTTATGTGTCTGTTTTTATGCCAAAACCATGCCCTTTTTGATTATTATAGCTTTGTAGCATAGTTTGAAATCAGGGAGAATGATCCTTCCAGCTTTGTTCTTTTTCTCTCAAGATGGGTTTTGGTATTCAGGATCTTTTTTGGTTCCATACAAAATTTAGGATTATGTGTTCTCTTTCTGTGAAAGATTCAATTGGAATTTTTAAAAAAATTTTTAATGTTTATTTATTTTTGAGAGAGAGAGAGACACAGCATGAGCAAGGGAGGGGCAGAGAGAGTTGGAGACAGAATCTGAAGCAGGCTCCAGGCTCTGAGCTGTCAGTACAGAGCCTGATGCAGGGCTCGAAGCCAAGAACCGTGAGATCACAAACTGTGCTGAAGTCTGAAGCTTAACCAACTGAGCCACCCCAACAGGCCTCCACTGGAATTTTAATAGGGATTGCATTGAATTTGTAGACTGCTTTGTGTAATATGCACATTTTAGCAATATTAATTCTTCTAATCCATGATCATGAAATATCTTTATGTTTATTTGTGTCTTCCTCAGTTTCTTTTATCAATGTCATAGTTTTCAGTGAACAGATTTTTTACTTATTGGCTAAATTTATTCCTAGGTGTGTTTTTTGATTCAGTAATAAATGTGGTTGTTTTCTCAATTTCTCTTTCTGATAGTTCATGTTAGTACACAAGAATGCAACAGAGTTTTGCCTATTGATTTTGTATCCTGCAACTTTATTGAATTAATTTATTAGTTCTAACTCTTTTTTGGTGGACTATTCAGGGTTTTCTAAAAATAAACTCATGTGATCTGCAAATAGCTTTACTTCTTCCTTTCCAGTTTGTATGCCTTTTATTTATTTATTCTGCCGAATTGCTGTGGCTAGGACTTCCAATACTATGTTGAATAGAAGTGGTGAGAGAACATTCTTATTTGTGATCTCAAAGAAAAGGTATTATCTTTTCAATATTAAGTATGTTAGCTGTCATTTATTATGCTGAACCTTTATTATGTTGAAATACATTCTGTCCATACACAGTTTGTTGAGAGTTATTATAAGTGGATGTTGAGTTTTTTTCAGATGTTTTTCTTCATCTACTTAGACGATCATCTATGGTGTTTAGCCTTCATTTTGTCACTGTGATGTATCACATTGTTTGTTTGGCAGATGTTGAATCATCCCTGCATTCCTAGAATAAATCCCACTTGATCATGGTATATGATCTTTTAATGTATTATTGAATTTGGTTTGCTAATATTTTGTTGAAGGTTTTTTGCATCTCTATGTGACAATAATTTTAGAGTCTTAAAAATTTATCTGTGCTTCGTGTACTTAAACCTCACCATTGCCAAAAGTGTGTCAAATGCTGATCTGTGTAATCTCTTCACAATTTTGGTATATACAAAATGTCATACAAATGGAATCATATGTTATGTAGATTTCAGACTTGATTCTTTAGAATTTCCTAAATATTGGGTCAATAATTCAAAAACCACTCTTTATTTATACTATAAATGAAAAGGTATGTAATATAAGACAGATGGCAGGAGTTAGATTTCCTGCTGTTGGAGTGGAAGATTACATCCATGCAAATACATTTATATTTAGCAATATGCATTTAAAACTCATACATGTATTTGCATGATGTAATGAGATATTTATTTTTTATCCCTGGATAGTATTCCCTTGTACATGTATACCAGATTAATTCCCTATTCAACTGTTGATTTTTATTTTTTAATTTTTATTCATTTATTTATTAAATATATGAAATTCTATTCAACCGTTGAATGATATTTTCATTGCTTTTAATTGTTGTCTATTATGAATAATGCTGTTATAAAAATTTGCATACAGGGTTTTATGTGAATCTGTGTTTTCACCTGATTTGAATATATACCTAGAAGCATGATTGATGGTTCCTATGGTAATATTATATTTAGTTTTGTAAGAAACTGCCAAAGTTTCTTCCTAAGTGGCTATACCATCTTCCACATTCACCAGCAAGGAGTTAGGGTAATTTTGCCTTTCATCCTTGACAGCAATTACTATGATTGAGATTGCATTGAATCTATAGATTAAGTTGAGAGGAATTAACATTTTAGTAATCCTGAATCTCCCATGAGTGGGAACAAAACGTTTCCCTTTCTTTAAATCTTTGATATTCCAAAAGTGTTTAGTAGTTTTGAGCATGCAGATTCTATATATTTTTTGCAATATTTACCTCTGTGAACCTCAATTTTTGGTACTATTATAAATACTATTTTTTTAAATTCCAGTTCAAAATACTCATTGCAAGCTTATAGGAAAGTAATTGAATTTTGTATACTAGTTTTGTATCTAGTGATCCTGCTATACTTGCTTATTGGTTCTTGGGAGTGTTTGTGTAAATTTTTCTGGAAAGATAATATTATTAGTTAGTTAGTTAGTTAGTTACTTTATGTAATCTCTACCCCCAATGTAGGGCTCAAACTCATGACCCCAACATTAAGAGTCACATGCTCCACTGACTGAGCCAGCCAGTCACCTTTAGTCATGTTATTATATTGAAATAAACACTCCAAATAAATTTTGATGGCTTTAACTTTAAATTGTTGATATTTCATATTCTTCTTTTATCTGAAGATGTAGCATTATTAATAGTGTTGGTAGCACTAATAATAATAATACTTAAAGCATAAAGCACTTAATATGTGCCACACACTATTCTAAACACTCTTCATATATTACTTTTTTTTTCTTAAGTTTAGTTATTTGAGAGAGGGAGAGCACGAGCAGGGGCAGGGAAAGAGAGAGAATCCCAGGCAGGCTCTGCCCTGTCAGCTAAGAACCTGATGTGGGGCTCATTCCCATGAACTGTGAGATCATGACCTGAGCTGAAGACTGAGAGTTGGATGCTTAACCTACTAAGCCAACCAGGCTCCCCGTATGTATGACTTTGCATTTAACTTCTTTCATTCCCAAGTTCCTTACAGTTTTTGTTGTGATGTGTATTCAAGTATTAGGCTCGAGGAGGACAATACATATGTTGCCATGTGCAAATGAAACTTTATTTGCATTTGCCTAACTATGCTTCTGAGGCTATTCCATTTATTCAAACTCTAAACACTTCAACTCTCAACTATGTTTCCTGATACTAACTCATTTTTATTAATATCTGTTCATTTTTTAATTCAATAACCATTTTTCATGCCAACTATTTTGAGGCTTATTACACATCTTATGGGGTGCTTGGGTGGCTCAGTTGGTTGAGCGTCCGACTTCAGCCCGGGTCATCATCTCACAGTTCGTGGGTCCGAGCCCCACGTCAGGCTCTGTGCTGACAGCTCAGAGCTTGGAACCTGTTTCAGATTCTGTGTCTCCCTCTTTCTGCCCCTCCCCTGTTCACGCTCTGTCTCTGTCTCAGAAATAAACATTAATAAAATTAAACAAAAATAAAGTACTTATTATTTTCAGATTGTTTTCAAACACAGGTGGGTTAACAGCTATAAGAGTGGACATTATTAACATTTTATTCTAGCCTGGTTTGATCAAGGTACTTTGATTTTTTATTTAAATAAAGTTTTGAAACGTTAGCAATTTTAAAACTTCTGTTCTTTACTAAGAACTAAACTATCCTATGATTCCTTAAATGAAAAAAAAATAATTTAAAAACACTTGTTTGCTTTGTACGTATGCGTGGTGAGACCTACAAATGTGTGTAGGAAATGCCACTTTAAACAATGGTGTAAAGAAAATTGTTAAATAAAAGTAAATTTGGACCCAAGAAGCGCTTTTTACAAAATGTCCTTGAAAAGTTATTACTGAAGGATCACACTTCTAAGTTTTTTCGTTAGCATGTAAACTGCATTCCTGAAAAATTTCTAGGTTTAAAGGAGACATAGCATTTCATTTTGCAGTTGCTAATACCATGTGCTCATTAAAAATAGGGACTCCATAAATGTTGATGATCTGGCTGTCAAGGGAAGATGCCAGAAAGTCACCAGCAAGTATTTGTAACTTCAACTTTATTTCTCTTTTCTTCTCTTAGTTGTTTTGAGAAGAAAGGCACTTGGAAAACCAGAATATACCTGCATCTTAGAATTCCTTCTGAGTTCAGAAAGTCAACTTCTTTTTCCTGGGGTGAAGAGAATGCTCTGTGTTTTGTTGGAAGGAGAACACCACTTTGAGGGCAGGAGGTGGATGGTAATGGACCTCTAGCCTCAGTAAAAGAAGTCTGATAACACTGGTAATGCCTCAGTGGGGACCTTTCCAACTTGGCAGAAGTAGCTCCACTTGGCTGTAGCTTCTCTGACTTGTCTTCCTTCACTTTAGATAATTTCTGAATGGAGTCCATGTTTTTTTTACCTAGTGCTTTTAGAATATTATTTTTGTATGTGTTGTTTTTCTTCAAGTGCAGTGATTAAAGTTTCCATAAAAATGAAATTGTCTTTTACTTCCGGGGCTGGACATAGTCAAGGTATGACTCCAAAGACATGATGGGATGCTTGAATTAATCATCCATATCTTCCTCAACTTCAGGGAGGGAGACCACTGACTTTATCTAAATTAGAAGTCTTAAGAAGTTTCCCTTCTTAAGTCTTTAGGTTGTTAGAAACCTCTTTTACCCTGGCCCCCTCTCCTGTGTTTACAACCTCTGGAATTTGCTTGTTTGGTTTGGTTTTCGGTGACACTGTGTTTGAGCTTTTTAAGATGGTTGTCTAAAGCAACTCCAAGGGAAGCAAAAACTTCTTGAGGCTGTTGCCTTTTCTTTCCTTCTTTCTTGATACCACTAGAGGGTGGTTTCTCCTTTTCTTCATCCCTTCGAGTGGCCTTTGACTTTCTTCTATGGATACCACCTTGTGGGATTTCTTGCTGATCAAAGCAGGAGGATTTTCCATCCCCTTTGGTATCCTTCAAAAGTTTATTCCTTGTGGGTCAGTTTGTGCTCCTTATTTTGACCCACAGCCCCTTTCCTCTGGGGCTCACTCAGGTGCTATTATTGACTGAGCCCCAGACCGTCCTGGGAGGAATTTGTGTGACCAGGCTTCTGGTGTGGAACAATGGGTTGCTGGTCCTCCACTGGAGATCTGGACCATTGTCCACAAACACTTGATGAGGACAGGTGGATGATGGAGGGGTCTGAACATGGCAGTAATCAGAAGATTCCTGGACTGAGAAATAGAAATAGGAAGAAGCTGGTGAAACTCTGGGGCACCTCTTCCTCTCATCTCTCCTCTCAAGATTGTGAGACACTTTGTGAGGTATTTCCAGGTCTGAGTTTTCTAAGTTTTGTTGTTGTTGTCTTTTTTCCCTGTCTGTGATTGAGGATGTGGATTGGCTGTTGGAGGCTTTTCAATTTTCTTGGTAGTCCTTCTCTATGTCTTACTTCTTCTGAAGGTCCTCTCTGGGGCACGTTCAACCATTACCCAGCCATCAAAAACTACATGGAGCTAGAATGTATTACGCTAAGTGATATACGTCAATCAGAGAAAGACAAATACCATGTGATTTTTCTCTTATGTGAAATTAAGAAACAAAACAGATGAATGTATGGGGAGACAAGGTGGGAGAGAAGAGAGGGAAACAAACCATAAGATACTTTTTTCAAGTTTTTAATGTTTATTTATTTTTCAGAGAGAGAGAGAGAGAGACAGAGTGTGAGCAGGGGAGGGAGAGAGAGAGAGGGAGACACAGAATCCAAAGCAGGCTCCAGGCTCTGAGCTATCAGCACAAAGCCCAACGTGGGGCCAAACTCACTGACCATGAGATCATGACCTGTGCTGAAGTCAAACACTTAACCGATTGAGCCACCCAGGTGTTCCCACAAGAGACTTTTAATGATAGAGAACAAAATATGGGTTGACAGAGGGAGGTGGGTGGGAGGGTGGGCTAGATGGGTGATGGTTACTAAAGAGGGCATTTGTGATGAGCCCTGGGTGTTGCATGTAAGTGATCATAGAATTCTACTCCTGAAACCCATATCACACTGTATGTTAACGAACTAAAATTTAAAATAAAAAGCAGAATAAAACAAAAAACGATGGCTCTTTTTCAAGTCCTTTTCATCAGTTTCAATCGTCTGGTTATACAGAAACCAGCTTATTCCCCTGGGCCACTGAGTCCCTGGCAAAACTTCCAATGCTGGTGTTTTCACAGGTTATTTACTGTTCTCATGACCGCTCTCCACAACAATGGCTACTGTAAACAGGCAAGGTGGAGCGTTTCTTTACATATTTCCATAGCTTCCTAGGGTCCAGGTTTGCAGCCGGCCTTGCCTACAGCTTCTCCACCATTTGGAGCATGAGTCTGGCCACCAGCAGTGTGACCGTCCCAGCAGGGAGGGGGCTGGTACAGTCCTGTGATTGCAGCTCTGGTCTCCACGCATCCTTGGTGGGGACTGAGGTGCTACTGGCCACATGTGGGCTTCACATGTGTGCATGCCACTGGGAACCACTCGGTCTGAGCCTACTGGCTTCTGCCAGGCCTTTGGGCAGCCACACATCTGGCCTGGAACAACTTTCCAGTGTGTCACCCGAGACTAAAGGAAACCCCAGCACCTGGGCTTACAAATCTTAACCACGTATTACCTCCACTTCTGCAAAGGAGTTGTGGGTCATGCCTGAATGAGACACCTGTTGATGGCCCTTGGGCTGGCTGGCCTGCTCTCAGACCAGAGAGTCAGCAAGATCAACCCCTCAGTAGTGACCACCCTAGATGGAGGCTATGTGCCAGTGGTTAGCTTAATTTTAGCCTCACTACAACCCGAGGAAATGGGTTATATTATCTCCATTTTACAGATGATACAACTGAGGCTCAGGGAGATCAAATTCACTTTCACACAGTCACATAACAGAAGTGAAGAAGGAGCATAAGGCAAGCTGACAGGCCCACAAACAGCCCCTCACCCCCAGGTGGGACATGTTTGATCTTCCTCGGGCTCTCTTGGCTGCTCTAGAACAAAGAAAAGGGGAAAAACAAATGGTTAGCTGATAGAGATCATAGTCCTACAGGACCTCAGTTTCCATCTATTTGCAAATATCTTAGTAAATCACAAGAAAAAAACAATCTCATCAATAGCCTAATCTCCAGAAACCTATAGACTCTGTTTCCTGGAGCCCAAACATCACCCCTCCATAAGGATGTGGGGAACAAAGGCAGAAGGAAATGGCAGATAGAATTAAATTTCCTTATAAGCTGCAGCCCAGTGACAGATACTTGAGGCTGGCAGAGTAAAATGTTTCTCCAGGAACTCCCTATGTCTTAATGCTAATGATTTGCTAGAAGGCAAACAACCTTAGCTTGACAATGGCTAGGCCTCCAGTATCCTGTGAGTCTTCCTTAGCATATTAAAATCTCACTGGAAACTTCCCCTGGACCTTACCTTCCCATCTCTCCTCCTGATCTGGGGGCAGCTCTTCTAGCCCATGGGTCCTATCGCCTTGCTTTAATAAAATCCCCATTTTGCACTAGAGACGTCTTCAAGAATTCTTTCTTGGCCTTTGGCTCCAGACCCCACCAACCCCACTGTCATCCCAAAAACCTCATCAGAAGCAAAGTTACAATTTGACTCTAAGCAGTGTTAGGTCTTGTGTCTGCACCCAGAGTAATAACCCATGTGCTTTGTTTTTAACCCCAAAGCAGTGTCTGATACATAAGCACCAAATAAATTTGCTTGAAGGAATGAAAAAGTGAATCAATGGTCATTTGCTGTAATGAGCCTGCCCATCAGCAGTGGGACTTAAGCTAGGCCAGCCTAAAACACTCTCCCTAAGGGGACCTATTCTTAGCCTGAAAGATTAATCTTTAGTCTCATACTCACAACTAAAAAGAACAACTAAATAATCTTCAAATGGCATCCTTGACCGCACCTCCTTTGATTGGATCAAGAAAGATCAGATTAGATCCCAGCCAGATCTCCAGCGGCAGGTGGAAACCTGGCCTGAGGTCTCACCCACAGTGAAAAGCCCAATGGTTCCTCCTCCTTATCTTTTTCCTTTTTATATAGACTTTATTTTTTAGGGCAGTTTTAGGTTCACAGCAAAATTGAGCAGAACTATAGAACTATAGAGTTCCCATGTGCCCCCTGTCCCCACACATGCAGAACCTCCCTCCCCACCAGAGTGGTACACTTGTTGTAATTGATGAACCTACATTAGAACATCATTATCACTGGAATTCCATAGTTTAAATAGGGTTTACTCTTAGGGTTATACATTCTGTGGGTTTTGACAAGTGTATAATGGTACATATACACATTATAACATCATATAGAACAATTTTACCGCCTTAAAAGTCCTCTGTGCTTTGCCTATCCATACACTTTCCAATAACACTATACCACTTCCTGGATAATGCAAGTACTTTATAATAATACAATATTCCAATTCCTTTTTCCCATACCTTGTATCACAGTTGTCATTCATTTCATTTATACTTACGTAAGTAAATACATGCATATATGTATATAAGTCATCTAAGCAAACATTAACATACATACAAGCATATAAATGAAGACATGCTTTCTATCATTATTTTAAACAAATTGTTTTCTGTTAGATAACTGAGAACAAGAAAAGCATGCATTTCTTAATGATCTTCCTTTCTTTAAATAGTTCTGAGTTTCTGACTTATATTAGTTTCCTTCTCTCTGAATAATTTCTTTTTAACATTTTACGCAAGGTAGAATTTGTACAACAAATTCTTTCAAAGTTTGTTTGTCTTGGAAATTCTTATATATCTCATCTACGTTTTTTTAAGTAAGCTCTATGCCCACATTGAGCTTGAACTCATGACCCTGAAATCAAGAGTCACATGTTCTACCGACTTAGCCAGCCAGGCACCCCTCTCATTTACTTTTGAAGGATAATTTTTCAGTTTACAGAATTCTAGGTTGGTGAATTTTTCTGTCAACAGTTTATTTCACTCCATTGTCTTTTCCTTGCATGGTTTCTGAGAAGAAGTCCTATGTAATTCTTATCTATACTTCTATACAGGTAAAGTGTCTTTTACCAATGGCTTCTTTCAGAATTTTTTTCTTTATCTTTGATGTTCTGCAATTTGAGTGAAACACACCTAGGTGTAGTTTTCAGTTGTTTGTGTGTTTTGGTTTCTTTCTTTTCTTTTCTTTTTTTTTTTTTTTTTTTTTTTTGGATTTTCGTCTTGTTTGATGGTCACTGGGCTTTCGGGATCTCTGAATTGGTTTCTGACATTGAATTAGGGGAAATTCTCTGTAATTATTTATTCAAATATTCCTTCTGTTCCTTTCCTCCTCTCCGTCTTCCTGCCTCCACCTCTCCTATCTCTCTCCTCTTCCCTCCACCTCCTCCCTCTCCTTCTTCTGGTTTTCCCATTATATGAACCTTTTGTAGTTGTCTCTCAGTTCTGGAATTTTCTGTTACTTTTTCCTTTCTTTTCTTTTTTCTTTTTTTTTTTTTTTTTTTTTTTTTTACTATTTTTCTCTTTGCTTTTCAGTTTTGAAAGTTTCTATGTATATCTTCTCAAGTTCAGGGATCATTTACTCAGCCATGTCCAATGTACTAAGACCTCATCTAAGGCATTTTTCATTTCCATTGTAGCATTTTTGATTTCTAGCATCTCTGTTTTGTTCTTTCTTAGAAATTCAGTCTCTCTGATTTCAGTGTCTGTGTTTGTGCATGTTACCTACTTTTTATTTTAGAGTTTTTAGTCTATTAATCATAGCTTTTTAAAAGTTCCTTGTCTGAAATATCAGAATCCTGCTGTATCTGAGTCTGGTTCTGATACTTGCCCTATCTCTTCAAACTGTGTTTTGTTTGTTTTGTTTTGTTTTTCCTTTTAGTGTGCATTGTAACTTCTTGTTGAAAGCTTGGTATATTGTAGTGGGTCAAAGTAACTCTGGCAAATAGGTCTATGGTGTTGCAGTGAGGTGTGCGGAGAGGAGTAGTATTCTGTAGTCCCATGATTAGGTCACAGTCTGTTAGTGAGCCTATCCATGCCTCTCAGCTGTGAACCTTAAAAGTGACTCTCAGTTTCTTCTTCCCCACTTTGATGGGACAGGATGACTGGAGGGAGCTGAAATAGTTTTGTTCCCTATGTGGGATGCTAGAATGGGCTAGCTTTGGGTAGTTCCCTTCCCCCAGGTCAATTAGGCTCTGAAAAAAACCCAATAGGTTAGGCACTGGTAGAACAGTTTCCCTTAAGAACAATCCTGTTTTAAAAGACCAGAATACTCAGGGGGGCGCCTGGGTGGCTCAGTCGGTTAAGCCTCCGACTTTGGCTCAGGTCATGATCTTGCAATTCTAGAGTTCAAGCCCCGTGTGGGGCTCTGTGGTGACAGCTCAGAGACTGGAGTCTGCTTTACATTCTGTGCCTCCCTCTCTCTCTCTCTGCCTCTCTCTCTCTCTCTCTCCAAAATAAATAAACACTAAAAAAATTAAATAAAAAAAAGAACAGAATACGGGGCGCTTGGGTGGCTCAGTTGGTTGAGGGTCTGACGTCCAACATCTGACTTCCAACATCTGACTTCTGCTCAGGTCATGATCTCACAGTTTGTGGATTTGGGCCCCATGTGCTGAGAGCTCAGAGCCTGAAGCCTGCTTCGGATTCTGTGTCTCCCTCTCTCTCTGCCCCTCCCCCATTCATGCACGTGCTCTCTCTTTCTCTCAATAAATAAATAAATAAATAAACAAACACACATTAAAAAAAAAAAAAAAAGAAGAGAATACTCAGGGCGCCTGGGTGGCTCAGTCAGTTAAGCCTCCAACTTTGGCTCAGGTCACGATCTTGCAGTTCGAGAGTTCGAGCCCCGTGTTGGGCTCTGCGCTGATAGCTCAGATACTGGATCCTGCTTTGGATTCTGTGCCTCTCTCTCTCTCTGCCTCACACTCTCTCTCTATGTCTCTCTCTGCAAAATAAATAAACAATAAACAAATTTAAATAAAAAAAAGAACAGAATATGGGACGTCGGGGTGGCTCAGTTGGTTCAGTATCTGACTTCCAACATACGACTTCCAACATCTGACTTCTGCTCAGGTCATGATCTCACAGTTTGTGGATTTGGGCCCCATGTGCTGAGAGCTCAGAGCCTGAAGCCTGCTTCAGATTCTGTATCTCCCTCTCTCTCTGCCCCTCCCCCATTCATGCACGCGCTCTTTCTCTCTCTCAATAAATAAACAAATAAATAAACAAACATAAAAAAAAAAGAACAGAATACCTTAGCATATTTCAAAATGGCCACTTTTCCTTTTCCCATCCAGAAGTATGAGGGGATTTTTCTCTGATCCTCAGTGTGAGAACCTGCTAGAGGTCTAGGAATTAAACTCCCCTCTGGAGATTTTAACACCCAGATTCACCCACACTAAGCCTCAAGCAAATTACAGTTTAAGTTTCCCACCCCAGCGTTACCTCAGGAGTCAGATACTTACCTCAGTGTCTAACCTTTGTAACCTATGTTCTTAAGAGGTGCAGCTGTGTTTTGTTCCTTTGAAAGCCCTTGCGTAATATGTTCCCTTTTTATTTAGGTCAGTTTATTTCATATCTTTCTGTCACCTTAACAAAGACAATAGAACATTGTTTTGCTGATTCAGGAAGAAATCAAATGATACTTCCTGGGAATCGCCCACATGTTGGCAGTGAGGCTGAAAGATTCATGGCGTGCTCAGGGCAAAATTCAGAATGACTAGGATGTGTGTGTGTGTGTGTGTGTGTGTGCGCGGGTGTTGGACAGAAAGAAAGGGTGATAGGGTAGGTGATCTGGAAGGAAGAAAGAGAGCACTAATGGAGTTAGCCTGGAATGCTAGGCTAGAGTCAGAATGCAGTGGAATTTAGAGCTGTAAAACAAGGGGGAGTTGCCTACTTACTACCTCATAGAAGCAACAGAGCCTGGGTACAAATTGATATTTCCCAACTCCCCAACCAAGATTCTTTCCACTGCTCAGCATGCCTCAGAAATCATTGAATTTAGCTTTTATCCCATTTATAATGGCAACAGAATCCTTTACCAAAGTTGCCCAGTTTTATAAGTAAGTGATATTTTCAGGTTCAGCCAGTGTGTTGGGTTGTATCCATCCACATGAGAGCCCAATTTACCCAGTGTTCTGGGATTTAGAATATTCAGAGACACCAGATAGACACAGTGAAAGCTTGGCTTGCAAATAGGATTGGATCGTCTTTGTGGCAATTAGTAGGGTTGATGCATCAGGGATGTGTGGTAGAGGAAGTTGGAATGAAACCTTGGAGTAGGTAATAAAACTAAGTCCAGGGTTCAAATCCCAGACCCACCAATTACCAGTTATTTCTAAACAATAACAACAAAACAAACTAAACCACAAAAATATAACATTGATCTGCTCCTCTGGGCCTATTTAATGTGAATAAGACAAAATATTTACCTCTCCTTCATAGAACCATACCCCTATTATAAATACAGCCTATGTCAGGAAACAGATTCGTTTCTTCTAATTTGAAATCTGAATAAATAAAAATAGCATTTGTGTTTTAGCGGCCTATAGACTATGAGCGCAAAACAATGCCCAATAATTTAATTTTTCAACACTCTATTTCATCAACGTAATGCAAATGCTTTCAAAGACGGGGAAGTGCTGTTTGGTAGGTGCGTGGCACAGTTCTGGGCAACTACAAAATGCTCAGCAAATGTTTTTAGTTTAAAATACACTGAGCACAAATTAAAGATATAGAGGCCAGGATGGCGGACTTTGATAATTCAGTTAATGAGAGAAAATGGAGTTATTTATTACTCATGTGTGGATCAATAGTGCAAGGCAGAAAAAAAAAAAAGAGGGGAAAAAAAGTCCTGGTAAAGCTAATCTAACAAGCTAAATAAAGCATATTTATTAGAATGCTTTGGTGTCATTCCTCCAAAAACCTCCAAATGCTGTGCATGAAATTTTTAAAGCTTGGAATATTCAAAAATAGCACTGAAATCGTTGGGAAAAGAAAGTTGGAGAGTAAAATCAGTGATGCTTAAGAAAAGTTGGGAACAGCAGGCCACAGCAACTTTTTAAAATTAGCTTTATACTGTGAATTTTAACACAGACAGTAAATTGTATGAACATATGTATAACCTAGCAAACGACTCTAAAGTTAACAGACACTTTATATAACTACCTCCATCAAGGGAAAAGGCATGGTCAGCGCTCCCAGAAGCTTCTGAACGCCCCTACTGGATCACAGCCTCCCCTCCTCTGGAGGTAAACATACCCCTACTGGAAAAGAAATTACTTACTTGCTTTGTTTTACAACCTGATGATTCATCCACAAATGAAACGATTTAGTTTTGCGCGTTCTTGAGTTTTATGTAAATGGAGTAATGCTACATGTGTATTTATGTATTTTCACCAACATTAACATTTTAAAATGGATTCATGATGTATTTTCTCTTTAAAGATAGATAGATAGATAGATAGATAGATACAGATGATAGATGGATAGAGGGATAGAGAGAGAGAGAGAGAGAGAGAGAGAGAGAGAATAGATAGATTAGCTGTGTCCACTGACAAGTCCAAAAAATAATGGCCAAGTCAGTAACAAAGAATATCTCTTGCACCCAGATAACATAATATTGTACATAAAGGAAACAGGACCTCCTAGATAAGTGGTCAATTCCAGGTATGGAGCAAGAAATGTATTAGATGAGCCTGGAATGACATAACTCAAAATGAAGATGCTGTCAAACACAGTGGGACGGGAGAGCATGGGCAGGGCAAGAAGATGAGGAGAAATGAATGAATGAACTTAAATGAATTCAGCAATAGGTAAAGGGATGGATGATGGATGGATGGAAGGATGGATGGATGGATGGATGGACGGAAGTGTGGATGGATAAATGTGTGATGAATATATACTCAGTAAAACCCCATTCTAGTTCTTCTGTGAACTTGTGCAGACTTTATCCTGTGCAGATTTTAAGGTGCACTTGAGACTTTGATATTTCACAATGGTTCTTTTAGGAATCTTTGGTCCTTAGTTGTTTTGCTTCACCTGACAAAATTAATTCTTCATGTCCAGTGATGTAACTTCCCTGGTTAAAACCTTTCAATGGCTTTGCATCACCCACAGGATATAATCCAAGCTCCCTCCATAGTTGTGATTCTCTGGTTCCTTCCTACCTCTCCTTTCTTATTTTTCTCCTGCCTTACTTGTTATTGGTCAGCAGCTCAAAACCACTTTATTAGTTCCCTTTGTATGCTATGCAATTTTCATCCCAGGCTTTGCTGGGAATCATATCCACCACCCTCTAGCCCTGACCTTTGCTCCAGTGAATTCCTGTCTCCTATAGGACATTTTGCATGACATTTCTGATTATTGCCACTTGACATCACAGAGAGTGCTTGTATCTCTAGGGCTTAGCAAATGACCTGAAGTATTCAGAAACATATTTATTTATTATATTTTGTGATTAATTGTACGTAGTTTTGTTATTTTTAAAATTTGTAAACAGGAAGCCCTTAATTATTTGAATCAGTTTTGGTGAACTGTCAGAGATGCTTAAGGTATTTTTGTATACACATAAGCAATTGTACATGGATTCCACACACCTAACTGTTTAAAACATATCTTCGGGTTTTTAAAAATTATTTTATCTAGGAATTCCCAGGATATCAGATGAAAATAGCAAAGTCTTATTTACAAGAGCAGAACTAGAAAAGAGCACTTGAATTAGGATTAAGATTTGCCTATAGTTTTTGTATGTAACTGTGGGGTGAGTCTTTAGCCAGAAGAGGCACATTTATATATTAGACAATTAGACAATCACCAGAAATCTTCAGAGAAAATAATTGCGTTGTGTTACACAAGGTAAAGAAATCAGCTTGAAAATTTGTCCTGAAATAGAGTAAATCAATCACATTGTGGGGCATCCTGCAGCCATAGATTGTAATGCTTTTTCCTTAGTCCTTAATTTCATACCTTTTTAAGCCCAGTGAGAAATCTCAGTTGAATTAGTTATTTTCTCCTTTCTGGTAGAATTTATTATGATTGTTTTTACTGAAATTTGTTTTACCTCCTGAAGTGCTAAGATATTGGTTGTGTGTATCAATCAAAACGTTATTGTATTATCTTGTAACCTTTTAAAATAATTGATCAGACAATAAAAATAAAAATGGACATTAATTATGTTGAGGAAAGTTTTGCTTCTTCTTCAACTTGACACATTTTTTTTCCCTGAATGCTTTGAAACTGGTAGGAACTATTGATGATACCAATAATAAATTTGGGGAATTATGTTGCATAGATACAAAATGACAAACTTAACTGCATTTATATTAAAGCATTTTTTTGCTCATCAGAATGAGATGAGAAAATTAATATGTAAACCATTAAGTTATACCCAGATGCACTGTGTTCTGGCAGAAATAGATATTTGGTGACGTTATCTCCAACAGTTTATTGCAATTTCAAAGGGAAAATGCTTTAGAAAAATTACGTGACAATATTCAAAAGATGTTCATTAAAATATTATATATTTTGAAAGATAGGACTCATGAATTATTTTACTTGTTTTCTATGTCCTTTTTTATATCTTCTTACATATTTTTATATGCCGTTTTGTTTTCTTGGCTGCTATGTTTCAACAATTACACTTTCAGTAAGGAAGAACATATAAACTGTTTCACCAGAAAAGTTTTGAGTCATGTCATAATTTTCCCTTTAATTCTTAAGTATTTCATAAATAAAAGTAAATTTTAGAACTGAGTTGTATACTTTCTTTAAAAATTAAAAGTGACAGGGCTCCTGGGTAACTTAGTTTAGTTGAATGTCCAACTCTTGGTTTCGGCTCAGGTCATGATCTTATGGTCGTGGGTTCAATGCCTGCATCAGGCTCTGCAGTGAACATGGAGACTGCTTAAGATTCTCTCTCTCTCCCTCTTCCACTGCCCACTTGACCTGTCTCTCTCAAATTAAAAAAAATAATAATAATAATAAAAAGAAAAGTATTTTCTTGGTCCTGGGAGTATTTTATGTTGAAATCAGACAGATGAGAGTACAACATAATTGAGAACGTTAGAGGACATTTCTGGAATGAAGGTTTCCCATTTATAAAATTAAAATATATTAACACCTATTTTAGAGTGGCATGATTATGAGATTAGTGGACTATTCCATTCTTCACCAAATTATGAAGTAATATTTCTGGTAATATTACGAAACACACTGACTTTGGGATCCCAACCTTCTTGACTGCTAGAAACCAGTTTTCCACTAGGTTCTACAACACAAGGTATTTCTGGGTGCACCCTGGAGATAACCGTAGGTAAAATATACTTATTCCTCACATCTTGACCATTTATCTGGCTGTGAGATCTCTTTCTTCTTGGCAGTCTCCAGTTTGTTTCATTGTGACCATATCTACAAGTTCTGTACTGAACTTTCCCTAGGATGTTGTTGTTGTTGCTGTTGTTGTTGTTTCTTTCACCATTTCCAACCTTAGATGGATATTCTTTGTTTCTTTCTCAAAGATATCAGCTGAGATCATGGTGAACCTTTGATAAAGGCTCAGTGATACTGAAAAGTAAATGTACACAGTAGCTTACAGTTAGACTTGGCATGTCTCAGTACTCATAGGCCTATGCACAATATCATACATATACTTAGTTGTATGGCATTCTCCTTTCAACTTTCTGGGTTAAGGTTTATGAAACATCTATTTTGGGCTAGGCACTGTGTCATTGATTCTGGAGATACATGTGGAAGCAAACAGATAAAAATCCCTGCTCTCATAAAGCCTACTGTCTGGTAGGAAACAGATAAAAATGGTAGAAATAATAAATGGTTAAGTATAATGTGATAAGTATTATTTAAAAAGTAGATTGGCTTTAGGTAGTTTGGGAGATTCTGGGTAGGTAATTTTATATGGTATGTTCAAGGTTAGACTCATTTAAAAATGGCATTTGAGGGAGGATTAGAAAGGCTAAGAAAATTAATTCTGTAGATAAATTGGGACAGAATGGTCCATGCAGAAGAAACAGGAAGTCAAAGACTTTGAGATGAAATCAAATGTTGGATTTTTTTAAACATTTGTTAGTACTTTTTTAAAACTAATCTCTATACCAAATGTAGGACTTGAACTCCCAACCCTGGGATCAAGAGTCTTGTATTCTATGGAATAAGCCAGCCAGGCACCCCTTTTGTTTTTTATGTTTAAATCATTGTTATTATTGTGGCAAAATATCCGTAACATAAAATTTCCAAATTAAATCACTTATAACTGTGCATTTTAGTGGGTTTTTATATTTTATTGAAGTATAATTAACATACAGTGTTATTTTAGATTCAGGTATACAATATAATGATTCAACAATTCTATACATTTTCAAGTGCTCATCAAGGTAAGTGTATTCTTAATTCCCTTTACCTATTTCACCCATCCCCCCCCCCCCCCACTGACCTCTTCTCTGGCAACCACTCATTTGTTCTCTGTATTTGTCTGTTTTTATTTGGCCCTTTTTAACTTTGTTCATTTCTTAAATTCCACATATGAGAGGAATCATATGGCATTTGTCTTTCTCTGATAGACATATTTTGCTCTGCATTATACCCTCTAAGTCCATCCATGTTGTTGCAAATGGCAAGATCTCATTCTTTTTTATGACGGAGTAATATCCCATTGTATGTATATGTGTATATATGTGTGTGCATATATATATATGCACACACATATATACACCACACCTTCTTTATCCATTCACTTATGGCTGGACACTTTCATTGGTTCTATATCTTGGCTATTGTGAATAACACTGCAATAAATATAGGGATGCATAGATCTTTCCAGGCCTACTGCTCAGAAGAAAAATGACTGTTCATTGGCAATGTACCTGGTCACTGAAGAACTCTGATGGAGGTGTACAATGAAATTGATGTTGTTTTCATGCTTGTTAACACAATATCCATTCAAAAGCCCATGAATCAAGGAGTAATTTTGACTTTCATGTCTTATTATTTTTAAAAAATGCATTTTGAGGGGCGCCTGGGTGGCGCAGTCGGTTAAGCGGCCGACTTCAGCCAGGTCACGATCTCGCGGTCTGTGAGTTCGAGCCCCGCGTCGGGCTCTGTGCTGACAGCTCGGAGCCTGGAGCCTGTTTCCGATTCTGTGTCTCCCTCTCTCTCTGCCCCTCCCCCGTTCATGCTCTGTCTCTCTCTGTCCCAAAAATAAATAAAAAACGTTGAAAAAAAAAATTTTTTAAAAAATGTATTTTGAAAGGCTATCAGAGGTAGTAAAATTTCTGTAAATTTTCTGTGCAATTGATAGTAACGTCCTCTCTTTCACTTCTGATGTTATTTTCTTGAGTCCTCTATTTTCTGTGTCAGTCGAGCTAAAGGTTTGTCAGTTCTGTTGTTATTTTCAAAGACCCAACTAGATTTCATTGATTTTATCTATTTTATATTCTCTGTTTCATTTACCTCTCTTCTAGTTTTTATTTCTTTCCTTCAATAGCTTTGGCTTTCGCTTGTTCTTTTTCTAGTTCCTCGGGCTGTAAAGTCAGGTTGTTGATGTGAGTTAGGTCTCCTTTCTTTCTTCTTCTTTTTTTAAGGTAAACATTTTCAACTATAATTTTCCCTCTTAACACTGTCTTCATTGTACAGTAAGTTTTGATGTGCTGTGTTTTTATTTTTTAAGATATTTAAAATTTTTCTTTATTGTTTCTTCTTTGACCCATTGGCTAAGAGTATGTTGTTTATTTCCACATATTTGTGGATTTCCCACTTTTCCTGCTGCTGTTGACTTTGAGTTTAATTCCGTTGTGACTAGAAAAGACACTTTGTATGATTTGACTCCTTATAAATTTGTTAAGATTTATTTGTGTGTGTGGTCTAAAATGGGGTCTCTCATGGACAATATTCCATGCTCACTTGAGAAAAATATGTATTCCGCCCTTGTTAGGTGAAGTGTAATCTCTTTCTCCACTGTGTCTGCAGGTTTGTGGTCCCATTTTGGCTTCCACAACCCATGCCCACTTCTACCCACAGCTCTTGACCACCCGAGCTCTGAGTTGGATAACACAAAGACAAATTACTCAGGCAGCCTGTGCACAGGGTATAAGTTTTCAAATTCGGCTTGTTCTGGTTTCTGTTGCTCCTGGATGGGAACTAGGAACCAGCCCACTGCTACCCCCAGACTGTGCCATGCTATACCAGAGAGGAGGTGGAACAAGGGTAAGTAAAAACAAAACTTCTTACCATTTGAATTTTTTTTTTTTTTAGCATTTATTTATTTTTGAGACAGAGAGAGACAGAGCATGAACGGGGGAGGGGCAGAGAGAGAGGGAGACACAGGATCCGAAGCAGGCTCCAGGCTGTCAGCCCAGAGCCCGACACGGGGCTCGAACTCACAGACCGTGAGATCGTGACCTGAGCCGAAGTCGGACGCTCAACCGACTGAGCCACCCAGGCGCCCCACCATTTGAATTTTTATTGGGTATTCTCTTGGTTGTTGTAGTCCTTCCCAAAGCTCCTATAATGTTAGTTACAGTCTAGTTCCTTAGTTTATGTCTTCATGGGAGAGCAAGGGCCTGATGTTTCTTAAACCCCCTTTTTGTGGACATCAGTCCTGGCCTGCCATTTAAAGAAAAAAAAAAGCGCAAAAAGTGGTAAAAACAGGATGAACAAAAAGGAGAAAAATGGGATTTAAGTTTAGAGAGTTAATGGGGAGCCAGATGATATAGGGCACTTTAGATCATTTAGACCATAAAGGACATGATTTTTACTTTGAGAGAAATGAGGAGCCACCACGGGTATAGAGGTGGCATAGCCAAATGAACTGAGTTAAAATAACAGGAATACACTGACTGAAATGTGACTGTAATAGACAGTCCATGAGCAAGGTGGGAGAAGTTAGCAGGGCATTGTAATAATCCATGCAATGATGCCCAGGTGGTAACAGAGAGAACATTGCGAAGTGTTTATACTTTGGATATATAAAAGCCAGAAAGGCTTCCTGAAGATTAAGTGTGTGATGTGAGCAAAAGAAAGGGATCCAAGATGGCTTCAAGTTTTTTGCCTCAACAACTAGAAAGATGAGTTGCCATTGTTCCCAGTTAAGTTTTGTAGTAAAAAAATATCTAGGATTGTTTAGCACAAGTTATTTTCATGTTTTTGGAGAATCAGAAAATGCCCACCAGTGTGAATCTTCTTAAGAATACTTGCCCTCTATGAGTTCAACTATCTTAAAAATTCCTAAAATGGAAAGTTTTTTTTTTCTTCCTCTATTTAATCTATGGTCAACCACCCCACTTCTCATCTCCCATCCAAAGTTAAGTCTCTTCTCAGGATACTTATATTGGAAACATGAGCGTCCTTCAGAGAAAACCTCATCCGTAAGTCATGTCCTTCTATGCTGATGCCAGACAGCAACGACATCAGAATACATAACCCAGCATCATTTATCGCCTTAATAATGCCATGTGTGAAGCATTCAAATTCCAGCCCAGCTTCAATCATGGCAAACTCTTTTGAATTCCTTGTCACAACATTTCCTCTTGCAGGAAGGAAGAAGCATCCTTCAAAAGCTCTCCAGCAATTTCAAACTCAGCTTCTTATCTTTTAGCAGTTACTGTTCAAATAAGAACACAGGTGTCAAGATCCGCCAATGGTGTGTAGGTCACACTGCACCCTCTGTATATCCATCGGAAAAAAAACAAACAATACCTACCAAGTAGACCAAGGCCTACCTGTGGCAGCTAAAGCAAATACAAAATGATGTGCCTTACCAATCCACATCGCACTCTTCAGTCAACAACACACATTCAGGGTTACGTCATATTTTTTTCCCCAATAACAACAAGTACATGAGTACATGCTTGGCATTTTTGTTACCAAAAGACCTATTTCAAGTTTGCCCCAACCCTAGCTAAAGAAAAGTTCTTCTCAATTTAATTGCTTACTAGATAGAAACTACCCATAGGTCTTATGTAGTATTTTTATCTCCACCATTATCTACTCATATATATTTCAATTAAAATTTAAGGTCTCAGGGTGCCTCGGTGGCTCGGTTGGTTGAGCATCTGACTTCAGCTCAGGTCATGATCTCATGGTTCGTGGGTCTGAGTCTCATGTCAGGCTTTGTGCTGAGAGCTCAGAGCCTGGAGACTGCTTCTGATTCTGTGTCTCCCCCTCTCTCTGTTCCTCCCCCACTTGCTCTCTCTCTCTCTCTCTCTCTCTCTCCCAAAAATAAACATTAAAACATTTGTAAAAAAATAAAAATAAAAATAAATAAAATTTAAGGTCTTAGTTTCAATCTAGTAATCTTTTATATAATAATTAGCAACATTATTTGGAAAGTTTGTAACACAGTGTTGAGAGAATAAGTCTTTATTTGAAAAAAAAAATGATGGTGGGGAGCCTGGGTGCATTCAGTTGGGCATCTGACTTCAGCTCAGGTCATGATCTCACAGTCCGTGAGTTTGGGCCCTGAATCACACTCTATGCTGACAGCTCAGAGCCTGGATCCTTCTTTGGATTCTGTGTCTCCCTCTCTCTCTGCCCCTCCCCTGCTCATGCTCTTTCGCTCTCTGTCTCAAAAATACATAAAAACATTAACAAAAATTTTTAAAAAAAAGAAAAAATGATGGGAAATATTATCATTTTATTTTATTTTTAAGTAAAAGGTCTGTTGTTTGGCCTTCTTTTAACATGAGTAAATAAAAAATGGCAAGTGTGAAGGCAAAGATGTCTATATTCTCTTGGGGAGGTTTTACTCTGAGGAGCTCTTTCTAGGATGCAGATTTTAAATGAAAGGAATATGGAGCCGGGAATTACATAACAAGTTCTGGCAGATCAGACTGGCGATTAGCGCCAACTAGATGGATTCATACAGGAGGAAAATATGACCAACAAAGTTGGAGCTAGAAAAAAATTCTAGACAATGGAGAGACAATCAATCCTTTCTCAGCTAAAAAAAAACAAGAGTGTAGCTAGGAAAGGATGGCAGAACAGATATGTCTGGAAGAAAAGAAGAGAGCAGGTGCCAAACTGTCTTAAACTGGATAGAAAGGAGAGGAATGCAGAGCCCAATTTGGCAACAAACAAACAAACAAACAAAACAACAACAGCAACAAAAAACACACACATGGTGGAGTTCTGACCCAGAGTTTTCCTTCCTGGGCTTTTATTTGAAGAGGACCTAATTTTAAGTGAGGTGGTCCTAAGAGCATGAAAAACAAAAGCAAACAAACAAAAACAGTGGATTATGCAGTTCCCTTGAAGATGGAGGTTCTAGATGTTGGGAAATTCCTAATGGCACAAACACACACGTCAGTTTGATTGTGACTTAATCCCCTCAGGTTTCCAGATTTCAATTCCTACCTCCTCTAGCATTATTTCTAACGTTGGTTCTCCACTCTTAAAGTATATAAAATATTGTGTAAAGTAATTTGCAAGACAGATCTTGAATAAAATAAAGCTTCAAATTTGGCAATATTACTGTCATATAGAAAGTGAATGGATGGAAAATATTGAAAACCGTACATTTTTATGGTGTGTGTATTTAAATCCTTACATTTAATCTCCAAATAGAGCAAAGTTAAGCCGTTCGCTTTGATTTAGGTTTGATTAATGGTCTTCAGTCTTTCATTTAGAAAGTATTTTATTATTGATCTGACAAAGTATTTGTGCTATTTAAGTGTTTCGTGGGGAAAAACAAGACAATTCAGCAGGATATGTTGCAACCACCTCTAAAATTGCTTGCCAAATTGCCTTACTTACAGCATAAATGTTTGAAATAAAAGAAACTCAGAAGTCTGTGCTAAACAAAGATGAGGAAAAAGTCTCACACGTAATATGAATCACGGGGAGGCAATCTGAGATGTTTCAACACTTTTTTCTTCTGCCTTACAGTTTGTTTAAATATATTTATGTACCTCTTAATCAGTGATCCTTTTTCAAGTTTTGATTCTTTCCAATTTCTGCAGTGGTTGGGCAGCACCTTATCTTCTGTATGATTTTATGTCATTTTGGAGTATTTTGCATAAATGCTAGGTGTTATTTTTTAAATGAAGACATTATAGTGTTAAGTATGCAATTATATATTCACATTTGCTATGCTCAGTGTCTACAAGATAATAATGCTTTTTGGCAAATTTCTTTTATAGGCTTAAGTGCATCTTGAAAGCTTGTATTTGCATGTAATGCAAACAATTTTATTTTTTAAAGAATTTGGATATTAGTTTTCAGTGCTTTTACATAAATGACTTCTTTTTCTATTTAAAATATTATTAGTATTCCCACACTTGAGAGTTTGGTTGACTTTAATTTTTTCTTGCATAATCATAGCCATGGGAATAATACTTGCCATATATTTTTGTAATATATTAAAATGTTTTTATATTATCTATCAACTTCTTTTTTCCACACCTTATGTGAGTCATCAAAGATTGTAGCATGTTGGCATGTAGATTATTGACTGACACAGAAGGCTTTCACCTATTTCGAATATATATATTCGATCCAATTAATTGTGTTCCTGCCAATCCTTGTCTAGACAAAACTAGGATTAAGTAGGAAATATCTAGATATTATCCAGCTTTCTTTTTCTGCCACCAGAAAACAATAATCAAATACTCCCTTCATTCCTTTCAAATCCAAATAGCTTATGGTTCATTATTTTCTTTCCACTCATTTTTTTTATCAGATGTTGGACAAGTTAATGGGTATTTCATTCAGATGGAAGATCTTTATCCATGAATAAAAGTCCATAAGCAATCTTATCTGGAATGCTAATAGTTTGTTGATGTTTCTTTGGGCTTTTGTCGGTAATCTGTATTTCCTAATTAGATTTCAGCATATGCCCCAGATCTTTTAAACTCTACTATATTTATTTGGTATGTATATCACTCAGAATTCCATTTCAATTGATAAAAAAAAAGTGTCCAAAATAAATATAAGTAAAATGGAATTTATTTTCTCAGCAAAAAAAAAAATTCTTGTGGTAGACTTCAGGAGTAATTGATTAGGATGCCCGGAAAAATGTCAAGAGAATCCAGTCTCTCTCTCTCTCTCTCTCTCTCTCTCTCTCTCTCTCTCTCTCTCTCTCCTTTCTCTTTCTCTTTCCCTCAGGTCCACTTTCTCTATGTCAGCTGTACTTTTAGGTAAATTCACCCCTACTGACAGTAAAATGGACATCAGTTCCACACAATATCCACACCTCATCTTCAAGATGAATGAGAAAATGCAACAAAGCAAATAAAATGCCCATGTATGGCTTTCATTGGTCTAAAATGGGGCATATGACCATTCTTGGCCAACTGTCACTGCCTGGAATATGGGATATGCCAGTTGGCTTAGGCCAGTTGAGGCCTACATTTGCAGACTAGAGATCTGATGATCCCAAACCTGGCTTGAGAGAAGGAACATTGGCACATGGTTTTAGTAGGTTGAAAAGTAAAAATGCTCCCTATAATCAAACATGTATTTTTTTTTCCTTTTCAACTAGCTGTTTGACATTGGTGGATAAAGTATTAATTTGTTGACACAAACTTCCAAAGAGAAATCTATTGAAAGATGAAGTTATAGGAAATATATGACCTAGTACACAACTATGCCAGAAATTATTACATTTTTGCTTCCTCTTCTGTAGTATGTATTGAGTTTCCCCTGAGAAGAAGATTCTCAGTCATGAGATCAATTTCCCAACTCTTGCCCTGCATGTAGGTTTGACTCTGTAACTAGATCTAGCCTATGAATATATCCCATGTTATATATGCTACTGTGGTCTGGGTTTTTTTTTTTTTATTATTTATTTAAAATGTTTTTATTTTTGAAGGAGGGAGAGACTGGGCATGAGTGGGGTAGGAGCAGAGCGAGAGGGAGACATAGAATTTGAAGCAGGCTCCAGGCTCTGAGCTGTCAGCACAGAGCCTGATGCGGGGCTCGAACTGACGAACTGTGAGATCATGACCTGAGCTGAAGTTGGACGCTTAACCGACTGAGCCACCCAGGCGCCCCTGTGGTTGGGTTTTTTAACAAAGGTTTGTGCTATCTCTATTCTATCATCTTTACTCTGCCATCTGGATGTGGAAAACTCTAAGGAAAGAAAAGATTTCAAAGCTTTGAAATGGAGAGACCCTGGGTCCCTGAATCACCAGATGGTGGTAAATAGCACCAACCAGAAGCACCAGCAACGGACTGATGCATAAAAAATAAATAAACTTCTGAAAATTGGGGATTTGATTATTGACCTGCTTCTGGTACTCCAATTAATACGAAATCAAATGAAGAGGGAATGATTTTATACCAGCTCTTTCTAAATATCACTGTTCATCCTATTATTAACACATTACAAGAGAATGAACAAGTAGATGGACCTTATTTCTTTTTATATTTTTCCTTTTGAAATGGAAATGAATCCAATTTTTAGAACTGAGTCCCTGAAGAATAAAAATACAACTTTCACTCTATCATGCATCCCATTAAAAATAGAAATTACTATTTAGAATAATTATCTCAGCATTCTACCCACGAGCAATTTCAAATTGTCTGTCTCACTTTAAAGGAAATTCCAGATGAATGGCAGAGTCCTAGAAGTGAACAGAATTTGGATATTGGCAGAAAATCGTGAATGGTTATGACTGAGGATATCTTGAGGCTGGAATACGAAAGGAGAATTTTTAGCAATAGCACTGGAGAGTTGGCAGGGGTCAGATCACTAAGGACATGGAAGGCCGATGTAGGGACTTTAGAGAACCTCTGAAGAGAGTTAGAAGGATTTTAAACAAAGAAGTTAGGATTTTGTTTTAGAAAGGCCACTCTGGACTCCAAGTAAAAGGTAGCTTTTACCCCAGAGGCAATGACAACACAGATTTCAAAGTTTATATGCTTATTAAGAATCCATTGTGGGGGTTCCTGGGTTAAGTGCCATGTGGTTAAGTGCCAGACTCATGATTTCAGCCCAGATCATGATCTCAAGGTTCACTGGTTCAAGCCCCACCTCAGGCTCTGCACTGACAGCTCAGAGCCTGCTTGGGATTCAGTCTCTCTCCCTCTCTCTGCCCCTCTCCTGCTCTCTCTCTTTCTCTCTCAAAAACAAACAAACAAACAAAAAAACAAAAAGAATACATAAAAAACATTAAAAGAAAAAGGATCAAGAGGCTCTGGGTGGGTGGAAGTTTCCAGAGCATTCCACAACTCTTTCTTGACACTGCTGAGTACCATGGCCGGTATAACTGAATAAACAGGTGGGCACTACATTTTTGCAAAAGAAAGTTGTCAGAATAAGAAGATAGCAATCAGTTGAGTGTCTTACGTTTCTAAAGAGAAATAAATGCCAAGTGGTCTCGTAAAAGAGCTGTGACATATAAGGCATCATTTCTACCCAAGTCATTTCCAGTTGACTCAAAGAGGAGCCAAGCTCATGGAGCTGACTCTTAGTGACAAAGGTTCAGAAACAGTGTAACAGAATCCAATAATCTCTGGGCCCAATTCATTCCCTTGGCCTTTCTTCTTCACTGCCTGTCATCAAATGAGTGATGCCTAAAAGGTTCTTGAAATGTATAATAAAAAGAAATGCATCAGCATGGGACCCATGTAGAGATATTGTAAAAAAGGGGATTGAGCAAAAAGGCCACAAGAAAAGAAAAAGATAAATTATATAATCAAGCCAAAGCATAATACATATAACATTGCTTCACCAAATCTGCCTGGAACTAAAAGAATTATTTGGAGAAAGCCCATACTGGAGGCAAAAATCCCAGTTAGGAGAAAGTTTAAATAATCCAGATGCATCCTAAATTAGGACACCAACAGTGAAAATGGATAAAACAGTTTATAGATCACTGTTGTCTGCCTTTGATTTTCAGGCATAAGACTTGGGTTTATATAATTGCAATATAGTCAAGCTCAGTTTCAGTGGGTACAACATAAATAAAGAAAGCTCAACTCTTTGGGCAGTTTGAGCAAAAATTTAATTGTTATTAAGTATTTAAAAAAATAAGAACTGAAGAGAATTTAGGGTCTCTATAGGTATGGGCATTTCTCTGATATGAGAAATCTCTTAGGCCAACAATAGTTATAAAAAAAGTTCTCCATGACCCATTCTTACCCAAACACCCTAACCATGTAATGAGGACTGTGTCATTTTTAATGAGAGATTTCCCCACTCCATAAATACTCTACAGTATCCTCAGAGCCAAATCTCCCACTTTTGGATTCATTTAATATCCCATAAGGTATGGGCTATAATTTGCTAAATCTTTTTGAGAGAAGATTCTCTTGGATATTATTAACTGCTACCCAGTCTGCCTCCACCAGCTACACGGCTTCCAGGCTGGTCCAGTTACACTTCCTTTATCCAAAACTCAAGGCCAGATGATTTCAGAATTCAGAATTTTTAGCAGTTTCCAAAGGGGTGTGTTTTTATTAATTTTATGACAAGCCAGAAAGTTCTGGAGAAGCATCTCATATCAGAACCTGTTAATCTTTCTCTAGTAAAACAAAAACATGCATTCTATGTGGAATAAATAAGGACTATAAGTAGCTTGCAACATTTCAGGACAGGTCTTATCATAAAATAAGTTAGTGGCAAATGTTTTTCAGATTTTAAAAATTATTACTTTTTGGTTTTGTAAATACAAATAAGGAGGTATTTGAGACCTGTTTTTCTATAAACATCACATGACCCGGCCACTCCCCTGCTTCCAATACTATAATGGCTGCCCAATTACGGCATGAGAGATATCAACACTTGTAAAATGCTACAAAAGATTGTGCTCTGGTTCCATCTTACTGAGCAAGAATTATCTTTTACTCATTCTTCCTCTGAAGTTCATGTTGTAGCCATAAGAGGCCCCTTATTTTTCCCTCTATGAGGTTACTCCTAATGTTTCCAAGGAAATACCAAGCTTTTTGTCACTTTTTTTGATTTGCTTTATCTGGACTGCCAATCCTACCTTTCATTTTCCCCTCACCTATATAACTTCATACATATCTTAAGGCTCATTCAGAAGTCACTACTTCAGTAACTGCTCTACCAGAATACTTTGCCATTTAGCCATTCACCCAACTACTCCCCTCCCCCCTCCACACACACACACACACACACACACTCTACACACATAGGATCCAAGCTGAGTTCAGTGCCCCTCTTCCTATTCTGTGATCCTTTATGATCTTACATATTATCTTTATCAGTGCATGTACCACATTGTATCATACGCTTTTGTTGATATCACTTTTTCTCTGTCCAGATTGAGTCTTTAGGGAAGATAATTATAACTTTCTCACCTTTGAATCTCTATGTTTTTAAAATTAGGTGATGATGTTTTAGAAGATGTTCACTGTTGAGAGGAAACAAAAAAAAAACATAAGAAAATTAATGAGTGACAGAATGAATGAGTACATGGGTTTACTATAATGAGAGAGCATGTGATTTCCTCAGCTGTGAGAAAACACAAACACCAGCAATGCCTTTGCTAGTGTTGGCAAAGGTCATCCCACCCAAGGATCCTTGAGTCATTTGGATGATATTAATTACCAAATTTTACAACAGGCTCATCAACATGTTGCCTGCTCTAAGTGCCCAATTTATACACCAGCAAGTCCCTGATTCATCCATGTGTTAATATTTTTAAAAGTAGCTTCTATCGGCAATAACTTTCGCACAGAAGATATTTCTTTAGGACAAATGGCCAGCTGGTGCTAATGGGATTCTGCTACCTGAAACCATCAGCACCACCCAGAAGGTCATTTGTCTCCCCAAATACCCTGGAGAACAACTTTCTCCCTTAAAATGCCGTGCATTTTAAATAATTGAGTTTTAATTTCAGTAGAGTTCCCTGAAAAATAGATCAATATGGCCACACCGAGCTGAGACAATAGGAATTGGTTATACACACTTCACATGTCATGTTCTCACGTGGTCTACCGTCAGCAAAAACAGTGTGGCTTGAGCTATTTTTTTAATGAATGGAATGTCTGGTTATGGAGTATGTTTAAGGTTGAAGACACTACAGTTTTGTTTTGCTTTTGCTTTGCTTTCCTGACTGGCTCTAAAAATGAATGGAAGAGCCCACAGTTCGAAGGCTCTGGTTAAAGGCTGAAGGTTTTGGATTACTTACCCTTCCTCTGGTCCTGCTAGCCTAGAGACAGTGACGATGCCTCATTCATCTCTCTTCTTCTCTCTCTTCTCTTATTCAAAAAAAAATTTTTTTAAGCACCAGCATGTGCCAGCATTGGGACACTAGGATTCTAAATTCAAACAAGATATGGTTTTTGCATTCTAATAGCTTATTTCAAAGCTAGGGCTGATTCTGACTATATTGCAGTATTTGTTGACAATATGGGAAAATACCTGGCCCATAAGAAATGCCCACAAATGGATGGCTATGTGTCCCTCTCCTTCCTCCTCTCTTTCAATCTGCCCATTTGGTATCCTAGGAGCTTTGCAAAACTTTTTAGGCTAGGAAGAGGAAAGCCACCACTCGGATTTGCCAATGTTTCTGGCAATTAACAATTAGGTAAAGAAAAAGGATGGTGGAGAAAGTCGTATCTGAGTTCAACTAATCTTTGATAGTAATTGTCTAAACATGTTATCTGTGTTAAACTAAATGTCTTGCCTTTAGACATTGTGTTTTCATCCAGAAGATTTGGATCTAAAGCTTTAATTCACAGACTGTCAACACCAGATGGATCTTACACAATTTTGCAGGGAAGGAAACTGAGGCTCACAGAGGACTTTGAGAGGGAAAGAAAATAAGAGTGATAAACAGCTAATTGATAGCAGTCTATAGACCACTTACTCCCCACCCAGTGCTCCCATATCATGCTATGATATCTGAAAGTCAGAGAAGTAAACCCAGATTGGAAGAAGCAGATGAGTAAGGAGGGCTTGTCACATAATATCCGAAGCCCATGAGACTTGAATTTATATGAGCAACACCAGGTGATGACAGGCAACCAGGTGACACTGTAGTGAGCACTGCCTTCAGAAGAGAGAATCTGTCTCTGTTGTTATCACACTGGCATAAGTTGTAAGTCCCTGGACCCCAAGGTAATTTGCTAGCTAAACAGAGACCAGGATCAAGTTACATGATTTCACCAACAGGGTCTCAATGTTTACTTTGTTTTCCAAAGTGGTGTTAAGTCCATCCAAATTTTAATTGAGCTCTCTCTTTAAGAAGAAGCAGGAGAAGAAGCAGAAGGAGGAGGAGGAGGGGGAGGAGGAGGGGGAGGAGAAGAGGAAAACAGATTAATTATTTAAAGTGTTGTGTAATACTGAAAGGCAGACGACCAGTAGCCTGATGGGAGAAGCCAAGATTCAGGCTCTGGTAGCTGATGCGTGGAATTAGTCTTCGTCTAAAATCTGCTCAGTGCATTATTTTCAGTTTCCCCCCCTTGATCCTTAAAGTAATCTTTATGGGCTTCCAAATCTGCTTCCAGCCCGACTCAGAAACACACCCACAAACCATTGTGCAGCTCTTAGGTAAACTGAGAGATACTTGAGTTCCCCACAGAGTGAGATAACATCTGGGGATATGAAGAAAATTGCTGTGAATTAAACTTCCTCATTTTGAGAGCAGAGTGGAAGTCGTGAACGTCAATCCTAAAGTGATTTAGGACACATGAAATCCCAACATCCGCCTTCTGCTTCATAAGCCCCCACAGACAGCAACAGCTCCCTGTTTCAAGCTGTAAAGACGGGCTGTGTGCAAGGGTTTGATCTTCCTGGGAAAACAAACAAACACACAATCATGCTTCTTTGCCATTACCACTTTTCATCAAACAGAATAGATCAAAACGCACACATGCAGTGTGCCTGGGTGGCTCAGTGGGTTAAGCGTCTGACTTGTGCTTTAGGCTCAGGTCATGATCTCAAGGTTCCTGAGTTCCAGCCCCACCTGGGGCTCCACTGACGGTGCAGAGCCTGCTTGGGATTCTCTGTCTCCCTCTCTCTGCCCCTCCCCCACTCATGCTATCTCTGTCTCTCTCAAAATAAATAAATAAACTTTAAAAACAAACAAACAGAATGCACCCACTCTTTATCCTAAGGGACCTGATCCTTCTGATATGTGTGTTTGTGTGGGCTGGTTCCTCAATCTGAAATCCTGTGGCCTCTCCCTCCAAATACATCATTCTAAGCCTACATCTTCAGTACTTCTCAGGTTCTGTCTCTACTTCTCATGTCTTCTGTCCCATGATTTCTTCCTCCTTTGATTTCTAACATCATTTATAAAGTCTGCTCTCCTCCTTTAGGGACTTATTTATTTACCATCTAGAATTGTCTTCTCCATAGAGACCATGAAGGGGAAACTTAATTTGAAACCAGGAGGTTTTTCTAATTTGCTTTCCAAGCCTAAATTTCTCATCTCCAAAATGGGGAAAGCATATGGATTAAGTGCGGATTATGTCGAAGAGGTGAGATAGTGTTTACCTGTGTGTCCACAGTAGTCTGTTACATTTCACTTACACATTATAGTTTCTGAGGAAGGGAAGTTTTCTCTTGGCCATTTACAGTGTGGCTGCATTTCTAAGTTTTAAAAAAATGCTCAATTATGGGGCACCTGGGTGGTTCAGTCGGTTGAGTGCCTGACTCTTGATTTCGGCTCAGGTCATGATCCCAGGGTTGTGGGATTGAGCCCTGCGTTGGGTTCCACACTCTGCATGCTTACGATTCTCTCTCTCTCTCTCTCTCTCTCTCTCCCTCTGCCCCTCTCCTCCACTCACACTCTCTCTCTGTCTCTGAAATAAAAATTCTCTCTCTCTCTCCCTCTGCCCCTCTCCTCCACTCACACTCTCTCTCTGTCTCTGAAATAAAAATACAGTTGGGGCACCTGGGTGGTTCAGTCGGTTAAGCGTCCGACTCTTGGTTTGGGTTCAGGTCATGATCCCAGGGTTTCATGAGTTTGAGCCCCACATGAAGATCCTACTTGGGATTCTCTGTCTCCTCTCTCTGCCCCTCCCCCACGTGCACTATCTCTGTCCCTCTCAAAATAAATAAAGAAACTTAAAAATTTTTAAATAAAAATAAGACTTAATGTCAAAATGCTCAATAAATTAGTTTTTACTCAACTACTCCAACCCCTGTTTAAAATGATGGTTTTCTTGCACAACTTTACACCCCCTCAGCTATGAACCTAAAAAGCAGGAAAATGAGATGCCGGCCCGTCATCTCATTTTGTACCACCACTCACAGTCTTTGTTTCTTTTGCATGGAAGAGTGCTTGCAAGATACACATTCCTGCCCTTAGCCTCCCTCCAAACATTAGAATGCAAGGTGAATGGATCCAGGCTGTATAATTTGCTTTGAATAACAAATTGCATTTACATGCATACATCCAGTAAGTGCTTCGGATGGTAATGGCATTGATGATCACTCACACCAAAACATGATTGAGTGGAAGCTGGAAGGATAGATTTTATGAAGTAAAGTTGAAAGAATTAACATGTTTATTATGACCTAGCAATAGCTAGGGGGGAAGTATCTTTAAGCATTCTTATTCCCTTCCATTTCTGCATGTATCTGGCACTTGTCATAACAGCCCCAGGCAAGTTCCAATAATGAGAGCAACATATGGCATTTGAAGAGTGCCAACGCCAAGGAGGGAGCATGATTTACAGGGGCACCATCGGGGGAAGTAATGGAGCAAATACTCATGTCAACTTTAGGAAATTGGTTCCAGAAGATAGTTAGATCCTATTTCTATGTTCTTTGATGTCTAGCCTCTCATCATTTTTTATCATTGTCTCCTTTTCCTACGTCCTTTTTTAAATTTTTTTTATTTATTTTTTTAATTTTTAAACGTACTGACCGCTGAAACAAGCTGTGAGGAGCTGAATTTCTGTCATTTCCAGCAAGACAGATCTTGATGCAATACAAAGAGGGAGGAACTTAGTTTCAGATTTGTTGAGACATTTCTGCATAATGACCAATGGATGCTAAAAAAGTTGCAAATGATCAATTATCGTCAAATACATTATTTGGTGTACAGGAGAGCAAAACATAAGCGTTTGGCTCAGTTTTTAAAACCTCTAGATAATCCCTTTGGATACATAATGGCGGCTGTTGGAAAATACGCACACGGGTTGCAGAATCCTCCTAGAACCTAAAACTAATTTGGTAACTATGTCCTCGCTAAACACTGAGACAATGTCCTCACTCAACAGTTTTCAAGAGCGTATTTGTTGTTGCAGTTGTTGTTGTTTTAAGAAAATCAAAAGTTTTGACAGCAACTGAAGGTTTTGGAAATCATACGGGTTTTTGTTTGTTTTGTTTCATTTTGTTTTTTAATCTCTACAAATTTCTCATACCGCCACAGAGAGCAAGACTGTGTTCTAATGGGTTTAATAAGGAGTTATGCCACGAAAAGGAGTCTGTGACCCAAATGATTTGGAAAACACCTTGCTCTATGTGTCTCTTAGAGACACTTACCTACAAATGAGAAGTCTCTGACAACTGAATGGACTTTTTTTTTTTTTTTTTGAAAGGGGGAATGGCCATTTGTCATCACCTTCTGTTCGAGAACTGTATCACAGGGCTATCAAAACCTGGAAAGAAGATTCTCTTCTATAAAATACAAATACAAATGGTCAGCTTTGGGGGTTGAAAGACATTAGAGAAAGCAGTACAATCCTACACTAGGCTGAAAAGAACTGGACCCCGTACACTTTCCTGTCAAACACTCACAATAATACTTCAATCATAAGGGTGTGTGGCAGAATGATTGCATGTAAATACCATTTTAAGTGGAGTTTAAGATGATTCAAGGATTTCACTACTGGAAATATTTCTGGCTCTAAGTTTTGAAAATACGCTAAAATATATCTTATTTGTAAAGATATATAAAAATTATGTATCTTTTATTCTATTGGGAAAAAAAAAGTTGTGCTATCTTTGATCCATTTCATGACAAAAACAGTAATGAGTCATATATACAATGCAATTCAAATAAAAGACTTATCTATTTAAAACCTCTTGCAAACGGACAGACTTCCATAAGACTAACACTTTAATTGACGGCAAGGAGTTTGGTAAGTCAGAGTTCAGGGCTGATTTGTTAGCTGAGTACTATTGTGACCAATAATAAATGTTCCTACAAA
Organism: Neofelis nebulosa; assembly: GCF_028018385.1. Taxonomy (NCBI): domain Eukaryota; kingdom Metazoa; phylum Chordata; class Mammalia; order Carnivora; family Felidae; genus Neofelis; species Neofelis nebulosa. The sequence continues at coordinate 107,205,058 of NC_080783.1, read as the reverse complement.
AAAAACAGTCATGAATATACAAGATCTAAATATGCATGAGGTTATTTTGTTTCAAGAGCCATAACTCAAACTGGCATCTAAATTCTTCATGGAGATTATCTTTCATTTGTAAAAGCTTGTAGGACAGAGCTGAAATTGTCCAGTTCTATTCAGAACTAATGAATATTTTATATTAGTTCATCTCCACATTGTAAAAGATTTACATCTTGAGGACATTAAAATTAACTTAAGAGATTAATGCACAATAACAAAAAAAGTAGATTCACTTTCAAGTTAAAATCATGGGAAGGCTTTGTTCTGGAATTGCCAGCCTGCCACCAAACGCACAGCCCTGTCCCAGGCTGTTCCACAGTGATGTCCTCCGGTCATAGGTCAACCGAATTTTATTGTATGTATTTAAATAATCAGTCTGGCAATTGTTTCTTTGCTGAAATAGCTATTTCCTAAAGGCACCCTGGGGCAGAAATGATGACTCTCAAACAAGATGAACTCATCTTCCATAATTATAAAGGACCTAGAGAGACAATGTCTAGGCATTCAGAGTTCAAATTTTGGTGAGTACTCCAAAGGGTACTTTATCTCTTGGAAAATCACCATCAAGAATATGGTTAAAAGCCCAATGACAATAAAATGACACGAAAGCCTTAAAAGCAAAACTGTTTGGTTATTCACTCTCATTCAGATCTGTGGTTTGCTCAATGGAAGAATTTATTTTAGAATTTCGAATGACAGGACCAGGTTGAAAATATCTGGGAAGCATTAAAACCACTCCATGCGTCAGTCAAGTGGAAGTGCCATGTGAGGGTAACATTTTTTTCAGCAGCAATTTCAAGAGGCCCACTTAGAGCCAAGAGACTTTCCATCATGAGCATATAAGGAATGCGAGACATCGCTCAAAAGACCCAAAGTCAAATTTAGGTGTGCCTTTGAGCAAATCGCTTTGTGAACTCGGTTTCTCCTCTAAGACGTAGTGATAATGTTATTTACTGAGCTAGATTGCAGATAAAATGTGACGCTTTATGTATAGGGCACGGAGTAAGTTCTTCACTGATAACCATGTGCAGTCTAAAGCAGTTCACTGGCGGAGATATATATGAATTGATTTCAGGAGTGCATTCTTTTTGTAGATCTGAATGTTGGTGTGCATATATTTGCCTCTGAGTGTGAGAGTGAGTGTGAGAGAGAGCCAAAAAGAGAAGAACAGGAAAGAACATGGGAGAACAAGAAATTCTCCTTGGTAGAGAAAATGAGCTATTTGGTCAAAACTTTGGTTAAGCAGGATAGAAATGTGAGCTAGCTTTCTCCTCCTCACCTATCCTTGGCTCCCTTAAGTCCAGTCTTCTGATGGAGATGATGCCAATCAGCGGTAGAAAACCATTCTGGTCTTTTGCCTCGGAGCTGCCTCAGGGGCCAAGGTTAGAAGTCTTTCTTCTACTCCCAGAGGCGATTTTTGAAGCTTTTGGTCCTTGTAGCTGAAGTAAATGCTACTATCCATTTCCATCCTAGTATATATTAAACTACTAAATTATAGTGTAAGAGGACCACCTTCCATGCTCAAATTAATAATAATATAATCCTGAAGACCTACCATACCCCGTATATCCACTGGCTTTCAACTTAGTAGGAGGAGAAGCAGCCCCCTAGGATCCTGAGGAATTCAGGGAGGCCCCACAGTGATGGCTCCCATGGATACCTAGCACCTCTCATTGTGCTGACTCTGTCCTGCCTTGTAGCCCCTGGTCTCATCTCTACTTGTCCACATGGGCGGCTGGGAGTGCCATCCAGAGAGAAAAGCTTGGCAATGCTGGTGCCAAGAACAAGTTGCTGTATCCCCTCGCAGCCTCTGAGCCTTGGTGGGGGATGGAAATGTAGGATTTTGGACCAAGTTGTGCTGTGTTCTCTGCTGGAGAGGTTAAGTGGGGGTCTGGGGGGGGCAATTTGGGCATATTTTGTCTCTTGCTCATGGAAGAATTTCTTTACAGCCAGAGGCTTTAATGTTTCTCCTGAAGACCACCTTCAAACCCCTCTTTCACCAAAGAGCTCAAAACCAACTCAAATCAAATTTCTTACCTCTAAGAAGTAGGCATAATATCTACTTCATTGGATTTCTGTTAAGATAAAGTGTGATCTCTGTGGAGAATTTCTGGAACAGTCCATGGCACACGGAGAGTGCTCAATAAATGGGAGACACGTTCTTATGGTTGTTTTTAGGACCATCATTGCCACCAAGAAACACATTTGTGGGATTCTTTGGTTTTGTTTTTGTTTATCAACTAAAACATGACACAGTTGAGAATTCTGAGGGGAAAAATGTGTTCTGTCACTGCCTGAAAATGTTCCTACTGCCTCTGGAGAGCCTCTTCAGCGTTATGATCTCATCTTTCAAAGTTTCCGTCCTTTTAAGTCTTTTCAGAATTACGTTTCTGAAAGGGAGGTAGGATGTGTTGTTAGGAATGCGTTTTGAGCAGGTGAGAATCCTCACAGTGAATTATTTAGGTTTCCTGAGAGCGTGAGAGGATAGAAGCATTGCAGAGGAGCAGGTAGGTTAATGATATTCTGTCTTTTGCATATAGAATGAGCGTAGTTCACCTCCCATAAATTGGCTTTTTATGTCAGATGTCAGAAACATGTCCAATTTCTCTCGCTGTTTGATCTCTATCAGAAATGTCCCGCCAACATAAAATGTAGAACCACTGTTACCTTGAAATCTCAGCCAAGAAACTTTCTAAGTTTGTGTTCCGCCACACAGAAAAGAATTTTCTTTTTCCCTCTCTCTCTCCCTTTCTTTCTTTCTTTCTTTTTTTCTTTCTTTCTTTCTTTCTTTCTTTCTTTCTTTCTTTCTCTCTCTCTCTCTCTTTCTTTCTTTTTCTTTCTTTCTTTCTTTCCTCTTTCTCTTTCTTTCTTTCTTTCTTTCTTTCTTTCTTTCTTTCTTTTCTTTCTTCCTTTCTTCCCTTTTTCCTTTCTTTTCCGTGTTTGTCCAGAAATGTCTGGATTCTGTCAGCATTCAAGCAAAGATGCCCAGAAAGATGGACTTAACACATTTGGTTGCACAGCACTTCCTCCACCTGGTGATAAATATTTTCTGATTTGTTTCTGCATGATGCTTAACACAATGATTCCCAATAGTCCCCAGCCACTGCAAATGTGTATCAGGGTCCTCTGAAAGGCTGGTTAAACCATAGATTTCTGGACTTCACCCCCAGGATGTCTGGTTTGGTAGGTCTGGGATAGAGCCTGAGAACGTGCATTTCTGGCATGTTCTCCAGCAGTGCTACTGCTGTTGTTCTCAGGACAAACTTTGAGAACCATTGTCTTTCCTAGAGAACATCTTTCTTGCTGTGGATTGTTGGAAACAGAAGATAAGGTGCCCACATTTTCTCTCCTGACATATAACTGCTTCCGTTCTGTATCTTGGATGCGTGTTCACTTCCAATTTCTTGCTAACATGCTTTGTTTCGTAAAGCAGGCATTATGAATTTTTGTTGTTGTTGTTGTTGTTGTTGTTGTTGTTGAGACTAAGGGATGAATAAAGGGCTGGTAAACTTTTTCTGTAAAGGATAAGATATTAATTATTTAAGGCTTGGCGGTTCACACACAGTCTCTGTTGCAAATATTTAATTCAGCCACTGTGGCATGAAAACAGTTATTGACAATACATAAACAAATGGGTGTGTCCGGGGTCCAATAAATTTTTTTTTTTGCAGACACTGACATTTGAATTTCATGTATATCTTACGTGACATGAAATATTGCTCTTCTTTTGATTTTGTTCAACTGTGCCAAAATAGCAAAAGATTTCTTAATTCTCAGGACATACAAAAGCAGGGAACGGGGCCAAGGGTGGCCCACAGGTCTCCCTTTGCTGACCCCAAGGATAAATCCTTGCATCCTAATGCATTGAATGATAAGCAAGATGTTTTTATATTACCAGTCTACAGATGAGCAGGTGGTGAAGCCCTGCTTTGTTATCCCCTACAGCCCAAGTGTCTAAGGACCAAGGGAGTCCTTACCTGAAAAGATTATTCTATTGGTAAATATATTAGAGCTTAAAGGAACTGGGATATCTGTTTTCAAACAAATAATCAAAAACCTAAAGGTATCTGTTATCTTAATGCCCAGTGGGCTTGGGGCTTATTAGCACTGTAGCGCCCAGACCTTGGCAAGTGGGGTCCATTCGACACAAAGAAAACACATCCTGACAGAGATATTCTCCATATCAGTAAATTCATAGCAGCGTTCCATTTTCATATGAAAAGATTAAGTCCATCGTTCAATTCACAAGGACCCTTTTATTACCTTCATCTCTTTACCTTCACATTTTTTTAAGTCTTGTATAATATTTTCACTTCCCCAAATCACTGCATTAGCTATGTAGATCTAGCTCAGTGTGAATATAAAGCTCCCAAGAGATCTGTGTACCCAGGCACTTTGTCGAAGGTGATGAAAGATTTTATATTTTCAGTCAGATTTTTTTTTTTTTTTTGCTGGGACTCTGCATTACAGTATATAGGAACATATGACAAGAACTAAAAATAAAGTGGATTTGGTTAATGTGTACCTAGCCTGGGACATGGGAATTCAGCAGACATAGCTGATTGAGCAAGTAACTGTTCACATCCGAACGGAATTACACTTAATCTATTCACTGACTTTTAATCTCCAATTAAAAGTGAGCTACGGAAAATAGACTGAGAAAAAAATTGCCGACCTAAGCTGCGTGTTTGACAATGATCGTGAAATGTGTGGCAAATACGGCCAGAAATAAGGTCACCTGATCCCACGCTATGAGTCCCCATGTTTGTACAGAGAAGGATGGGTCTACTGAGCGGTTTTCTTTAAACTGCAAGAGGCAGGCAGGAGGAATCCGAGGTATAAAGATGCATGTCCTTGGGAGAATGCATTAATTAATGATGGCACAGTAATCTCACATTTAAGTGCTGCATTATTGTTAAAAGTGTTATTATAATTGAATTACATGTTCTGAGGGGGAGGAAAAGAGCTCATCCTGAATGTACAATTAATTGTCATTATATAAATCCTCCAGCAGTGTCGCCAAACCTGGAACTCGTAATTAATGTGAGTCGAAGATAAAACAGTAGTGGTTGTTTTCTCCCCACAGAAGCCTCAAGATCCACTAGGGAGATGGCTTGGTAGTGGCACTTCTAGTCTTTGGCAGCCTTTCATCCTGGAAATAGCCGTGACCTGGCTGTTAGGAGTCACCTCATGGCCGTAAACATCGGTCCTTTTTTATACCAAAGTATTCTCATATATAGAGGGAGCTGGCCCATCTGATGCTCCCACATATGGGGATTAGTTGACGATGATACACAGATCTAAGAATTTATTATGTTAATTATGATAACTCTTCCTCAGCTGGGTCTGTTTTGCAGCTTGCGTCCTGGAGATCACAGCTAGGATGAGGGATCCTTCCTGCTTTCAGCAGGTACAGATTGAGAGTCAATATCCTCCCATAAACTTCAAGGCTGTCCAAGCCAGACAGTGAGTCGTGGATGCCCAGAGGATTGGCACAGCCCCAATCCTGGGGGACAAAATCCTTCAGCGGGCATGTCAGACACCTTAAAGGCCTGGAGTTGGGACAAAAAAAGCATTCTGAACAAAAAGGGGAAATCATGCTGCTCATTTTTCTACCCTGATATTCAGAAGTGGGGGGGGGGGAGGGCTCTGTTGCATCGTACCCATCTACTTGAACTTTATTGACCCTGTCGACACTTCATTCTGCTGCGGTCTTTTATTCATAATGTACCTCATTAATCACTTCCTCAGAGCCTCATGTATCTTTTGTTGCTCTTGTTAGTGTGATGGTTTCCTTTTTCTCTACTGATAGATATTTGGTCAGTTAACCCTCAATGTTTGGCAGCAAAGGGAGCGAAATGCTGCTAGACCAAAATCTATTTTTCCCGCTTTTTGGTGTCATGGTTTATCGCATCCTTCCATTTATACTTTTAGGTATGTTCCTGTCTTGTGACCTAATTGCATTTTGCTGAATTAATCTAAGATATTCCCCAATGCTGAGAGGATCATGTGCTATCAAAACTTAATTTGCATTCAAACAGGTGATTTGGTTTTTGTTTTCCACTTAAAATATTTGGGTTCCCTTTGACTTTAGAACCAGTCACATCAGGGTTTAGAGCCTCCCTTAGCTTATTATTTACTGCAGAGTATTGAGCAAATTACATGTTTTCTCTGCATTGTATGTCTTTTACCTATAAAGTGGAAATAAGAATATTTCATATATCTGAAATAGAAATAAAATGACCTAATAATTTAAAGCACCATAGTACCTTGGTATGAAGAATCCTTCTTTAGAAAAACTAGTCTTTTTTGGGAAAAAAAAAAAAAAGATGGGTAACTGAGGTGTTAGTGTGTGCTTTTTAGGGACAATGTCAAAAGGAAAAGCAAAGATTTTGTTCTTTGTAAGCCAGCAGGATGGTAGGTGGATAGAAAAGCTTCTGTCTTATGTATCACTGTGAGGCTTGCGAGAGCCAAAAGCTAAACAGTAATTGTCTCTCATGACTGCTGAAATACAGCTTGTACATACCAAACCTCAGCCCTTTCTGCCTATCAAACACCTACCTGAACTTCTTGTCTTGGTTCAGTCCATGTTCTTCCAGCAAAACTTCCTTCATTACCTATGGCCTCAGTCCCCTCTCCCATCTTGACCCTCTGGTCCATGTTTCACGATACACTAGCCTGTTAGTTACCTGTGATTCCCAGACACTGGTCAGATCAAAGGAATTGTCTGGAGCTTCTTACAAGCACAAATGAAGATCTTGTTAGAAAAGAAGAGACTACACTCAAATACACGTGGCCCTGCAACCAGCAGCATTCATTCACTTCTCAACAACCTTCTCTGCCAACCATGGAAGTTTTCATTTGAGACCTGAACACTGTATATCAAGCATTTCTTGTGGTGTCTAAGCAGCTGCAGACTTGGTAACACCACTTAACTGGGCTGTTAGAACCTGTGGGTGGGTTCCCAGGCCTTCACTCCTTTGAGACTAACACCCTGCCAGACATGATGTAGCTCTGCGGTGTTCAACCCAGCCTCTGCATTAACTTCATCTGGAAAGCTCCTAGCACATGCCTGGGCCTCATGCACACAATTAGATCTGAGCAGTGGGTTCCAGTGTTCCCTCGGTGATTCCAGTGTGTAGCCAGGGTTGAGTGACCATTCAGCAATCATATATTGATTTACTCATTAGGAGAGTGATTCATAGGAAACCATGTTTCGTTGGCAGGGGTAGAGAGGGTAATCGATTCTCTTTGTAACCTCCAAGGAAGCCAAAATAAAATGAAGAGAGGAAAACAGTGAAGCAGTTCAAATCAGGAAAATTGAGGTATGAGCACGGGCTCTGGTTGAGGACTGCATTTGCTTTGCACACACCCTGCTCTCCCCTCACTCCCATCTCAGCCAGTCTATCATCACCTTCCCCTTTTCCAATGCCCCACGTCACCACTCAGAGAAGGAGCTCCTGGAAGAACCAAGGAGAAAAGCAGGTCCTCACATGGATCTCTTTGCCTTTTCTTGTCGTTGTGTAAATGCAGACCCAGGGTGCTTTATTCCTTCAACCAAGAATGACTCCAAGAGGCCATGGTAACAACTCCAAAGGAGAAGAGATTGACACAACAGTCCTCTGGGCATGGGCTTGGCTCACAGGGGTAGGGAGGGCAGAGGAAGTTCACTGAAGATTCCAAGCTGTCAGTCAAGCTTGCTAAAGTAGGAAATAACAAAGATTTTGAGTCCGACACTCACACACGGATAAAGTGGATACCCTGACAGAGAACAAAGAAAAGATGTTTACTTTGCCATGAGGCAAGAAAATAAAATAAGTGACATGCAGGTTAAAACAACAACTAAAATGACTGTCCCCATTAACACACAATAAGATTGTGTCTACAGGATATCTCATGAAACCTTTAAAATATAACTTCACAGGATTCAAATTCAACAGACTCAAACCTACTATACTTGTATTTACTAGCAATAAGCAACCAGAAATAAATGAGAAGAAATAATGTCACTTTTAAGAGATGGAGAAATATTATTTTTTGAATGTAGGCCAAAATTTATACTTAATTGTAAATCTAACAGAACATATTCAGATTCTTTTCACTGAAAACTGAAAACTACAAAGAAATCATAGGCCTAAATTGTCAGAGAACATATCATGTTCATCTATTGGAAGACTCAATCTTTTAAAGATGTCAATTTTGCCCAAATTGATTAATGCAATTCCAATCAAAATCCTTGAGGGATTTATTGCAAATATAGACAAGCTGGTTCTAACACATATGCAGGAAAAATGAACAAACAGAATAGGTAAACCAATTTTGAAAAGAAGAAAAAAATAAAAGCAATTATACTGCATGATTTTAAGGCTTCCTAAGAAAGTACAGCAATAAAGGTATTGTGGTATTTACAAAGAGATGAACACAGACTGAAGGAAGTGAACAGATAATTGAAGAAAAGTCCTGCACAAACAAGGCTATTGGTTCTGGCAAAGCCAGATGCAAAGATGCAAAGACAAGTCAGTGAGGCTACGGGGTCTTTTAACAAATGGTGTTGGAATAATTAGACACCCAAAAGTAAAAACATATATCTTGATATATGTTATACCTCATATAAGTGCCAACTCACAGCTGACTATAGATCTAAATATAAAGCATAAAAGTAAACCAGACAAACCCTTTGTGATCTGGGTTTAGGTAAAGAATCTGGGGACATAATACCAAAACATAATACAAAAGGAAAAAAATCACTCAACAAAGTATACTATTTAGAGAATCACACATTTGTTAAAAGAATTATATCTAGGCTACATTAAAAATCTCAGAACTCAATAAAAAAACAAAAATACAATTAAAAATGAATAAAATACTTGAACAGATATTCATCAAGACAATATATGGATGGTAAATACATAAATGAAATAGTGGTCAACATCATTAACCCTTAGAGTAATTCAAATTATAGCAACAATCAAATATCCTTATGCTTCTATTAGAGTTTTTAAATGCACGTGTACACCCACACCCACACACACACACGTACATGTGCATGCACACACACACACACACACACATACACACACACACACACACACACACACACACACACATCCCAGCAGGCAAAGGAGGCAAGGAAAGAAATCTCATACACTACTGATAAGAATTCAAAATGGTAAAGCCACATTGGAAAACTGACTGACTCTTATAAACACTGCATTTAGTGTATGTGTCTCTGGTGCATAACAAATCACCCTAAACTTACTGGCTTAAAAATAAGATATATTATCTCATAGTTGCTGGATCAAGTCTAGAGACATCTTGGCTGGGTCCTCAGCCTAGGGCTGCACAAAGCTGCAGTCGGGGTGTGAGCTAGGCAATGTTCTCATCTTGAAGTTTTTTGGAGAATAATTTACTTCCAAGCTTTCTCAGGTTGTTGACAGAATTCATTTTCTGGTAGATGTGGTACTGGTTTGGGGCTTGTCATTAGCCGAGGGCTTCTCACAGTACCCAGAGGCTGCTGGGGTAATTCCCTGGTGGCACATGAGAATTCCGTAGATGGCTGCTTTCTTCACTAAGACAGCAAGAAAAGTCACATACCATCATATAATCACAGGAGTGAGATCTTTGTCCTACTGTGTTATTTAGAAGCACATCAGGGGTCGTGTCCACACTCAAAGGGACTTCATGAAAGAGTGAACGCCCATAGGAGAAGATTGCTGAGACCTACCTCACAGTTTGTTCACAACACCAAAAAGCCTAGCTAGCACACCCCTGGGTATTTACCCTAGAGCAGAGATAAGAACACTTTAAAACATGTAATAAATAAAATAGACTTTAGATTTTGAGGACCATAATTCTCTATCACAGCTAATCAAGAGTAGCCTGAAGCAGCCACAGACAATATAGAAACAAATGATCGTGGCTGTGTTACAATAAAATTTTATCTACAAAATCAAGCAGTGGGCCAGATTTGGCCTGTAGTCCTTAGTTTTCCAATCCCCCTCCTAGAGAAATAAAAATTTATGTTCACAGAACTGATCTGTATACAAAAGTATACAGCAACTTAATCTGTAATTGCCAAAACTGTAAACAGCCCAAATATCCTCCAACAGGTGAATGGATAAACAAACTACGGCACATCCATAGCAAGGGATACTACTCTGCAGGAAGAAGGAGCAAGCTCTTAATATGTGGAGTAACTCAGATGACTCACAAAGACCTTTTCAACGGCATTCTACTGAATGAAAGAAGCCAGTTTCAAGAGCGTTCCTGTTGTGTAATGCTTTTTTTTTCTTTTTTTAGAGACAGAAGGTGTGCATGCACACGCATGCAGATGAGTGGAGGTAGGGCAGGGAGAGAGGGAGATACAGAATTCGAAGCAGGTTTCATGCTCAGTGCGGAGCCGGATGTGGGGCTTGGTCCCATGGCCCTTGAGCTCGAATCAAGAGTCAGGTAGCTCAACCAGCTGAGCCACCCAGGCACCCTGATGCTATTTGTGATTCTCACAAAGACCCAGCTCTACAGAAAGAGAATATTTTGGCGTTACCAGGATCGGGGGGGGGGGGGGGAGTACTGCTCCATGCGGTGGCAGAACTGTGTTTTATTTTCATTATGATGGTGTTACCATCACAACACATCTGTCAAGGTTTGTGGAACTGTACACCACAAAGAGGTAAACATTGTTTTTTAAAATTTTTAATTCAAAACAAAATTTGAAAATTTCAGAACGGTTTGCTCTGTTCTAAATAAACTTTTTAAAAATTATGCACTGGGTCCTGGGTCAGAGGTGTGCATGAAGAACTGCAGGTCCAAGGGGACTAGCTTAATTTCAATTTTATTTTTTTTTATTTTATTTATTTTTTTAAAAATTTTTTTAATGTTTATTTATTTTTGAGACAGAGAGAGACAGAGCATGAACAGGGGAGGGGCAGAGAGAGAGGGAGACACAGAATCGGAAGCAGGCTCCAGGCTCTGAGCCGTCAGCCCAGAGCCCGACTCGGGGCTTGAACCCACGGACCGCGAGATCGTGACCTGAGCTTAAGTCGGATGCTAACCGACTGAGCCACCCAGGCGCCCCTTAATTTCAATTTTAAAAGGAGGTGGGGGAAATTGCTAGATATTTAAAATTAAGGTGTCACATTTAATTTCATATTATGAATGAAGCTAATACCTTTCCATTCATCTTGCAAATGTCATCCAAGTAACTTATTCTGCTGGTTTGACTCCACAGTCCCTAGCTTAGCACATTTCCTCTGCTTCAAATATCACTTTAAATTGACTGATGCTCTCAGGGAGGACAATCTTTGGAGATAGCTAGCCCTCTGAGACTACCATGACCCATTTCACTTACTTCTTTATGATGGGCAAGTCTCTCCATGCATCAGGACTTTGGGTATCCAATCCCTGAAAGGAAAGAGTTCAACTAGAAGACTTTTCAAGTTAATTTTATTTTATTTTTTTTTTTTAATTTTTTTTTTCAACATTTTTTATTTATTTTTGGGACAGAGAGAGACAGAGCATGAACGGGGGAGGGGCAGAGAGAGAGGGAGACACAGAATGGGAAACAGGCTCCAGGCTCCGAGCCATCAGCCCAGAGCCTGACGCGGGGCTCGAACTCACAGACCGCGAGATCGTGACCTGGCTGAAGTCGGACGCTTAACCGACTGCGCCACCCAGGCGCCCCCAAGTTAATTTTATTTTAAAAAGCCTCATATTGCATTATTTCAGGGGCATTTACATAGGACAATCTAAATGTACGTAAGTTCTGGTTCCAGCATGTCCTGGTGGTTTCAGCTCAAGGAGTTTCCAGAATGTAAATATTACTGCAATGAGTCCCAAGTGTAAATAATGTCCATTTTTCTTTTTTTTAAATTTTTAATGTTTATTTATTTTTGAGAGAGAGAGAGAGAGAGAGAGAGAGAGAGCAGTGGGGGGACAAAGAGGGGTGGAGACACAGAATCTGAAACAGGCTCTAGGCTCTGAGCTGTCAGCACAGAGCCCAATGTGAGGCTCGAACTCGCCACAACATGCTAACGAGAGCCAAAGTCTGATGCTTAATCTACCTACTGAGCCACCCAGGTGCCCCTCGTTGTAAATATTTTTAACACTTTCGTGCATCACACTGGCTAGAACTGCAGACCACATCCTTAACCCATACTCACTTGCATTTTCTGTCCTCAGAAAACTGTAAGGGTACTTTCTTCACTTAGCAATGAGGCCAAACTTTAGTCTTTGGCTATTGATTAAAACTGCAGTTTTAGCATTAACTATCTCACAAATATTTGCCGAGCTATCAGCACGTGCCAGGCATCCCACTAGGTGCAGAAACTACAACACCAAGAAAGCAGGTGTCTCTGCACTATCATGGAGACCACAGCCAAATGGTCGGGCAGATCTTTCCAAAATAACAACAAAATAAATATAAAACGGGAAGTTGTTGCAAGTTTGCAGAAGGGAAAACAGAAGATATTTCATGTGATGTATTCTATTGCCAAAAGTGTGTAATTTGCCACAGGAGGGGATAAAAGATAGTCTTATTCTTTTTTGTGCCATCAAAAAAAGCTCGTGCATGGAGATTCAGAAGGTTGCCGGGGCATCACCAATGTGAAGCAAGACTTTTTAAGTCAGTTACTTTCCATTCTACTATATAACCACAGCCAATGACAGAGCAAGAAGAATTTAACTTTTACTCGTCTAATTATGTGGACATTGCGGTGACTATGGTCTGTCAATAAGTCAACATCAAATTTAACTTTTACTCATCTGATTATGTGGACATTGTAGAATGACGATGGTCTATCAATGAGTCAAACATCAAATATGATGAAGTGTCAGGGACATTAAACCAAAACTTGAAGGATAAAGGTGATTCTGGAAGTCAATCCTAGATATCCACTTTGGTTAGAATATATGTTCTCAGGGAACGTAGAGAGAATTGAAAGAAAACTGTCCCCTTAACCAAAATGTAATAGAATAATTAGAATTACAAAGATTACTTTCATCCCTGCTTTTCGAAAAGAAAAAAAATTAAAACACTCTTCAAATCAATTCAATGTACTCTTGTAATTAGAGAACATTTAGCAAGCTCCAATATTTCAAGCCAGATGGTATTCCTCAAGGATGTGAGAAAGGAGATTTCTAACTGTAACCTGAATAAATACTGGTAATTTCCACCATCATTATATATGTCTTTCCCTCCCTAGCCAAGGAGTTAAATACAATAATGACTTATGTATAATTAATGTCAGTCTTAATTCTCTAATCTTAAGAGGCTTATTCATTGCAAAATTGCATTTGTCTACAGATGATTATCATTCCTCCTAAACTAGCCTCAAGAATAAGCTACAATAATTGAACTAAGTATGCATAAATTCAGGTTATTTTTTGTACTTATAAGTCATCAATGCACATGTGTTACAGAGAGTCCTGTGCTATTATAGTAACAAGATCTTAAGAAGAACATTCAGGTGGATTCTCTTGCAAATTGCTGTCTGCATTTGACCAAGATGTTTAATATCTCACAGTTCACCTTAAGAGCTGTGAAGACAAGTTATAGGGAAATCGACCAATAGGTTATACACACATGCATACTAGAACATACATACTTCTCAGTACAATGCTGTAGGACAATATTCAATAGGCAGCAAAGCTTCCCCCAGACATGGCTACTATTTCCCTACCAGGGACTGACGACGGAGGAGGAGAGGCTCTTCTTACTGAGTCTCTGCTGTGTTCGTGTGTGGGGTAGTAGGGGTACCAAAAGTTAAAATACTAACAAATGTCAGGGGAACTGTGTGGCTCAGTCGGTTAAGTGTCCGGCGCTTGATTTCAGCTCAGGTCACAATCTCACCATTGTGAGCTGACAGCACGGAGCCTCCCTGGGATTCTCTCTCTCTCCCTCTCTCTCTCTGCCCTTCCCCCCTTTTCAGAATAAATAAACTTTTAGAAAGGACTAACAAAAGCAACCACAATCAAGCCACCTGTGGCCTCTCATACTGTGACACAATGTGAGTGTGATGCAGTATGGCATGTGGCATTACTGGGGTCTGCACGGACCACAGAGGTCTGACTGATTCAGACCTGTGGGGGAATATAACCAAAGAAGCCTCCTGAAGGAAGCCACATTTGAGATCAGTTCTGAAAAAGAGACCTTACTCCAATGACATAATTAGTTCCATAGAGCAAAGGATATGAAGTGAGTAGAGGCAGAAGATAAAAGATCACTGGGGCCAATCCCAAAGAGACAGAATGCGTGGTTAGGAATCTGCATTTGGTAACCAGCATAGGATCACTGAGGGACTTCATCAGGGAAATGACAGTCAAGTGTTTCTGGAATTGGAATGTCCTCTACGACAGCAACTTCCACAGTCTTCCAGCCTCACAGGTGAGATAGGTTAGTTCTTAGACTTAAATAGTGTCAGAGAGGTTGAAAAAAAATGCCAACTGAATTAAAATCTATTAGGGAGGTAGGATGACGTGCCCTCGAAGGAATTTCAAGGGTGTTTTCCAGATTACAAGCTTGGAAGATGGTGGAAAGGAGGGCTCAGAGGAGCATGCGTGAGAAAAGAGGCTCGTAAGGGAAATGCAGATTTCGGTTGTACATGTATTGTGTCTGTGGTTCCTTTGGGGTATCTAAGCAGTGCTTCCGAAGCTGGATGTGCTTCTCAGGAAATAGAGTTGATGAGAGAAGGATATTTTGAACTCTCAAACTGTGTGCCCTGACCAGCAATAGCATCTGGGAACTTGTTAGAAGCGCAAATTGTTGCCCCCAGCCCAGACCAATGGAATTTGAGAATCTTGCTTTAATAAGGCCTCCAGGTCATGCTGATATACATGAAAGGGTGAGAATTTGTCTGCAGGATTGGGAATCATGGAAATTTTGAGTGTTTGATGGAAGTTATACATGTTGTAGTGGAAGGGTCAGGTTATTTCAGGAAATAAACATTTTGTATTAAATACCCAGGAGTTCATGGAAAGTTGAAACTCATCCAATGATGCCTTATTGTTTTAAATGTATTTATTTATTTTGAGGGAGAGAGAGAGAGAGAGCATGAACAAGCAGGGGAGAGCCAGAGTGAGAGGGAGAGAGAATTCCAAGCAGGCACAGTCAGCATGGAGACTGACGCAGGGCTTGATCTCACAAACCACAAGATCATGACCTGAGCTGAAACGAAGAGTCAGAGACTTAACCATCTGAGCTACCCAGGTGCCCCATCCAATGACACTTTAGAAAACACACCAAGCGGACCTAGTTCCACTAGAACATCACAATACACTTGTATTCACCTGCTTGGGTTGCCATAATGAAAGACCACAGACTGGGTGGCTTAAACAACAGAAATGCATTTTCTTACCATTTTGGACCCAGGAGTTCAAGATCAAGATACCATCAGGGTTGGTTTCAAGCCTTTCCTCATAGCTTGTAGAAAACCACTTTCTTCCTGTGAGCTCACATAACATTTTCTCTGTTGGACAGAGGTGGAGAGAGAGGGAGAGAAAGGTAGGGAGACAGAGGGAGATAGAGAGGAGGAGTGGAGGAGGGAGATGGAGGGAGACAGAGAGAGAGGGGATGGGGGAGGAGTGGAGGGAGGGGGAATGAGGGAAAGAGAGAGTGATATCTAGTGTCTCTTCCTCTTCTTATGGAGACACCAGGTCTATCATAAGCAACTCCATGCTTATGACCTCATTTAACATTAATTACCTCCTTAAAGGCCCTATCTCCAAATATGTTCACATTTTCGGTTAGGGCTTCAACATATGAACAAAACACTGCCCATAGTGAGTCTGGACTCAGAATTTGGGTGCAAGGACTCAGTATGAGCTGGTAAAACACATAAGAATTTCAATGGACTTCTGGAAAAAGAGATTTCTCTCTTTTCTTCTGACTTTAACCTGAATTTATCATCAGGAAATATTGGCACCCACTTTGACACCATGTGGGATGAAATGGACTCAGAAGGAAGGGGTAGATTTTTAAGGAAGTGGAGGCAGGGAATGGAAAAAGAAAAACAAAATTGGTGTTGGAAAAATATTGGGGTCTTAGATGAAACCTGACCTGAAGTTCCCTTTGATATTTTAATCTGAATGAATAAGTAATTCCCATTTTGGCTTAAGGAAGTTCCAGTTAGATTTTCTGTCACTTATTTTGTTTTCATTTTACCCTTTTTTTAGTGTTTATTTATTTTTGAGAGAGGGAGAGAGAGAGAGAGAACATGAGCAGGGGATGGGAGGTGAGAGAGGGACACCCAGAATCCGAAGCAGGCTCCAGGCTCTGAGCTGTCAACGCAGAGCCCCACCTGGGGCTCAAGCTCACAAGCATGAGATCATGACCTGAGTCAAAGTCAGACACTTGACTGAGTGAACCCCCCAGATGCTCCTCTGTCACTTATAAAGAATTCTGTGGCAACCAAGATTCTGCTAGAAAGTCATCAGCACCCCTACTCTGCCTCTCCTTGGATGTACAATCTCTTCCTTCCTTTATTTCTGCATACCTACCTCATGCTTTTGTCTCTGCAGACCAGCCTATTGTCTCTTTCATGCACAGAGTGATTGAAGTCATTTCACCAGGCCATCTCTATGTCCTTAGTACTAGAGATCTAGTGTTCAGAGATTTAAGAAACCTAGCAAAACTATAGTTTCTAAATTTTGAGTCTCCATCTATGTCAAAGAATATATAACACTCAAGCTGCGTTTTGCTTTTTAATGAGAACTAAATAAATAGTTTCTTCATTGGATTTTTAGGTACAGCCTTGCTCTCCTAATTACAGGTTCCCTTAAGATAAAAGAGAGGGAGAGATAGAACTGACTCACAGCATTGGGAGAGAAAAAGAAATCCCACAACACATAAAAGACTCATGGAGTCAGTACCCAGAAAATACTGTGTAAGAATAGTCAGTAGGTGCTGATGTGTTTACATTTAGGAATATGAGCATGCAGTGAGTACCACATCACCTGCAGAGAGACAAAACAAGTGTGAAATGAGATGTCCAAATTGGGTATCTTATTAAAGGGAAATGAGGGAAAGGGAGGTCCTGAAGCCCACTGCCTCTGGACATGAATTGCTCAGATATAACACAATTACACAGGCAGGTTTGTCATGATATCCCAGGAACAAAGCAGAAAATCAAAGCTTTCAGCCCTGTCCACATAACTTCTCAAAGAGCAGTAGATGATACATTTCCTTTACCCAAATGTTCATGATGACAAACAGACAGTCTCACAGGATCCAGGGAGGGTGGGGATATGTCCATAGTTCAGCATGTGAAATCCTGGAATAAGCCTCAGCCATTCTCTTGGTTTTAATACAGTCCGAGTTAATCAAAAAAGAGAAATCCAGCCCAGTACCACTACCACATTAACTGTGACATCTACATTTTTTTAAAAGTCAAATTAAGTAACTTATTATTATAAAAATATTGTCAAAATATAATTTAAAAATGACAAGAATAAACTCCCCCAGCCCTGACTCCTAAGGTTATTTCTGAAAGATAAGCTCATTTAATATGTTTATGTAATCACTCAGAAATTTTCCCTGCATGTACTTACATATATATGAGTGTTTGCTTATAATTGTGTTTTTCTTCTTACTTACGCATTTCACTTTGTATCTCTAGGAAGCATATAAAGTCTTCTCATTCTTTTTAATGACTACATTATACGCATCATAAGAGTTATATATTAACTACTCTTTTCTTGGTTAATGTTTTGGTTATTTCTACTTGTGTTTTAGTTTTGAATGTTTGTTGTATTCACTATCACAAGCAATGCTTCACAACCTGGACGGAGATTTTTGTATCACATGAAGGTATATATTCAGAACAAGTTCTCAGAAGTGGGATTGTAGCTGTTGGTGGGTAATCCCAGATGGCTCTTCACTGAGTCCACACACACATTCGCTAACAATGTATGTGCCTGTATTCATTGGATTGTAGTTTGGACGGTGAGATCGGTTTTATCAGTTAGGTTATTTAGATCCACCCCTTGATTCATCATGGTGTTACAATAGACAGACTAATGCATTATAAAGTTGGACTTTTGACTACTTTTAAATTTCATTTGTTCATGTTTTTTCTTCACATATGCAATGATGGGTGGAGAATAAAGATTCATGGCATTTAGATGCTTTATAGTTATGTTTTTTTTGAGAATAAAGCAGTGGTCAACAACATTTTCTGTGAAGGGCCAAGTAATAGACAGTTTAGCCTCTTGGAGCCCGTATGGTCAACCATACCCGGTGTTCAACACTGCACTTTAACTGAAAGGTATAATTAGATTTCATTTGCATAATTATTTTACCTGATTTTCTATTTATTGCATTTTAAATATCTTTTTGAAGTTTATTTATTTTGAGAGATAGGGAGAGAAAGAGAGAGTGCACACTCACCGTGGGATTTGGGGAGGGGCAGAGAGAGAGGCAGCATGGGGGAGGAGTAGAGCAAGAGGGAGAAAGAAACTCCCAAGCAGGCTCCATGTTGCCAGAGAGGAGCCTGACGTAGAGCTGAAACTCGTGAACCCTGAGATCATGACCTGAGCGGAAATCGAGTTGGATGCTTAACTATCTGAGCCACCCAGGCACCCTTCTAAATTTTCCTTTATAAATTTTGTCCTATTTCTTTGGACAATTTACAGTCTCTTCCTTTCAGTTTTTAATTGATTATTTTATAACTTTAAAGTATATGCTTAAGCATATCTCTATTGATTTATGTTTAAGCAGTATTTATTGACTTGGGAATGAATAATAAGGAAATAAGCAAACTTACACTAAATCCATCTTCTTTTTACTTGTTGGTTTGACTAATATTTAAAAAAATGCATTGTGTTCTATCAACATAATTCCCACAGGTTTTTTATTGTGTTTTAATTATGTATTTAAATTCATTTAATTTTCAGTACACTTCTCTAGATGAACATAACCATCTAGATTTTTTTAAGGTAATTTTAAGAAAAGAGTCATGGGTACCATTTTTCTTGAATTCTTGCATTTTCTAATAATTCTTGAACATGTGGACAGTGCCTTTTTTTTTCAAGAGAGTTTCTTCTATTATATTTTGGATAGGTTTATGTTTTATTTGTTGCAAAGATAACAAGTATATTGGATTAACATCATTTGTTTTTAATATCTATCACTTTCTCTCTTATTGTTTTTTTTTTTTTAATTTTTTTTTTTTCAACATTTTTAATTTATTTTTGGGACAGAGAGAGACAGAGCATGAACGGGGGAGGGGCAGAGAGAGAGGGAGACACAGAATCGGAAACAGGCTCCAGGCTCCGAGCCATCAGCCCAGAGCCTGACGCGGGGCTCGAACTCACGGACCGCGAGATCGTGACCTGGCTGAAGTCGGACGCTTAACCGACTGCGCCACCCAGGCGCCCCAGTCTCTCTTATTGTTTTTAACACTCTTTTTTTTTCAAATTTATTCTACTAAATGTTAACATACATACATACTCTTTTTTTCCCCATACCCCAAATGCTATTTTCAGCAGTGGCTTCTTACATTTTTTTCTTGTAAGGTGGATATTCATATCACTGGATTGATTTTTCTATTTAATTATTTCCTGGATTTCATCAGTTGTTATTTATATTCTTCTGTTGTATATGGAGTTATTGTTTTTAAAGGGCTTGATTTATTTATTGTATATCAGATTGAAGACAGAGGGGTTGAAGGTCACTTGGTTTCAGAAAAGTAAGTAGTTAAGGTGCTCTCCTGGACTCTGCCATATTAAACATATGTCCTTTGTAAGTCAAATGAGCAATGTGAAATATGAAATTTTCAGTCATCGGAACTCTCCAAAAGGCTTTGAAAAAAAAAAAAAGGAACTCCAAACTCAAATTACATGGCCCCTTTTTGTATTTGCAAACATGACTTCTCTCCTTGAACTTGACAAAGTTCACAGAGGGGATTTGGGAGTCATGGAGCACAGCACTTGACTTACATCTATGATATAATGCTTTGACAGTTTTAATTGTGTTTCCCCACATTATGCATTTTTTTTTTCTTTTCTGGACTGAATTATTTGAAGGTAGGGATTTGAAAAATTTCCCTTTCTTTTGCAAACAAATAGGACAATACCTGGCACTGAGTAAGTGTTCAATTATTATTTGCTGCCTGAAACAGTAAGTACACATGGAAGTTTTGTCCCACAAGAAAATAAAGTTTAACTAGAGCACGTGTTTGTTAGGCATAGATGCAATTAGTATAAAACCCCTTTGTGAGAGTTTATTGGATTTACTTTCCGATAAGGTATATCCTATAATAGTCTCCTTTGCTGCCTCCTCCTATTCTCCCCAATAACCTCACACTGATATGTCTAATGTTTTAGCCCTTGATTATCGTTTCATTTTTAACTATACTTATACTCTAAATTATCTCATTTGGTCCCATGGCTTTAAATATTATCTTTATATATGGACTCCCATCCTAGACCACTTTTCCAAACTGCAGGCTATTTATCCACCTTTCTACTCAACATCTCCACTTACCTGTGCAAATCATATCTCAAACCCAACACGTTCCACTAACTCCCTGATTCACACCAACCCCCATACATTCACCAACACCCTCCATCATGAATCTTCTCCATCTCAGTCAATGGCAGCCTTCCACTTACCCAGGCCTAGAGCTGAATTCTATGTTTACTCCCCTCTCTCTCATACCAAAATTTCTAATTCTTCAGGAGATACTAACTCTACTTTCAAAATATATCCATATTCCTACCACTTCTCTCTTACTCTGTTGTTATTCACGATACACTGAAGTGGTTTCTTTCCTTCTTTCTTTTTGAAAAGGGATGGGGCAGGGAGATAGGGAGAGAGAGAATCCCAAGCTGGCTCCACCCCCAGTACAGAGCCTGGTGCGGGACTCAGTCACACATTCCTGAGATCATTATCCCAGCTGAAATCAAGAGTCCAATATTCAACAGACTGAGCCACCTAGGTGCCTGAGACACTGAAGTTATTTCTTAACACATCGTCCTTTCTTTCCTTGTTTTCCTCAAGTCTATTCTCAAGCCAGCAGTCAGACTGATCCTCTTGAGAGTTTAGATCATATCATTCAACCTCAAAATCTTCCAGTGGCTGCCATTTCACTCACAGCCACTAGCCTCGAATCCCTATAAAGACAATGTGTCTGTTTTTGTAGGTAATTGGGAGGAGCCATATATAAATACCCTTAACCAGACGACAGTAGATTTTGTCTCCAGTGACACAAATCGAGGTGGAGAGAAATGGAAGTTCATGGATGTTAGACTATAGACTCAGTGGAATCGAGGAACGTAGTTATGAGATCAGACCTGTGGGAATGTAGGCTAGCAGTATCACATTCCAGCTGAGAGATCCTGGGACAATGGAAATGACATCTCACAAGAATCGAGTAAGTCTGGGGAAGGTCATTAGTACAAGCTAAAGTAAATTTTACAGGTCCACCCATAGTCCAACAAATACTTGGTCCCCATGAAACACTTTTTAATTACAATCAAACGCATTAAATCCTACATTTATAAACAGAGCCAACCATTCCATTAAGAGATGATTTTAAAGAAACCTTACAGCAGTAAGAGAGAAGAGGCAGAAAATCTTCTTGTCTTCCTAGGGTTACCATTCTCTGTCTGGCACAAGAGGATTATGAGGAGACTTGAGTGGGCATGACTAACCGTGTCATAAAGTACTGGCCTGAAAAAGGCAGAGAGAGAGAAATACTAAATCCTTCTAACCCAGATGGGTTTGCTTTAGAGAAGAAGCTTTAAAGATCCCACCAGGGAAGATAGCTAATTCTTCCACAAAAATTACATCTATGAACCTTCCATTCTTCATTTCCTGTTCCTATTTTTATCCACTGCTTTAAGCTCTCCTATTTTGGAGTATGATTAATCATCAGTGGGGTAACAGAATTTTATTTTAGACAATTGGCAGGCTAAAGCTATCTGAGATTATGAATCATTCCCAAACGTTGAGCCTGAAGCTCACACATGCACTTTGTGTGGTGGTTTCTCTCCCTTTCTTTCTTTCTTTCTTTCTTTCTTTCTTTCTTTCTTTCTTTCTTTCTTTCTTTCTTCTTTCCTTCCTTCCTTCGATGGGATTTATAATGACAGCTTTTCACGTAAAAGTTTAAGGAAATGAGCAGTTATAGTGTATACTCCTGTCATTGTTCATGTTTCTCCATGCTCTTTATGGGTGTATTTTGCAGAAGCATCAAAAGAGTTCAACAGGATAACAGATAAATGAAATAGGTCACAAGAAAATGGAGAATCTGTAATAGATTTCTCAATTTCTTCATTGCATTTTCTTCTTGGAAATGTCTCAGAATTATGGAAAAACAGAATACTTTAGTTAATCAAATCATCTAGCTGATAATTAATGTGTTCCTCCCTCATTTATCTGACTTTATTTCTAAATTAACTTCATCGCTTCAGGCACAATAGGCTGCACACTGCTCTCTGCATGCCACGTTCATTCCCTCTTTGGCCTCTGCTCGGCATGGCTCTCTCTTGCCAAATCCTTCTATATATAACTCTCTGATCCCTCCAAAACTCATTGGCTGCAAACTTCTCTCAACTTCCATGGTACTTAAACTGATGCAGATGCTACATGTATTGGGCAAGAGGTGATCACCTTAAGAACATGGAATGGGGTCAACATGGTTATTATTTAGGGAATGAATTTGGTTGTTTGTAACAAAGCAGAGCATATCAGTAGTTGAAAGATCAATTCTTATTGCCCTCTCTATCAAAGCAGTCCCAGCTTAAAGCGTAGAGTGCTAACAACGAGACTCCATGTGTTAGGATTCCATAATTCTTCGCATGTACTGCTCTGCCAGTCCCAGTGTGTGACTTTCATCTCTTGGAGTAAAGTGGCTGTTCTGGTGCCTGCCACCACACGTTCATCCCAGCAGGTGTTACACGGTATAACTCCTTCTTCAGGAGTTACTCATCATGTCCATCTATAGGAGCATTGGTAGAAACTTGCATGCACAGCCAATCCAAACTGCACGGAAGTCTTTAGTTGGATGGTCATATGTCCAGCTGGAACTTGGGGTTCTGAATAGATAGAGACATAAGGGAAATGGATGTTGACACACCAAATACCATCTGTCTTCCCATCAGTAGAATCTGCCAGCAGGGAGAAAACGTTTTAACCTCTTCTATGCAAGAGTCCAACATGTTTTGTAGTTGTTTCTGTTTATTGTGAATTATTTAGTTGGCACCATAGTTTTAAACACTGGTCACACGAGCTTTGTGAGCATGAACTAGCATCTTCAAATGTGATCAAGTCTAAGTTCCAGACCCTGTAGGGCTGGAGGCCAGCACATGGTAGATTTCGCCACAGAGGCTGCCTTGGTACCCAACCAGTCCGCCTCCCCTCGCCCACATACCTGCGCAAGGCCATGCGCCAAAAGAACCCATTTCAACCTGTAAATTCTCTTTTCCAGACATATGGATACTCAATCATATTCTACCAAAGCCAGTTCCAAGGGTATATCCCCTGCTAAAAAACAGGATCGAGGCGTCTTCTGCAATTTTCAGAATATGCCCACTTCTCCATGCAGAGCTTTTTGGACTCCAAACAGACTAAGCCATTTTAATAGAAAATATATTTAGTACTGAAGTTTGGAAACTGACCACATATCACTCTGTTCCCAACATACTGTGTTCTACCATAACAAGACCAAGAGTCATGAAATCTTGATGAATGGACCTTTGTTGCATATGTGGATTTTAAAACAATAAACGTTCTTTTGGGCATGTATGCCTCATCTTTTCAAATATGTTAAAAGCTTCTTTAGGAAAGACTTCCTTGTACTATTAGCTGGACTGTTAGTAGTTATCAATTACTACTTATGATTTAAATATTTTATGTTATATTTTATGCATATGGCCATATGACCAGTGTGTAGCCATTTATATTCCATGTAGCAAGTATGAACGATACTGTGCTACCTAATTAAATTTTCAGAAAGACCTTGTGATATGTCCATTCTCACCTTAAGCATTTCCGATGAAGATGATGAGGTTACAAAAAATGATATGCTCAAGCCCATTCCGAGAGTACGTGGAGATTTCTTCGAATAAAGGCACATTCAAGCCTGTGCTCGTTACCACTGCACTACTCTGCCTCTTTAATTTAGTAAATCAAAACACTGTGTGCTCTATAATTCTTAGCACTTTCATTTAATATATACCTATTGGCTGTAAGTATACTGGGCTCATCGGTATATCTAGGGTAAATACCATGAATAAATATTTATTTTCCATTATGCCTGGACACTTACCATCACTGCGCAGAATGGACAAAATTCTGTTTACTTAGGTTTTCATATTATTTGCAAGACCTTTGAAGAGAATGTACACAGAGATGTATGATGTTTAAAAATATGGAGGACTGGTGGTAAAAAGGGGAAGAAAATAGTGTTTTGGAAAACCACCAAGGGTGTTTATCCAAGGCTGTCTAATAATACACTCTCTTCTGTGAGCGCTGGGGTTCCAAAATTTCAGAAACTGATTTTAGACGTAACTGTTGTGTTGCAGTTTTGCCCGTGGGTTCAGTATCTGTATTGCAGCTGGCTTGGATGTGCCTGAGGTTACATACAGAACTCTAACTTGGAATTTTTCCTCTTTCTTGACTTTTCCACGTTTATGGGCAGTGCCTACATTTGAGTACAAACTTTTCACACACTTCTATTCTCTGATTATTTGACCACTCTTCTTTCAGATTGAGCTTTTCCAGGCTTCTTGTCACCCAGATTTCCAGCACATGAATTTAGCTTAATAGACGAAAACACTCATACACATATATGATCCCGTCTTCTTAAAGGTTGACATGAAAAAGAGAAGAGAAAGAGAAGAGGAGCATGGGGGCTGTAGGAGTTTGGGGAGAAAGAGGGGGAAAGAGAATGAGAGAGAGAGAGAGAGAAACCTAGAACACCTGGCCTGTGCTCAAATGCTAATTTAGCCTCACTAGAGTTACTTCAGCTCAATTTCCCTCCATCAGAAATGCTCAGGGGTCTGGTTCAGCTTCACGGACATTTGTACTTTTCTAGGAGGGAGCTCAAATGGCTCATATTCGGCTTTCACTTCTAATAAATACAATAGGGGCACCTGGGTGGCTCAGTTGGTTGAGCATCCTTCTTCCACTCAGGCTTATGAGTTCGAGCCCTGAGCTGGGCTGTGTTGACAGCTCGGAGCCTGGAGCCTGCTTTGGATTCTGTATCTCCCTCTCTCTCTGCCCTTCCCCACTCTGTCTCTGTATCTTTCAAAAAAATAAAAGTTTTAAAAAAAAGAAAAAAAAAAGAAGTGCAATACGATATAGTAACTTTTTAAAAGCGGGGAATGTAGAAATTCTCATGAGTTCAAAAGGACTTAAAAAATGAAATGTATGGCTCCTAAGAATCCGTGCAGGTGGTAAGACTAAAAATAAAACAACTACCCCTAAACCATTTTGAACTACTCTTAGGTTAACAGCTGAGAAAAATGGAGCAAACATAATAAAATGCATGTTTTGAAATCACCTTAAGCCAGGAATATCCAGCCAAGATTGATTTATGTCACTACCAACTTCAGGGGCTTCAACCTTACATACTTTTCTCCTCCTCATTTATCATTTACCGGCAGAGGAAAGGCAGGAGCGGATTTCTGCTCACAGATTAAACCAAAAGAAAGGAAAAAAAAATCTATATTAAACATTTAAAACACACACAATCAAAACTCTCAGGCTTGTGCACTTCACGACACCTTAATTTCCATCAGCCGGTGCAGCTGTGTGCTTCCCACAGTGCAAAGTCTCATGAAGGGTATATTAATTAAGTCATTATGCCCTGAGAGTTAGGTATAATTACGAATCTTCTCACCATACTATTTTGAGTTTCCAAAATTCAATAAGTTACAGGCTGTTTTTCCCCCCAAGATGACACAAGTAATAAAAAAAAAAAGCCAACAACAACAACAACAACAACAACAACAAATCCACAGAAGGGAACACTATCCCACTCCCCATTAGAAGAGAACGTTCTGAGAACAGCCATGCATGGAAGAATCATTTGCCACTCCCAGCCCAGTTTAAGAACTACGATCATTAACTTCCTGCAAGAATCACCCACACATGGTCAGGTACATGTGGATGTGAGGGAAGACTACTCTAAAAGCAAATGAACAGAAGGAAACCAATGCTGGAGGGTCTCCCTTTTTCTTTTTCATAGGGATGCCATGCATGTTTTTAGGATAAAGAAACAAGATCGAACAAGATGCTTCACCATCCTATCTAATCTCTTTAGGAGAAGTGCAGTAAAGAGTTCTCTTTAGGATGGTTGCATGGAAATCTCCAAATGCCGAGGACCATGTTGTAATCTACAAAGTCTGTTAGCTGAGGACCCCGCTATGATCCACAAAGTTCCTTTGCTGAGGACCATGCTGTAATCCGCAAAATCCATTTCCTGTAATCTACAAAGTCTGTTTGCAGTTAAGATTGAAATGTTAAGCAACCAGAAATAAGACTGCATTTTTGTTACAGCATGAAATTATTGTTTTTCCACAGCTAGCTATAAATCTAGGGTCTTCCAACAAGTAGAGAAAGAAAAAAAAAAAGATCAGAAAAGGGCTACTGTAGCTATGGGTGAAAACTGAAATTTAATACATCTATCCAAACCAGCCAGTGAACTTGAGAAAGTAACATCTCAATGCTGCCAGCATGAGTTTGGTTTATTCTCTTTGCATTAAGAAACAACCCCCCCCCCAAGGATTTGTAACCAATATAGAGTATAGAATCATTCATTTCAAAAAGTCAGGCCTTCTAAAGCTTGGGTTGAATGTCTCTCATTCAACTTTGAGATGGTTTGTATCCTTATGCTTATATCCAAACTCTCTCTTGCTGTGCACTGTCTTTTTAACCTTTGTTAGTGCTTACCTCTCTCAACAAGAATGTCCATGTCCTTGAAAGTGTACTTAATAGCTTTTGACTTTATCCAAACCTTTGAACCTGGCATTTGAGGTTTTCCCACAAGCTGACTTCACTCTAGCTCTCGATCCTTATTTCTAGGTTGTTTACAGGAAACTTTTCAGTTCAGTTTGTCAAGCTTACCACAGCAGGTAAGCTGGGGATTCTGGCTACAACTCGACCTCTGCTCACGTTACTGAACCTCCTGTCTTCGTTTTCATATCTGTAGAATGAGAGCAGAGAACCTACCTCGCTGAGTTGAGAAACAGGTGGTTTCATCCATGTAAACTGCTTACCGCTTTGTTCCACACATAGAAAGCACTCCATCAACGCTAGCTGTTAGTATTTTACCGCAAATACATTTTGTGTTTTTCAACTACTACAATTTGGACATACTGCCTCTTGATGTTATGCCCTCATCAGCCTTTCTGTTTTTCCAGAACCAAATATATTCCTCTCCTCTGTGAAGACATTGCAGAATGTTCTGGCCCTGTGAGTTATATTTGACCTTAAAATTAGAAAGCTTCGTAAATATCTTGTCAGCCCTTTCTTATAAAAAAGGTAAAAAGGATGTGCCTCTCATGTTATAAACATGCTATAAGGTACTTTATAATTCTCTGCAGTGGCTGTCACACCGAAATAGTCACACTCCACTTTCTTACCTGCCATACTCATGGCCTTTTAAATCCCCCTCATTTCCTGACCTCTTATGATACATCCTATCGATGCCATTTGCTGCCTATTTATAATTCTTTTGTGAATTTACACATTTTACATTTCAGTTTCTTCTCTCATGGACGAGGTTCCTACAATTTTTTTCTGTATCCCATCCGGCTGTTTTATTTCTCCTTCCCCTTCCAAATGGCCACGAAGACTCAACTTGGAGTCATGGCCATTCATTTGCAGGCAATCACACACGAAGTCACAGGAGACCAGTGTTACGGAATGTGCACCACTTAAAACTTAGGCTGCAGTGAATGTTGTTCACCTTTATCTGCAGAACTTGGTGTAAAACCAACTGAGCTGCTCTCTGAGTCACCATCTCTCTCAGACCCCAGAGACGGGACGGGACAGTGGTGACTGGCATAAATAAGGAAATCTTTCAGGCTGGCACATGTCTCTAACAGGGACTTATGAGAAGGGGAGCTTACATTCTGGCCCTTTGTCTACAGAAACAGAACTGGGAGGAAATGAAAAGCTCTAAGGGAGCATAAGCAAGGATTCTTGCAAGGATTTGCTATCAGAGAGTTCTATGCCTTGGCTTCTTTCATTGACCGAAGCAAGACATGTTCGGCTTGCTAAGTTTAAAGAGAGGGAAGAAGCGCAAAAGTGCCATGTGCCTAAAAGGGGGAAATGTGGAATTACTTGGTGTAACAGCTAAAGATAATCTTGTAAACCCTGCCCCCGCATCTTACCACTGGCCAAAATAAATCACAGAATATGGCTCATTTCAGAGGATTTTTTTACTGTCAGATGACCTACTTTTTCTCTCAGCTTAATTGCTGCCGTCCTGTTGTTAATCTAACTCCAACCCAAGAGTTTTAATTCATAAAAAAATAACAATACCATGAAGCCCAGTGGGTCATGCCTGCAGTGACCACCTTCTTTTTTTATCCTGCTTCCCTCTTCCCACCCAAGTGATGTTTCCCACTCCCACGTCAAGTTGCCTCCGGTCCAGAGAAGCAGTCACAAAGCACTTGAACCAGTGAGTTTCCATGGGGGATAAGCTACAACGCTTCCCCCACCTGCCTGTCCTTTCTAAAGCTGTCATTTCCTTGGGATAGTAGACCGACTCCTCAGCTCGATGAGACAGTGTGTCCACGGAGGAGGAGGCCAAACCGGGGGTGTTTACGGAGGGAGGATTTACAGGCTTGACTTGGCAACAGGGCTATAAGACAGAGGCTGACTTAGGTATCTGACACAGGTGTTTTATCATTATTTGTTCGGGTTACCCAGGGACCATAAGGAAAAGACTGGCAAGCAATCAAAAGATTTTTCTGACAGCAGAGAAGACATATGTGAGTATAGAGAGACCGGTCGAGGAATTCTTCACAAGATATTTAATATACTGTATATCCTCACACAGGGCTCAATGGGCGATCACTAAAGCTGCTTTGACTTTTCAAGTAACCTCTGCAGGAAATCTGTTCTTCGGGGAAGCCTTTATCTCGGGTGAAAAACCGCTCCTGAGTAGGTGATACAGGACATATGCACACGATCTCCATTTGGACTCATTAATCATTTTTATTATGGCCAAATTATTCAAGGCTGTAAGATATAATGAAAAAAAAAATCTTGTTAATACTAAAACGTCCGAGAGAGTACTTAGGGAAATTAAATAGACTGGAAAACATATGTTAGATGTCTTCCAAATTAGAATTTGTAAATAAATGATTCTGGTTTAATCACATGGCAATTTACAGGGACATTTTTGGTAAAAATGATCGCATCACCGTCTCTGACAAGAATTTGATACAAATTGAGCTATTTGGCTTGCTGCATGAGTAGTTTTAGAGTTTTTATTTGTCATTAATCTTTTTAAACTCTCAGTTTATTATTTTACTCAAGAATTCTGTTTTTAAGTCAATTACACCGTGAATTTTGAAATACAACTCAGCGTCTGAAGTCTGTCATTTGCCTTCAAACCCACAACTCTCCACAGTCCCGACAGCCTTCCTCCTCCCATTGTTTGATAACGAGGCAAACTCCTACTTCATGAAAAATGTGTCTGGTCTGTGGCTACAATTTTGTGCCACTATTCTGTAGATTTATTGGCTTTGATGAGAGAAGAGAAGCTAACACTCTCACTGATTCTAGGTACTGGAACGTGCAGCGGCAGACAGGATCTCTGTGACCCCACAGTTTGCTTATAAATTAATCCATTCATGTGAAACCATTAGTGCTGAGTATGTGTCCCAGATGGTGACAGACATTCAGATGGGATGAAAGAGAGTGGAGATGGGAAAGTAATATATAGATGCAGTGCTGTAGCAGCAGGCTAGCATCCTTCAAAAAATATTTGCCCATTCTGAGACATGTATCTATCTTTCCCACATTTATCATGCAGCTAGAGGAAATTATACAATTAGGTTGGAACAATGAAAAGTAGGGGGAAAGAGCAGAAACAACTTCCCAGTCCATCTCAGACTTTAAAAAAGGCCTCTCTCCTTGGACTTTGACATTTTTCCCCTTCCCGTGGTCTAAAACATAGATGGAAAAATCATTGCCTTTCCAACATGCAGATGAGTATAAGAACATTGTGGGGCGGGCGGAGAGGGAGGTGTTGCAGCAACGAGATGGAAGGAAGAACTTGTGACCCTGAATAATAACGTTGGGAAACAAAACTACCCCGTGATCTTTGAGGAGCTAGACTGCCATGTTAGAGAAATAAACCACTTAAACTACTCAATTTTGATGTCTTGATTCTTGTTCTTTTTCTTTAATTTTTTCAGTAGATCATTTAGCCTAATAAAAGTCACTCAGTTCAAGGTTTTTACAAACTCACTCAGTCTGATAGGGAGCACTTAACCTGGGAATCATATAAAAACCACTTGAGCTCATCACTCTTTTGATATCCAAGAAGAGATCCTAGGGGTGTCTGGCTGGTTCAGTCAGGAGAGCATGTGGCTCTTTATCTCAGGGTTGTGAATTTGAGCCCCATGTCTGGCGTAGAGATCACTTAATGAAAAAAAGCAGAAAGAGATACCAAGAATTTCATATGAGTACCCAGAGGTTGTTTTGGGAGCAGCCATGTCTTCTGCTGTGACAAAAGAACAGTCAAGATCGTGAGTTTGCTCATTCAGAGCTTAATCTTAGTTATCTGAATCACCCACCTTTTCTCTGGTTTATTTCTCCTTCTGACTCTACTGATAACCGAGACACCTGGACTAACTACTCCTTCCTCTTTTTTGACCTTACTCCTCCTGCCTGTTTTGATAGACATTAATGGATTTTACAAAAAGGCTATCAGGAACAGCGAAAACAGGGACTTAGGAAAGGCTGCCTTTCAAATACAGGATCCTGTGGTGTCCAGAGGCTATTAGAACTAGCTGACTAGTATTTTCTTCTTAACTTCACGCTCAAAATGACTTGCTGAAATTTAGTCTGTGCCAAGTGCTCCTTCTGATGCATTTGTTCAAATACATCCCATGGATATGACAGTAAATATACTCTTGCCATGGAGAGAAATATATATCCAACAACTTTGAGGTTATGAAATTCAGAACATGCAATAAGTGACATAAAGTTTAGTAATTACATCACACCTATATATTTGCTCTGGTGGTTTTTAGTGAGAAGAAAACAGATGTGGTACAACCCACCAAATAATTAAGATATAACTTGACAGTAGAAGACCACAGGTGGAAAAATATCTAAATGAAAGGTCGCTTTCTCTGTTTCTCCGCTTTTCTCCACAAAACATACAAGCAATGAGTACTAAATGAGAAGCATGAATCTTTTAAGTTTTAAAGTTTTGTAGTTGGCGTGTTTAGCGTTTGGGTACATTCGTTCTTGCTCTTCTACATTTAAATTAAGCCCTGATCTCTCCCACAGTCTCCTCCCTCAATATAATTTTCATAAGGGTAGCCAGAGATATCACTCTCTTCCAATTGCATAGTTCATCACTCATTCTATGTCCACATTCTTTTTTCTGCCTGCATAATCCTACTACTGTCAATCATTTTCCATGACTGTGATATGATGTACTCACATCCCGAATTAACATGGAGAGACAAACACATGAGAATAAGAAAGTTATCAATTTCTTCCTTTTCAATCTATTACACATTTCTTGGGTACAAGAAGATTTCAAATTACAGGAAGCAAGCCTAGTTGAGTCTCTTAAAATAGGGTCAGAAGACCCTAATAGAAAAGGAGTTTATGTACATCCTATGGGAGGAACTATGTATGAGCTTTTTGAACTTTTAGGCCAGCCTGAAGCACTCAACCTGGACCAGCTTCCCTGTCACCATGACAACTAGACCACCCACTTCAAAAGGAGTCAATCCAGTTCAATAAGTTTCAATATCTCATTTGCATATTAACCCAACCAATCCAAATGAACCTAATTTCAATCCCTGTTTTGCACAAGGGACCTGAATGAGAACTATACTTGCAATTTTTTTTTTTTTTTTTTTTTTTTTTGTGATTCTTTCCTCTCTGTTTTTCCAAGAACACAATTTGGGTTTCTACCTGAACTTGTGTCTCCCAAATTGCAATTTGGATTGCGCAATTACACATCTATTTGCCTTAATTTTCAGGAAATTCTTTCTTGGTTGACACTTGAGTGTGTCCATCTGTGTGCATATGTAAAGAGAGGGAGTGAGAGATATGGATGGATGGATGGATGGATGGATAGATGTTTTGATTGACAGATACAAGATGGTAGACAGATAGATAGATAGATAATCTCAAGTCAAATACTTGCGCTCTTGAAGGTAAAAAAGTACAAACAAGGCTCAGGGTGAAGGTGCCCATGAGGGAAGCTATATATAAACTCACTGGTAGAGAAAGTACAACATAGATAGCTCTAAAGACAAAGAAGTAGGGAACTAAATTGATACTTTCAGGTTGAATAGAAACAGAGACAGCTCTACATGAAAGGAAAAAAGAGAGAGAATAAATATTCACTAGATAAAATATTAAGTTAATCTCCCAATTATGTTCTCTATTTAGAACATGGAAACTAAACTTTGATATGTGAGAGTTGGTGTTTCACAATAGGCAAAGGTAGTTCTCTAAATTCTTAGGCTGAAAATGATGTCCCCTGAGGGCAATTTGGTCACTACAAATACATTGATAGCAGCTTGGTCTAATAATTTGTTTTAAATAACTAGCCATATGTTCAAAAATGTGTATTAATCTTACCCATTTTTTCAACTACGGCTAATTATGTTATAAAATATAGTGATTCAGTTCTCATTTATGAATCCTTAAACATATTCATCAAACACACAGAATTTTTCAGATTGTTCTCTTTCTGATAATTATTCAAGGCCTGAATCCAATATTGAAAAACCTGAGGAAATTAAGTGTTTAATTACAGGGAATGCATCAGAACAAATTAAATGCTTTGCATTAATACGCACCAAAAATAAAACCAGAGTTGAATAATGTATCAATTGTTAGAAATTTAGATTCTTTTTTAATAATATCAGTTGTTTTGCTTGGACTCAATGACTTTCAGTAAAAGTTCGTGCTAATTGGAAGACATAGGTGAGTGAAAAGACAAAATTATAAAGCTAGAAAATATTTTCATGCCCTCTTTCTGTTGTAACGCCCTTCTCCAGAGAAGTGAATGCTCTTTACGTGCTTTGTGTTCATGGACTTGTTTATTGCATATGGTCCATCTGTGGTGGACATGTGTCCCCTTATTTCATAGCCTTCACCCACCTAGTCACAGTCCTGTAACTCATTCTGGCTGGTAGTGCGTAGAAGAAGGTTGCACAAATCACTACCTTTTACAAAGAGCCCATGGGATTCTCTAGCTCTCACTTTGCCTGCCAAGACCTGGAAGGTTCTAGATCCCAGAAGGCATGACCAAGGAGGGAAGTAGCCTTCATCCTTGGGGCACTGCGTAGAAAAGAGCAGTCCGGCGCAGTCTCCTAGAGCCCTCTTAATGTGATGTGAGCAAGAATTTAGCCCTTCTAATGTTAATCTACTGAAAATTCAGGGTCTGTGCCTTGTGGTAGCTCGTGTTAATTACTGTGACTTCTACAGAAATCGGCCCTGCAAGTGGAGTGTTGTCAAAATATTTGCCCTGAAATATGTCCCATTGGCTTCATGGTCGGTGAAGAATATTTATATTATTTATTTTATATTTATATTATATTTATATTTATTTTATATTTATATTTATTTATTTTAAGTTACTTACTTATTTTAAGAGAGAGAGAGTACACGTGCACAGGAAAGGCCGCAGAGGAGAGAAAATCCCAAGCAGGCTTTGTGCTGTCAGCACGGAGCCCAGCCCAATGTGCAGTTCAAGCTCATGAACCATGACATCATGACTGGAGCTGAAACCAAGAATTGGATGCCTAACCGACTGAGCCGCCCAGGCGGCCTGGTGAAGAACATTTCAAAACTACTATTAGAAGCTTGGAAACGTGATAAATGTTTGGATGAAACAACTCAGGGCAACAATCAGGGTAAAAGCATGCTTTTCCCATTCAGGTCTCCCTGTAGCATCATTGAGGGAGTGAGGACTTGAGTGAGCAGGCAGAAGGAAGCAAAGAATAAAGGATTTTGAGAACTGTGATTGAAAAGAACTTTGCAGGACATTAGTAGCACAAGATAGGGATTTGAACCAATATGCTCGTCAACACATTCAAGAGTTGGAAGTGGGAGAGAATATATTGAAGAAAAAGAAGCGCCCTGATTTAAACTCTACTCCTGAAGCCAAGAGCACTGTATACTCTCTATGTTGGCTAACCTGACAATTAATTATATTAAAAAATTCTTTCCTATTTTGGACTTTTATATTATTTCTACTTTTACTGTTCTATGAGATGCTGCAATAAATTTCTTTATTTACAAATAAAATTAAAAGATAGAGTCTTTAAAAATTAGAAGAATGCAAAACACATACACTTTTAAAATCTCTTTATGGACACTGGAAAGCTATCAAAATTATAAGATATTTAGAAACAAAGATTCTGGCAGAAAGGAAAACATCCAGCTGTATCTTTTCTACCCTGCTCATTTTTCCCGTTAAGTCTTTTGCAGAGTCTTGGGCTCCAGAAGTTGAGGAGCTGAAAGAAAGTAGAGAAAAAGCTGTGCAAAGCTGGTAACAGTGTTGCAGTTCTTGGGGTACAAAAATTAGAATTCAGATCAACTGAGCCGTGACTTGAGGATTCAGAATACTGAACACATGAGAGGCACCAAGAAGGGAGTCCTGAATTTGGTACAATGTATCTTCTTGGGAAGGCACTCACTGGTAGTAAATGGCACAGAATCTGAAAAGACAGGCAGAAAGTGTTTACTCAGAGGGTAAGGGGCTAAGCAGAGATTTGGGCAGTCTGAAGGTGCTGGGGTCGGGGTGGGAGGGGTGGGGAGTAAGGGGTCACAAATTGTTACTGAAACTCTTCTAAGGAAGACTGGTCTTGCTAAACTACTCAGACTTTGGGCTTAGAGTCCTGCAGGGTGAGTGTTTCTAAAACAGCAGCCAAAGCGGGAGTAATGAATACACTTTTAAAATTTACTTTGCAATGATGCTATTCTGGATGAATTTTTCATTTGAGGGCATTTGAATTATTTCAGGCTTTGGACATAAAGGACACCCTGACTTTTTTATGACACCATTTAAAATCCTTAAAACTGAAATTGTCATAGCATATGACCTCACTTACTGACTTGAGTTCTATTTTCTTAGCTCTTACGAAGTTCCAACATCTGTGCCAGATAATACACGAGTTAACTAGGATACCATTCATTTTCTCTAGGAGTTTAAGTCTAGCAGGGAGACATCCACAAAACAAATTCTAGACTAGAGGTTATGTGCTATGATAGAAGAAATCATGGGGAGGCTTTAAGACGCATAAGAAACTCTCTCTCTCTGATGGTAGACGTGTGGAGTCATTGCTACTTTATTCCCATCACTAAGGAAAAAAGTAACCTTGATCATCAGGTTCCTTTAAGGACTAGATGAACAAATCATTAGCCCTTATATTTAATTTTTTTGATATATATAGAAATAGATGCTAAAGATAGATGTCTATATAAACAGTTTTTATCTATACTATATATAGGTAATTATATCTATGTGTATACATAGACACATATGTGTACATGTATACATATATACATATCTTTTTTAAAGTTTATGTATTTATTTTCAGAGAGACCACAAACGGGAAGGAGAGAGAGAGAGAGAGTGAGAAAGAGATAATTTCAAGCAGGCTCTGCCTGTCATCACGGAGACAGAGGCAGGGAGGGTTCAAACTCACAAACCATGAGATCATGACCTGAGCTGAAATCGAGAGTCACAACTTAACCAACTCAGCCACCCAGGTGCCACCTATATATATATCTAATACATCTATCTTGTATCTATATATACAGTAAAACCTTGGATTGCAAGTGACTTGTTCTGTGAGGGTTCCACAAGACGAGCAAACATTTCTAATAAATTTTAACTTGATAAACAAGCAATGTCTTGCAGTATGAGTAGTACGTGATGCCGAATGTCACATGATCACAAGTGAGCCGATGGTTCTCTCTCTCTCTCTCTCTCTCTCTCTCTCTCTGCAGGATTATGGGTGATCGTCTCCCATGCTAGGATGCCTGGTCTCAGGATGTAGTGTTTGGAAGAAAAAAAGTGATTTTTCAGAACGTTGGAAGATACCCACTTCTGGCACTAATGTATTTTTTTAATGTTTATTTATTTTTGAGAGAGAGAGAGAGAGAGAGAGAGAGAGAATCAGAGAGAGAGAAAGCGAGAGAGAGCACACAAGCCGGGGAGGGGCAGAGAGAGGGAGACACAGAATCTGAAGCAGGTTCCAGGCTCTGAGTTGTCATCACAGAGCCCGATGGCAGGCTAGAACTCATGTACTGCAAGATCATGACCTGAGCCTAAGTGAGATGCTTGACCAACTGAGCCACCCAGGCACCCCCACTAATGTACTTTTTGTCACTTCAAAGCATCTATGGACAGTCCTTTGCTTTTCCATACAAGAGTAAGCTTAAGAACGCTTTGCTTCAGTCTAGGTCAGCCTGCCTGCACATAGAGACCCTTTCCTCTGCTGCCTTATTGCCAGTTACATTAAATATAGCATATGACAAGAGTGTATTAATACTGTAGTGTAGTCAACATCTGTGTGAGTGTATTCAATGGCTCCCAAGCAGAAAAACATTCCATTGAGCCAAAAGCTGGCAGTGATTCCATTAGTGATTGTGAACGTTGTCCTGCACAATCACCCTCTTCTCCCTTGTCTCCCTCACACCAGCCACAAAGGGTTCCAAATGTTAATTTATTTTTCTTTATATTTTGCATTTTCTTTATTATCTTGCATTATATTACTGTATTGTAATCATTTTTATGTGAATATTTTTGGGTTGTGGAATGAATTATCTGAGTTTTTATCATTTCTTACGGGGAAATTTGCTTTGATACACAAGTGCCTTGGATTGCAAGCATGTCCCAGAATGAATTATGCTCCCAAACCACGGTTTCACTGTATCTATGTTGCATAAAACATTGTCCCCATTTTACAGATTAGAAATCTGACATTTACAAGCCTAGGGAACTTGACAAGAGTACAAAGCTTATACGTGAATGAGGTAGAACTCGAAACCAGGTTCATACCTAAAGAAAGACACTCCGCAGTTCAAGTATCCAAAATAAGAATAGAAGAAAAAAAGACATGCAAGATGGTGACGGAGGCAGATCCTGAGCTCAGTTCCTCCCGTGCACACAGGAAATCCGCAGCTTCTTACAAATCATTTCCCTTAGAAACAAGACCTGGAAACTAGATGAACCGCTCTCCACAACAGAGAACAAAAGAACCGCATCAAGATGGGTAGGAGAGGCAGAGAGACCTTTTGACTAAAACCCCACACATGACAAAAAAGAAAAAGAAAGAAAGAAAGAGATCTCACTGGACAGGTGCTTCTCCCAGAGGAGCAAAGAGCTGATGCCCAACACTGGGCATCCCCGCCCCTGGGATCTGCACCAGATATACGCACCCCTAGAATAGCTAGCTTGGAAAACCGAGAGGACTGACATCCAGGAGTCCCAAAATGCTACAGGAAACTGAGATTTCACTCTCGGAAAGCTTGCATGCAGCTTTGCTCACCCCAAGACCTGTAGGGGCTTAGTTCCTTGGCATAGGTCATAGTGATGAATTTTTGGCTGTGGCTCCAAAGACAAGGAAAACAAAACCAAAATAGAAGAATGGAGCCACACCAAACGAAAAAGTTTCTGGACAGCAAAAGAAACCAAAGCAAACCAAACAAACCGAAACAAAATCAAACTCATAGATACAGAGAACAGATGGGTGGTTGCCAGAGGGGAGAGGGGTTTGGGGTGGGTGGCAAAAAGGGTAAAGGGGATCCAGAAGTACAAACTCCCAGTTATAAAATAAATAAGTCATGGGGATGTCATGGAGAGCTCGGAGAATATAATTGTAATACTGTACTAATATTTTTAACGTGACAGGTGGTAACTATTCCTATTGTGGCACCATCTTGCAAAATATTACAGGTGTTGAATCACTGTGCCGTCCACTTGTCAGTTATACCTCAGTGAATGGAAAAGAAAAGTGTAAGGAGAAATTAGGGGACTAAGCCCTTGATTTCATTCGTATCTCTCAACAATCAGGTCAATCTTTAGTTGTTTAAATCATCCATGTTTCTTTCACTCACACTAACCTATGGTATAAAATTAAACTGCAACAGTGCTAATGAACTATAAGCACTCTGGTTTGGTTCTCAGTTATGAAATGGTAGAACATTCAGCCAGCTTCATATTCCAATTCCCCGAATGTCACAGTTGGGGGTCAGGTGTTTCTAAGCACCACAAAAATCTTCTCTGCTGCCATCTCTAGACATGTCTCTTGGTTCTCTGTTCTGAAGTT
Organism: Neofelis nebulosa; assembly: GCF_028018385.1. Taxonomy (NCBI): domain Eukaryota; kingdom Metazoa; phylum Chordata; class Mammalia; order Carnivora; family Felidae; genus Neofelis; species Neofelis nebulosa. The sequence goes on along the minus strand of NC_080783.1, from coordinate 107,166,535 downwards.
TCTCACCCCTGATATTTAGGCATATGGCTCCATATACAACCTTCTGTGGGTATTTTGGGCCCCTGCCACGGACTGTATATCCTCTGTGTCTCTCATACTTGGATGTGGTCTGTTACTTTTTTGAGGAAAGAAAAGTTCCATCCATCCTGCTTTGGTTATTAAATAGCAAATGTTCTCAGTCTCTCATGTAGGCATGTTAGCAGTTGCTTGTTTAGTGTTTTTGTTTTTGTTTTTATGTCTTTAGCTAAACCTCTTTTAGAGGTACTTGGATACTGGCCATAGAGATTGATTTTGAAAACCCGCTCAATGACTTAGCAGACTCTAGCTGAAACTTCACCCCACATCCCACCCGAAGATAGCTCAGGTTTGAAGCTGTGTCACCTGCTCCGCTTAGGGAGAATTTCTTCTCTTACATTTCTTAAAAATCACGGACTCCCCTCTTCCTGGGAACCCTTCAAACGTGTTTCACTCAAGAAACGCATTGGTCGTACGGCCAATGTCACCTGTTACATTTATTTTTACTGAATGGTTGATGGAAAGGCTAGCTCGGGATAAGTTGCAACAGATCTCCTTGGCCCTATCTTCCCCAGGGCAATTCATTCTGCAGTGTGGCTCCTTCTATTGGGGTAAGGTAGTGTTAGGATGATGTAGCTTTGTAATCAGAGTTGAATGTCTTCATTGAATTGGACATTGTAATAACATCTCTGGAACAGCTTGGATACTACTGATGGAGACCACAGACACATCCATTTAGATCTCTGTAAGCAAGTGCTTTCCAGTTTCTTTTTCATGCAGATGGACCAAACTCTGTAACCTTGCCACTTTGACTGCACTTACGACCTCCAGACAGAAATATGGTCTCCAACTGTGAGTGAACAAGAATGACCAGTGCCCAATGCCCACAGGCTGCTATAGTATTTTCATTTTATTCCCTTCCATTGCCATGCATCCACAGCAAAGTGTTGGATGAGGTTGTGAGAAAACCCTTCAACTGGATGCCACATTTTTCCTGTCTCTTTGAGCCATGGTAGGCAGGAGGGGGCAGTAAAAAAGCTGGAACGTTATCCTAAGTGAAAGACAATAGTGCATGGTAAGACTCATAGGAATCTGAAAAGAAAGAAAAAAGAAAGAAAAAAAAATCAAAGTCCTAGAAATAGAGAGTAGAAAAGTAGTTGTCAGGGTCTAGGGGGTAGAGGAAACAAGGAAGGGGTGGTAAAAAGATACAGTGTTCACCTATAAGGTCAATGAGATCTGAAAATCTAGGGTAAAATTGGTGACAACAGTCGATAACTTTTAGGGGGACCTGTGACGCAGGCAACAAAGAATTGCACACAGTGGAGCCCCAAGCAGGACAGAGTCGAAGGGTTTGAAGGATGTGAGTGGCAACTGCGCCCATGGTGGGAGGGGGTCTACTCTTGGCCAGGTAGAGCAAGGGGTGTGGGTTGTGGTCAGGCTAGAGTTTTGTGTTTTGTAGTCGGGGTCCACTTTCCAAGAAGGTAGGGCACTGTGACCTAGAAAAACAGAGTTAGGGCCAAGGGCAGACACCTGTGAGTTTTGTCTGCAAGAGTGGCTGGCAGGGGAGGGGGGCAGGGCCAAGGTGAGGGACTTTAAATAGTTTCCTTTCAATAACATTGTGTTGCATGATTAAACTTTGCTAAAAGAGCCGAACTAAAATGAAGGCAATTATTTGACAATTGTATGTGTGTATCAGGGGCTACAATGTACACCTTAAACATCTTATAATTTTATATGTCAATTACACCTCACTAAAGCTGAAATTTACAAAGGAAACTTGTTTATAAGAAGGTGCCAGTTCTGTAGTGTTAGACAAAACAAAAGGGGTAAAATCCACAATTGATCTGTAATCTGTGGGCAGCCTCCAGCCATTATGACCCGAGTCGACATTTAAACAGTGTGAAGGAGTTTCCATCCACAATGGAAGCAGAGGACATGAAAAGGAATGTCTCATGCATGTGCCCTCAGGGAAACAAAACTTAGGTGCTGAGAAAACCTATCTCCCTTAAATGTCAGATGTACAGAAAACAGATGATGTTGGAATTTTCTTAAATGATAGGGAGTTGGTCGGGGTTGCCTCAGGTCAACATTAGGAAATTTTTGCTTAAGGTTTCTGGAGAGATAAGCAGGAGATGATCCAGGTCAAGTTGATCTGGCAAAATAGGTGGGACTGAACTTTATTTGTGCGGCTGGACAGGTTTTGTCTGCTGGGGGAATTTTCAGGGCTGGTATCTGTTTGTTTTTTTGTTTAAAGAAACTGTAACTAAACTCTCTTCCTCCGTCATTCCTTACCCATGAAAATGGCCTGTTCCAACAGCCTCTCCCGTAGACTGCTGTAGTTTCTGTGTCCCCAATTGAAATTCCTGTTATTCCTGAATAAACTCATCCCTTTGACAATTCTGAACTTGCCTTGGTTTACTTCCATTTTTTTTTTTAGGTCAACAGGGATACCCAAATCCTTCAGAAAAGGTGGAAAACATCTAGTGAAGGGTACGTAGCAACTTAACTTTACAATGATTATTTTTACTCACTGAACTATTTTCCTCCTTACTTGATGTCATGGGTTAGCAAACTGCCTAGCCCTACCTGTTGGGAGAAATCAGATGGCAGGAGGCAAAGAAGAAATTTGTTACTGACATATAAAACTGGCAAAGAGAGGGTGGATTTTTTTTTCCCATTGTCAGTGGCAATTGATAGAATATGGAAATTTAAAGAAGAAAGAATCAGGCCTCATGAAATTAAATCGTGATCATAATTATAAAATATGTGTTTGCTAATTGTTTTTTTTTTCTTTCAACTTATTCCAGATAGATGCTAAGAGAGAAGCTGACTGATCCCTATGCATGGGGAGGAATTGTAAGAATTTACATTACATGTGTGCATGCCTCCATGTTTTTAGTGTATTTAATTCAGTGTTGCTTGAATGAAATATGGTTGAGAGCAAGTGACCTCAGAGTTTAATTCTACTTCTTATGAGTTAAAGGAATTATTTAAAATACCATGAAAGATGGGGCGCCTGGGTGGCTCAGTCGGTTGAGCGTCTGACTTCAGCTCAGGTCATGATCTCCCAGTCTGTGGGTTTGAGCCCCGCGTCGGGGTCTGTGCTGACAGCTCAGAGCCTGGAGCCTGTTTCAGGTTCTGTGTCTCCCTCTTTCTCTGACCCTCCCCTGTTCATGCCCTCTCTCTGTCTCAAAAATAAATAAATGTTAAAAAATTTTTTAAAAAATTAAATAAAAAATAAAATACCATGAAAGAGTTATTTTAAACACAGCTAATGGGTGTGCACTGTTGCTGTAGATGGTGGGGAGTCACATCTCCTATTTGTAATAATAGCAGTGAGAATAATGCAATTCATCAGAGATGTTTCATGAGACAGGAAAAAGTGCTGACAGCAGCCAAATGGAACCAGGAGATAAAGGACACAAGCATAGCATGGGAACGGATTCCTGAGAAAATTAATGTGTCCCCAAAGGGCTATCTGCTACTTAATAATAAACATGCTTTGAGGAAAAAAGTGAGAGCAAATGAATGTGAATAAGGGCAAAGAGCTCATCAAAAACAATTCTACTAAGGGGCACCCGGGTGGCTCAGTCGGTTAAGGGTCGGACCTCGGTTCAGTTCATGATCTCATGATACATGGGTTCCAGTCGAGTCAGACTCTGTGCTGACAGCTCAGAGCCTGAAGCCTGCTTCAGATTCCGTGTCTCCCCGTCTCTCGGCCCCTCCCATGCTCCTGCTCTGTCTCTCTCTGTCTCTCAAAAATGAATAAATATTAAAAATAATTTAAAAAATGAAAACAAAAGCAAAACAATTCTACTAAATGGCAAAAGACATCAACCAAAGACACAAAGGAAATAGGTGGAATCAAAACGTGGGGATCACAAATGAAGGAATTAAGTCCCCTCAAGGGAATTACCCTCAAGACATGTGCAAGTCTCACCCTGTTATGCCCAGAATTCGTGATCCCCAAAGACCACCAGGGAGCCGAGTCCGATGCAAAAGCAAAGAGCCTTTATTCAAGCTAGCTCGAGCTCAATCCCCTACCTGCACCGACGCAGCGGTGAGATGCCTGGGAGAGAGAGCGAGTTTCAAAAGGACAAAGGTTTTATCGGGGTCTAGGGGCAGTTGGTGAGGTAGTGGCTGTGGCCTCAGCCGATTGGCTGGGGAAGGGTCGGAGTCCTGTTACGCAGGTCGCCGGGCGTGTTTTGATCGGGAAGTTTGAACGGGTGAGCAGGAGGTTACTCAAGGGGAGGAGGTGTGGTCAAGGTGAAGGACACAGAACAAAATGGGGTCGGCTGGCATTGGCCCACCCTTTCAACCCCATCCTCAAAGCCATTCTGAAGCCTCACTTCTTCCAGGAAGCCTTTCCAGGAAATCCACACTGCCTTAACTCAGCCTGTGTTGCCTGGGGTCACTTCTGTGGCAATAAATGCTGTGGCTGCTGTCTTCTCACACCCCCGCCCCCGCCCCTGCCTTGTCTGTGTATATTAAGGATGGAGCTGGATTGTCAAGGAAGAAGGGAGAAGCAGATCGTATTTATGACTTCACGGAGCCCCTTGTCTCCTCCTTTGTAAATGGCATCTGCATTCTTCACTCCCTTGCTCTCGGAGGATAAAAGTTGAAGTCACCTTTGGATTTACTTTTTAGAGTGTTCTATAGTTACAAAAAAACCAAACCAAACCAAACCAAACCAACCGAGCAAACAAACAAAAAACTGTGAAGACAGTGCAGAGGGTTCCCAGATGCCCTGTACCCAGTTCCTCTGTTATTAACATGGTACATTAGTAGGTAAATTTGTAACAATTGATGAACCAATACTGATACATTTTTACTAACTGAAGCCAGTCCTTCCTTCAGTATTCCTCAGCTTTTACCTACTGTCCTTTTTCTGTCACAGGATCTCATCTAGAAAACCACAGTATGGTTACTTCTGACTTCTTGGACTCTTCTTGACTGTGCCTGTTTCTTACACTTGCCTTGTGTTTGATGACTTTGACAGTGTGGAGGAGGTATTTTGTAGGATGTCTGTGTGTTAGAATTTATCAGATGTTTTTCTCCTGATTAGACTGGTGTTCTTAGGTTTGGAGGAGGAAGGCACAGAGGTAATGTACTATTTTTATCACATGATATCCTTGACTCTTCCTTCCATGTCACAGTGCTCAGCCAATCTATTAACAAATCCCATTGGCTTTTCCACTGGCATATTTCCAGAATCAAATCAATTAGGGACACTCCACAACCACCACCCTGGTCTGTGTTGTCATCATCTTTCCTTTGGATGATGTTAGTAGCTTCTTTATTGCTCTTCCTTCTTTCACCTCTCACCCCACAGAGAAGCCAGAGCAAGTTTCTAAAAATGTAAGTGAATTCACTTCAATCCCCAATTCAAAGCCTTCAGCGAATCCCCATCTCACTCATAGTAAAGGTTCTTAAACTCTACAACCTTCAGAGTCCCTTGTGATCTACCCCTTGTCATGTCCTGGTCCAGGTATAAGAGCTCACACTCAAAATTACTCTTCTTTTCTCATCCACTTACATGAAGGTGCTTCTGGTTCAGAGTTAAAAGACATCTCTTCTGGACATTTCCTGAGGGGGCAGTGGAGTCCTCGTGAGATGCTAAACTCTGACTTCATCACTCCTTATGTTTGATACATGCTTGACTTGAGACAGTTCATCAGTTGAGGTTAGAAGTGAGTGATATACCAGAACTGGCAACTCCTAAACTAACCAGAGTTTAAACTTGGTTTGAGTCTCATATACCATAAAACAATGTTGTAATCTATCCTTACTTACCTATCCTTGCTTATCAAGATCCCTTGAAAACAATGCACTAAAAAAAAAGCTTTCATGCCAACCCTACTACCTAGGATAAATGAAAGAGTAACAGTCATCATTTTTGACACTAACCATGAGCCAGACGCAGTCCTAACCTTGTTATGTGTGTCATATTTACTCTAAGATGTGCTGACGGATTTCCATCTCGCGTGTTATTAAATGCACACTCCTTACCCTGGTGGACACAATCCACACAAGCCCTCCCCTCTTCCCGTCTGCCACCTCATCTCCTTTCTTTCTTCTCCCTGTTCCCTGTGTTGCAGGCACACTGTCCTTTTTATTGCCATCTTGCCACATTGGCCACACTCTGCCTGGAAAGCTCTTCCATGGGACTTGACATAATTTATGTTTCTACTCAAAGCCATCTTCTTAGAGAAGTTCCCTTTGTCTCTTAGATCACCTGGTAATAAACCAGTAGGTGGTAGAGCCAGAATTTTATCTGAGTCTCTTAACCTCAAACTCTTTCACATGACATCACCAAGACCTACATGTCTTATCATGTCAATGTCCATTGCTGTCACCGAATGATTGCTCCTGCCCTTGGAGTACCTTTAGAAGACCTGCTTTTGGGATGCCTGGGTGGCTCAGTTGGTTAAGCATCTGAGTCTTTTTTTTGGCTCAGGTCATGATCTCATAGTTCACGGGAATCGAGCCCCACATCAGGCTCTAGGCTGACAGCGCAGAGCTGCTTGGGATTCTCTCTCTCTCCCTTTCTCTTTCTCTCTCAAAATAAATATACTTAAAAAAGAAAGAAGGCCTATTTTCTCCATCAGCATAGATTGCTTGTTTTAAATGTGAATTCATATGAAAAGATTCTTGTTTCATATGAAAAGATTCTTCTTAGTGTGTATAGTTACCTTGTGGAGTTTATAAAAACTATCTTAGGAGATATTTCTATTCATAATCGCCATGTTTCTTACTACATTAAATGTTTATTGATGAAAAAGAGCATGGCTTATATGCATTTGTAACTTTCTCTGCACAGAAATAGTTCGGAAGACAGTAGTGATTCAATCATATTGCTTGAATCTGAAGCTGTATGTAATGATGGGAAAATTCTTCAAAATATGTATCTTAAGTGGAAATAAAAAGCAAATGATACAGAATGATAAGCATAGCATGTTTACAACTGTATGAAAGAGAAGTTAAACATATATTAGTATTTACTTCTAAATGCATAAAATCTCCATATCAACACACATGGATATAAGCATGTGTTTTTGCATTTGGGATGGAGAAGGGCTGGTCACATAGGGACAGGTGTGGGAGAGATTTTTTTTCATACATTTTTTCCGGATCTTTATGATAATATATTACTTATTTGAAGAAATAAAAGTCGCTAAGGATATAAATATATAAGAAAATATCTGGAATAAATTACTATGACTTACTCTATAAGTTGAGAGTGTAGATAACAGAAAAATGTTGACTTTAAACTTGCACACTTCTCTATCATCAGATCTTCTCCAAGGTACATAATACTTCTATCATTAAATGACAATTAAAAAAAAGTATAAGTCTGACATTTACAAATGACTGGACAAAAAGTTTGAACATGAACAGTTTTGAACAATGTATGGCTTGAAGTGAAACAATCAATGGTCGACATTTTTTTGAGTGTCTGTGTATATATATATACATATATACACACACACACACATATATATACACAATATGTATATTAATATATAGTACATATATAAGCTTAATTATATACAATAATTAATTTTGTTATAGTTGTAATAAATTACATTATATATCTCATATGGCAATTCTTTCATATCCAAATATCCATTTACTGTCTTCTTTCTTTGGTTCAATGTACTAACTGCCTATCCTTGCCTTAAAAACTTACCACAAACTTATTGACTAAATTTATTTATTATCTTGACCCATTTATTATCCTGAAGTTGTGTGATCCCAAGTCTACATACAGCCGGGCTTGGCTGCTTCTTCCACAGAGAGGCTCCCAGGCTGAAATACTGCTGTAAGAAGAGTTCTGTTCTTTACCAGAGACTCTGGGAGAGAATCCACTTCCAGGTTTATTCAGGTTGCTGACGGAGTTTAGTTTCCTTTTTACAAGCTTGCTGTCGCCTGAGGATCATAATCAACTTCCAGAGGCAACTCGTATTCTTCGGCTTGGGGCCCCAGCCACGGGGAAGGGAATACTTCCCCACCCCTTTTCGTCTGCACTTGTCCGACTGCAGTCTGAGAAACTTCTTTGCTTCTAAGGACCCATATGATTTTGTTGGATCCACCTGAATAATCTAGGACAATCTTCTCATCTTAAAGTCTGTAACCTTCATTACATCTGCAAAGCCTCTGTTACTGTGTAATTTAACATATTCACAGGTTCTGGGGATTAGGATGTGGGCATCTTTGTGTGTGGGGAGGCATTATTCTGCCAACTGAATTCACTTGGTTCTTTTGTGATCACCAGGAAACTCATTGTATCCTACCAATCCAAGAAAAGAGACTTTATCTGAAACGCTAAATGTACCGTACTAGGTATAGTGCTATGTGTGAAAAGCAATAAAAATATGGGGTGAGAATTATTATAAATACTGAGCCTTTGGTTTGTCTAAGTTGTTCCCTCTGGATACGTTGTTATGTGTAATAACGCTAGACATTAATTAAGTAATCAATATTTTAGTACAACCCTCTGCCACTGAATAGATATCACTTAAACTTCCTGAGCCACCGTTGTTTTCATCTCTATTTGTTCTAGAAAAAAAATTAAACAGTGTGATGATCCATTAAAATATCAGACAAAGAATTCATACATGTTCATTTTTTCAATTTTTTTAATGTTTATTTTTGAGAGAGAGACAGAGAGAGACAGAGAGAGAGAGAGAGAGAGTCAGAGCAAAAGTGGGGGAGGGGTAGAGAGAGGGAGACACAGAATCCGAAGCAGGCATCAGGCTCTAAGCTGTCAGCACAGAGTCTGACACAAGGCTCGAACTCACAAACCAAGAGATCATGACCTGAGCCAAAGTCAGACGCTTAACCAACTGAGCCACCCAGTCACCCCCATACTTGTCCTTCTAAGGGTCTCACCTTGGGCATCTGCACTACATAATGTTATAATATACCCAGTCTGTCAGAAATGTATTTCCTTGCAAATACGAAAGTTGAATCATTTTTTAAAAATTTTATCTAATCACATAAATCCCTTTTAAATGTTAGATTCATAATAGCATGTCCAATATTCCTCAATTTATTATCATCAACAAATTACTATCTGTATTGTTTGCTTCCACTTTGAGACCATTAACTGAGATGTTTTTGGTGACTGAACATCTCCCCACCCCAACACACCTCATTAAGAACCTCCTGGTACCAGAATTGTTGGGTCATTTATCAGTTCCAGTTGGGCTCAGTCTGTCAGTCCCCTTTGCCACATATGAGAGCCTCATCAAATCTGACTGCAAACACAGTCACAGACCAGACCTTCAGATATTGTTAGACCACTGCAGATATTCCAGGAAACCCAGTAAAATCAGCACCCTCTGGATGAAGGTTAGATTCACTGAAAGCCTTGAGTCAGGCTTTTGCCTAGAGCTCTATAGCCCACAGAAGAGTAAGTCTGAGGCAGGAATGGGGATGAATGATGGCATTTTCTTACAGAATACAGAGAAAGAAGTAGTTCTTGTGTGTGTGTATAGCAGGGGAGTGTGACTAGTGAGTTGTGACACGTGGATTTTTATAAAATATGCTAGATGTGTCTCTGGAAAATCTAGATAGTGATGTCACATAGTTGTTGTTGTTGTTGTTGTTGTTATTGTTTTCATGTGTGGCTCTAATTCAGGAGTGTGGATATGATACATAGCAATTCACACTGTACAGGGAGATGACCTCCATCAGGAAGAAGTTGTGTTGAGTCAAAAAAGAACTATGTGTTGGGAACAAATGACTGGAGACAGTGACTGTAGCCAGGGGTACAGACGTACACACTTACGAAACCAGGAAACGATAGTTTCAAAGTGATGAGGGCATTCATCACCAGTAAATAATGCCAACCAATCTGGAGCCTAATGCCTTATGCCATTGTTAGAGTCGTCTTTGTAACTTTCAGTCAACTTTGTGTGTAGACAAGGCACAGCACAGAGAGTGCTGGCTCTGAAACTAGGGTATGCCTGGGATGGACACACAGCTCTGTCCTTTCGAGAGTGGCATTGAGAAAGGTATGTCAGTTTTCTAAGCCTCAGTATATTCCCATGGCCTACCCAGAGGGCAATACCCTCTCTACAGTAGGAAAAGGTTTGCTCATATCTTTTAGGCAGCAAATATTGCCCCCATGCATTTCACATTAAGTAGGATGGGGGCCAGACTTTGGTCACTTCTGTTCATTGCTATATTCCCAGTTTCCATAATAACACTTTTAATGTGTCCTATAAACCTTATTTAGTTGATAAATAGTAAATGCTTTCTTCATGATCACTAACATTATCTGACCTGTACAATTTATTGTTATGATAGATTTTAGTAACCAGTATAGTGCCCATTGAAATGTTTGGAGAAATAAATGGGATTTCCATAATTTAATCTTTGAGTGGAAGAAGATTGATAATTTAGTTACTGGGTGATTTATGGAGAATTTTTAGCAACTGAAAACTGTCCCTTATAGACATAGATATGTTTCAATTCAAGTTATTTGAACCTGGTTTATTAAGGGACTCATGTATTTATGGAAATGTGCCAGATGTTTCCCGGGATGCAAGGAAAAACATGAGAGACACTGCTACCTAGTAATCTGCAATTTATTGCAATAAAAATAAAATGGCTTGTTGCTCCCAAAACTTAGGAAAAGGGAAAACGGAAGTTTGACATGCGGAACAAAGACAGCAATCAACCCCTCGTACTCATTTTTTCCAGGCTAACTCTGCCCAAGGCAGAGGGACTGATTAGCCACTGAGAAAGGGAAATGTAACACCCCTAGTCAACACAACACCAACCCCTTGTAAAGCATTTTCCATTTGACGCAATCTTTTTCACATCTTTTCACTTAAGCTCTGCAATCGTCCTGAAAAGCAAAGTATTTTCAACTAATGCATGGGTGGATTTAGAGCCTCTCTACAATTGCTCTGCTCACCCTGCACCTTGATTCTGGTAACTGGTCTTAGGATTCATACACATTCTAGAAAGAGAAATTTGAGAACTCACATGAGATTTCCTCATTTTAATAGATAAAGGAAAAAATAGATGAAGGATGAAGAAATTAAATCTTAATAACATTAGATGTCTCCATATGCATTGTTTTCAGGTTTTGTAAACTGTTTTCCTCATTATAAAATATATGCTTACTGTAGAAATTTTAAAAGTAGAGAAAAACTAAGGACAGGGAAAAACACTATAAAATATTTTAGAAAAATTTATTGGGTGAAAATAGATAAGTCTCCAATCCTGAAGGGCTAACAGAAGCCTATATATATATATATATACATATATATATATATATATATGTATATATATATATATATTTTCTTTTTTTTTTCTTAACAAAATCTCAAAATGATATTTCTAATTGAGCTTTCTTCTAAGGGTTGATTCAGGGACCTAAATGAGTCTGTTTTGCACTGTGATTTCAAGGAAGTGAAACAAAGACAAAAGAACATGGATGAACATGCCTGAGAGCTTTCATGAGCCAAGCTTGTAAACGATACTTTGTTTTAGTTCATGTTCTGTTATTGATTGGAACTAAGAACTTGTTTTTATCCTCCTGTCTAACCCCTAACCGCCATGAGCACGGTCAGGGTAGTTTGCCTGCAGAAAACCAACACATGGATACTCATTCTTTCCAGGAAATAATCAGCCATAGAGAACTGTTTGCCTCTTAAAACATTTTCTTCTTTTTAAATCCCACCCCAAAGTATTTGCTAAGGCTTTGCAACCAAGCATAACGTACAGACTTATGGAATCCCTATGTTGTACACCTGGAACTAATGTAACATTGTGTGGCAACTATATTTCAATTAAAAGAAAGAAAGAAAGAAAGAAAGAAAGAAAGAAAGAAAGAAAGGAAGGAAGGAAGGAAGGAAGGAAGGAAGGAAGGAAGGAAGGAAGGAAGAAAGAAAGAAAGAGAAAGAAAGAAAAGTACCAACAAGAGATAGACCAGAGGGCTTGCTTCCTCTTTCTCTCTCCAAGAGCACACATTGAGGAGAGACCATGTGAGCACAGAATAAGAAGGCTACTGCTTACAAACCCAAAAGTGGGCCATCACCAGCCGTCAGATCTGCCAGCACTTTGATTTGGATTTCCCGTCCTCTAGAACTGTGAGTGATACATGTCTGTTGTTTCAACAACTCAGTCCATAGTATTTTATTATAGCAGCCTAAGCTAATGCATGCTATAAGCCTCACTCTCAAATATCTTCAAAATTCTATTGAAACTAGCTACGGCAGATGGATTCTTACACCACAAGCACATGCATAAGTGGCCTTTGCTAATTTCATCAGACTTGGCTTTATTTTTGTCTTGAATGTGTTTTCTAGCTATGTCCAAAAAGTAGAGAAAACCAAATCAGTCAGAAGCTAGACAGCTCTGGCACACAAGTCGGATGTTCTCTTAAGAGATAAGGTACGTGTATTATAGCAACATTTATAACACGGAAACTTGAGAATAAGCCCAATGCCCAATGTAACAGCAATCCTGCCCTTGCTGAGTCCTTCAGCAGTATTTGAAACTTTCAACCTTTCCTTTTTCCTTGAAACACTCCCTTCTTTTGACATGATACTGTCCTATTTTCCTGGTTTTCAAGTCCTTGGCAGGCTCCTTTTCCTGTGCCTACCCATCAGATGTTGGATTCTGGCCTCAGCATTCTTTTTCTCATAGAAACCATTCTCCCTGGGCAATCTGATCAACTCCTTTAATTTCAATTCTTGTCCAAATCCTGATGATTTCCAAACGTTCCTCAACTCAGACATACCTCCTGAGTTGTAGATGTGCATCTCCAATTCCCTAGAGAACAGATTTGGGGAGTTCCACGGGCAGACACATTTTTCAGAATGAAGAAATAAAGGTCATCTCCTTTCCATGTCATGAAGTGGCCTCTATTCCTGAGGTTGTTTCGTCTTTCTTGTCTTTTTTTTTTCTCCAAGAGAGAAACTTGAACACAACCTTGACTCTTCTTCTCTTTCATTCTTAGCTAATCAATCTCAAGCCCTATCAGTCTGACCTGTCTGGTTCCCTTTGAATTATATGCCTCTTTCCACCCCTCGTGCTACTGGTTTAATCCTGTTTAATTCACCATCATTTTTATTAAGACCATTGAAAAGTTTCCTTACCTGGTCTCCCTCCTGGCCTATCCACCTCTCTGTTTTAACCCTTACACTGCAATCAGAATAGTATCACTAAAAAAATGACTTCCCTTCTTGTGATGTAAGACTTATTATCAAATGGCTTCTTGAACCATTGAAGCTTCAGTATGTTCTGGAATCCAGGAAAAATGAAGGAAGTCAAGGGGGAAGGGAGAATATTTAATCCCACCCTGAGACAAATTGTAATTTAGTTAGTTATAAAAAAACTCTGAGCATTTGAACATTCACCTGAGATAATTTAAAAATGAGCTCATACAATCTTTTATTCTCAAATTTTCAGTTTTGGGAATTAGGGTCATTCTCCCTAGGTGTTTTGGGTGTATTACTTGTTTTAATTGATTCTATTTTGACTTTTGCAATTTTTTTAAGTTATTAATAGACACAGTTACCTTATAAATAGGAAGTATTTCATTCGTGTCCTAGTTGTAAGCATCATGAAAGGACCTCCTAAAGCAGTATTCATCATTATGCTGTGGCATTTGAAGAAGCTTGCTTTAAATGTGGGCACCTGGGTGGCTCAGTTAGTTAAGCATCCTACTCTTGATTTCCTCTCAGGTCATGATCTCACAGTATGAGATCGAGCTCCATGTCAGGCTCCACGCTCAGTGCTTAAAATTCTCTCTCTCTCCCTCTCTCTTTGCCCCGTCCCACTTGAGCTTGCACGCTCTCTGTCTCTCAAAATAAATAAATGGGGGCATGCAACTACAGGAAACAAAACAAAGCAGCAAAGGGGCAACTCCGAAGTAGAGAAAAGGCCTATAGTCCTGACTTTTAGGATGTTTGAAGACAGTGTTGTTCTTCACAGTTTCATCACGCTCAAGATTTTTTTAAATATATTTTTATGTTTTTTTCTAAATTTATTTTTGAAAGAAAGAGAGAGAGAGAGAGAGACAGTGTGAGTGGGGGGAGGGGGGGGGCAGAGAGAGAGACACACACAGAATCCAAAACAGGCTCCAGGCTCTGAGCTGTCAGCACAGAGCCTGACACAGGGCTGAAGCTCAAAAACTGTGAGATCATGACCTGAGCTGACGTTGAATGCTTAACCCACTGAGCCACCCAGGCACACCCATCATACTCACATTTAAAGCTTCTATTATCAGGTATGTTGAGTTGTAAGCAAATAACCAGGTAGAAAAAGTTAAAAAAAAAATTAAGACTAAGTTTCTCATTTTTGTAGACGAGAAGAGCTAAGAGAAGAACATGCTCGAAATACTGTAAGTAAAATAAATATAGAGCTTTTCATCTGGGCGATGTATCCAATCATTGCATTATTATCTTTTTTATCTACATATTAATTTTATATCCCAGTTCTCTTAGGTCATGAGTCTGGCACAGCTTAGCTAAATCACCTACACAGGGTCTCAACGAAGATTGAGAGTAACGTGGCAGTTGGGGCTGTGGTCTCAACTGAAGCTTAGGGTCCTCTTCCAATGTCACATGGTTATTGGCAGATTCATTTCCTTGCAATTGTAGAAATCACTGGGACTAACTTTTTCCAGGACAGCTGGAGATCCTCTTAAGTTTCTAGACCCTTCAGTTTAGGGTTTATCTGATCAGGTCAGACCTACCTGGGATATTCTTCCTCCAGAGTTAATGGATTAGAGATCTTAATTGCGTTTGCACACTGTCTCCTTTACAGTATCACAGCTACCCAAGAGAGTGATATTCTATCATATGACACGATTTTATATCTCCTCTGGATAGTTTAGTAGCATAATTAGGCAAAGAAATACTTAAGAATAGATGTTTTGAATTGACATCCTGACTGCAGAGACTAAATATTCCTGCAGCTTACTTAGTCCCTAGCTAAGCTTTAAATCTTTGTTTTCTCCTTTGCAAAATTAAGATAAAATAAATTTATGTGCTATATGCCTTTTTGAATTATATGTCCAGAATAGAAACCAGAAGCTATTTCTTGCCATTTGATCAAGTTCACTATCTCCCGGATGATTTATTTAAAATCAGTGCTGCTTTTTTTCATTGTGTAATGCATAATATCGTTGTTAATCTTTTTTTTTCTTGGACCCAAAAACTTGAATTTCTTTTGACCTAAAATTCAAAACTTTTGAAGACTTCACTTTTTCATTTGTTTCTTTTACATGGAGAAGATTAGGAAGCCAACATGAATTTCAAAGTTTGGCATCTGCTAGAGAATGAATATTAACAAAACGGTGCCATAATCCTTCACCAAATTTTCTTGCCTCTAAAATATATTTTGAAAAAAAAAAAAGGGAACAAAATGGCAACCATTAAAATTTGATGTGAGACCAAAAATGAGGCTGTTTTTCACTTCTGGGTTTAAATTAAAAGTCTACTGACATTTGTGGGAGCCGGGCAAAAATCAAGTCTTACAAAACAGCTCTTGATTGGCAATTAGCAATTAGAAAATTTCAGAATGCTCAGGAGGTAATTTTGGATAAGTATCTAAACCCATGGCTGCATGTCTGAGCCTTTGCCAAAGTTTTCACATATCATAGTTGCAAAGCTGAGAGGAAAATCTCCCAGGTACAGGCTGCCTCCAGGGACGTTTCGAAAGTTTGCTTAATTTGAAGACAAAAAGGATTTCATAATTTTTTTTCAAGCTGTGATCCATTTGAAGCAAGAGCATGAAAATAAGTGAAAGGCAAATAATGAATAATAACAACTCATTTGCTACCTACTCTGTTCTTGGTATCTTTCTCAACCCCGGAAAGAAATAATTATTACTTTAATTTTCCAGATGCTTAGAGATGCTACATGACTTACCCAAAGTTGTAAGTGTCTCAACAGCATCAGTTACATCTGGCCCAATGGTTCACAATAAGAAAATCCTGTACAAGGAGGTGGGGACCATTCTTTCCTATGGACACTCTCTCAGAAAGGAAATGAGCCAATCAATTTTTAAAATGGGAAGATTTGGTGAAACAGCCCTTTCTTAAGTTGTGCTACTCTACAGGTAGTCTCTATGAGTCATTCATGTATGTATGTATGCATTCATTTAAAACCATTTATTAAGCACCTATTATGTGCCTGGTCCTGTACTAGGCCTTTAAGATGCACCCATGAATAAAACAAACAAAATCTTTGGTCCTTTGCTTTTACATGGCTCAACAGACTGTAAGCAGTGTACATGAAGAATTCTGTGGAATGTTAACATATAATGGGAAAAGTTAAACAGAGTATAGTGGATCAGGAGTGAAATTTGAAACAGAGTGATCATAATAGAATACATTGGGAAGAAAACCACTGATCGAAAAATGAAGACTGATTGGATATGCGGGCGTTGACAGGGAATACACCAGAGGAAGATGGACCAAAAATTAAGTTGGTTGCGACTCTAACCTATTTTACCCAAGTACAATAATCCACCCCAAATCTAGCCTTTGTTTCAATTCCACTGGACGTTCCAACCATCATCTTTCTCTTTTGTTTCTCCCTTCTATTGCCTCTGACAATTTCTAATTCTCTTTTCAATTTGTCCTTATTTTTCTTCATCCTCCTCACTGTTACAACTCATCTTTAAGATTTTTTTCATAATGCATGGTTTCATTTCCCCTCTTATAATTCTTTATGTCCCCTACCCCCAAAAACTTCCATGGGCAACACTGCACAGAGAAGGACACATGAGCAACTTTTCTTCCCCCTTTCAAACTCTAAGCTATACCTTGGTTTCACTTAAGGATCTTTTAGGCCTTAGTGTTTTATATTCTCCATTTCACTCCAAAGATTCACTTGTTTCTTTGTTTGGTGTCCAGGCAGTTGTCCTATATGGCATATATCGCTTAGCTGCCTTGCCATCTCATTTCCAGTTGGTTCCATCGAGATCATAGTACAGAAAGGAGTGATCATCCTTGCCTTCCTCCCTCTGGGCACAGGTTTTCAGGGGTCTGTCAATGTCACAACTCCTGTTGCATAGTCCTCTCCTCTAGCTGCTGTCCTTAGCGGTAGCCACGTGCTTCCTGGCTTCTTCCGACAGAGGTAGCAATGACTCTATGCAGGCAAGAGCTGCTTCTCCTTCTCTTGTGGGTTTCCTTACTGCTGTGCACATCTTTATAAATAGCCTTTTTATTAAAACTTCTTCAAATTTCCCTTTTAGGTGGACCACCTCTTTCTACCTGGGACCCTACCTATAGGATCTTCAACTCTCTCATCCGCTTATCCCACGGCAGGGTCAAACTCCATCCAAAGTAAGTAGAGGAGGTACGGCTTGATGCCGGTAGCATATTTCCAACCTGGTTATCAAATTCACTTGGATATTTTAGATTATCATCTGTTTTGTACCCACTGTGTACCAGATACTAGATTAGGGTCTTTATGTACATTGTCTCATTTGATCCAGACAACGGCCCTGTGAATGGGGATATTCTCCGTTTCATAGATGAGGAAACCGAGGTATGAACAGACCATATTATTTGTCCACAGTAAATGAGATAATACTTTATTTATTTATTTATTTATTTATTTATTTTTTGGTGAGAGAGAGAGTGGGGATAGGGGAGAGAGGGAGGGGGAGGGGAGAGAGAATCTTAAGCAGGCTCCATGCCTAGTACGCAGCCCACACAGGGCTTGATCTCACAACCCTGAGATCATGACCTGAGTCAAAATCAAGATTTGAGGAGCACCTGGGTGGCTCAGTCGGTTAAGTGTCCAACTTCAGCTCAGGTCATGGTCTCACAGTTGGTGGTTCAAGCCCCTCATCGGGCTCTGTGCTGACAGCTCAGAGCCTGGAGCCTGCTTCAGATTCTGTGTCTCCCTCTCTCTCTGCCCCTCCCCTGCTCATGCTCTGTCTCTCTCTGTCTCAAAAATAAATAAAAACATTAAAAAAAAATAAAAAATAAAAAAAAATATCAAGATTTGAATGATCAACAAACTGAGCCACCCAGGCACCCCGAGTAATTGTTTAAAATAGAGTGTTAACCCAGATATCTGTGCCCTCAAAGTCTACATTCCATCTATATAAATTTCTGGAGAAAATGTCTTCATCCAGCATATTTAATTTAAAATAAGTAGATCTCCCAAATGAGCCTTAATGCACTCAAGAAATTTGTTGAGGAATTAACTGATCTTTAGAAATCCCAAAGAACAAGGACAAAGCAAAAGTCTGACAGAGGGTAAAAATTAGGAGGCACACTGAAAAACCTTTTCTTTGAGAGTCATTCTGCATCAAATCATTTAAAATTACAAATCAGCTTAGATGCTACAGATGAGCTGATAGTGTTTACATCCTAATTCCTTCGGGACCTGGAAATGTAGAACCATGCCATGTGAGGAACTCTTTAGAGCTCTTAAGTCCTACTTGTTTACTCACAAAGACACTGATGAGTCAGGATAGATGGCAAGTGGACTGTAGTTAAAAATTTTAAGAGGGGCGCCTGGGTGGCGCAGTCGGTTAAGCATCCGACTTCAGTCAGGTCACGATCTCGCGGTCTGTGAGTTCGAGCCCCGCGTCAGGCTCTGGGCCGATGGCTCAGAGCCTGGAGCCTGTTTCCGATTCTGTGTCTCTCTCTCTCTCTGCCCCTCCCCCGTTCATGCTCTGTCTCTCTCTGTCCCAAAAATAAAAAAAAAAAAAAAAAAAAAAAAAAACGTTGAAAAAAAAAAAAAATTTTAAGAGAACTGAAATCAAAACCAAGTTCTGCCAACTTTACTAGCTATTTGCTCTTGGGCAAGTCTCTTGACCCGCCTGAGTCTCTCTTCCCTGATGTGGGAAATGGATATAACAATGACCACCTGATAGGGAGTTTTGTATATTAACTAAAACCAAACCAAACTGAAACAAAACATAAAAATAAAGTGGAAACGTCAACATTCTCTAATGTCATAAGGCATATAAAATAATTATGATGTAGACAATATCCATCATGGAAAGGGCTGAGAGGAAAGTGTGGATAGAGAGATTACCACCTTTGTAGAATTCTAAAAATCTACCTCCACTCTTAGAATGTTTCATTCTTTCTTTTACTGATGCTATTTCACTTTTTAGGAACTTCATCTCTGAAGCATTAATGCACAGCTGGGAACCTCCGACTTGTTTGTGACCAAACAATGAATTTTTCTCTCTTAGTTTTCTGGCTGACATGGCTCAATTTCCTGCATTTTAAAAAATGTATTTATTTGTTTGTTTGTTTGTTTGTTTATTTATTTGGTGGGGAGGGATACAAAGAAAGTGAAATTCAATCATGGGAGGATATATATGGAATAATATGAAGTATACACCATTTTCTATTTCACTACTTCTCTATGTCCTAACATTCTGACTCATTCCCAATCGAATTTGACTTATAATAAAAGGTGTGTATAACATATATGTTAAGGGGCACCTGGGGGATTCAGTCGGTTGAGCATCTGATGCTTGATTTCGGCTCAGGTCATGTTCTCAGGGTTGTGGGATCAAGCCCTGCATCAGGCTCTGTGCTGAGGGTAGCGCCTGCTTAAGATTCTCTCTCTCTCTCCTTCTGCCTCTCTCCCCTACTCATTCTGTCTCTCTCTCAAAGAAAATAATATGTATGTTAATTAAGGTGATTGAATTAATGCTAAATATCAAAAAGATATAATAAAATTTTAAAGACACCAAATTTTAAAAAAGAAGAAACATAACATGAGGACTAAAATAACCTTTTTTAATTGAAAATGACAATTGCCTCTGAGTGTCTTGTCATCCTGAACAAAAGAGAAAGTTATGACTCATAATGAGTGGAAAAAGGGTGAAAAAAAAAATCTTCCAGATAAGCACGTAACGCATTTGTAGAGGCTTAGGAAAATTGCTTTCTTTTTCCTAATTAGAAAAACAATTATAATTATTAATAATTTACTGCTTAATAATTGTAAAAGCATTTTCATCTCAAAAACATACAATAATCGAATATTATTAAAAAGACAATAAAAGCACTCAAAATATCAAAACCCAGAGATACTAAGTATTAATATGGGGTATGTGTTGTAACTTCAAAATTATCTCTATACATACATTTTTCTAAAGACCGAATGTAATTATATTTACAGTGTCTTGTAAGTATGTTTTGCTCATAACAATATGTCATGAATATTTTGTAGTATCAGTACATAAAAGCATCCAATTATCATTTTAGTGATGGCATGACATTTTCTATAGATATTAGTTGACTAGGCAATAGTGTATATATGTGTGTGCACACAAGGAGAGACAGATAGAATTTTCCCCCTCTTTTTTTTAAAAGTGTTCCATCAAGCAACCATATATATAGGCATATATGGCTTCTCTTTTACTTCTAGAATTTTCTGAGAATACTCTACTAGAGATAAATTACTGGGAAAAGACATACAGTTTAATCCTTCATAAAGAAGGAAGCACATGAAAGTTTTTTCCGTTACTTTCATAAATACCAGTTATTATAAGCTATCTATCTATCTATCTACTCTAATAGCAAAACAAGGCATCATGGTATTTACATTTCTTTGTTTCACTTATGTCTTTTGTATTTCACTTTTGTGATGATTCTGTTAATACTCTCAGCCAATTTTTACTACTGTAAGTTCTTTTCTTACTGATTTATTACAATGTTCTAAATATTAGAGACACTAGTAATTTACTGTCATAGTTAAGTCAATTATCTATTAATTAGATAGCTCACATTTTGGCCTTTATTTTTTTTTCCATGTTTACCATTAAGAAAGGCCACTTTTATAGATATCTATATGTATTAGTCTTTTTTTTCCCTTTTGTGCTTTTTCTTTTACTCTCATTTTAAAAGAAACTTCTCTGATACCATGAACTTGTATGTATGTAAGTTCATGTATTTCCACTCTAAATTTTACCCTAGTAGATTTGGAACATTGTATAATATTATGAAATGTGTAGTCTATCTACAGTTTATCTTGATGAAAATTATCTGATAGCTATAGAACTCTTATTTTTTTTAAATATTTACCTAAATATTTTTAAATAACATATATTTTTCTTACTAACTTAAAATGGTATCTTTTCTAAATTCTAAATTCTAAATTCTAAATCTTTTTTAGATTTATCAAATTCTAAATTATTTTTTAGTTGAATCTGATTCTCAATTTTATAATCTGTCCTTTCCTTATGTCACTAACACACTGATGGAATGAACATATCTGTAACATAACAGAATTGTCTCATGCAAACACTGCCTAGTTATTTTTCTTTTAAAATTATTGTTTCTACTTTACTGAATTTGTTCTTCCTGGTGAATTTTAGGATGATTTTATCAAAATATCAAGCAACATCAAAATTTCTCAGAGAATGGGGCCTAAAACCTTTTATGTAATTATATATCCCATCATGACTGAACCCAAATAGCAGTTTTATTGCATATTAAATTCCCATTCGCAGGAGTTCTGCTTACATGTTTTGATTAATTTAGGAAAAAATTCAAAAACATAGAATGTTGCTCTATTTTTTCCGAATGCTCTTTATGTCCATGAGTAAAGTTTAATATTTTCTGCATGCCGGTCTCAACAGTATTGTTTTGTTTCCCGTATTAAGTGGATCTTGTTATTGCAGTTGGCACTTTCCTTCTCTCTACATTTCAAATTATTTACTCTGATGCACACACAACCCTTATCTGTTTATGCAGTTCGATTTAGCTACCTTGCCTCCTTCGATCATATGTGCACGTTTGCACACTTGAGCAATTATTGACTTATTTTTACTACTCGCGTGTCTCTTTGATTTGTCAGGGACACAATCACTTACACTGCCATTAAGGCTTACTCCTCTTCCACCCCATTATTTATGCTGATATAGCCATAAACTTCCAACAAAAAACAATAGTGGTGAGAACAGCTTTTTTTCCTTCTCACTTGGTGGCAATGGATTCTACCATTTCACCTTTAAGAAGGATATGTGCTGTTCTCCAAGATAATTGTAACTATTTATGCTTTATTAAGACTTTAAGAAGAAAAAGAAGGAAAAAAAGAACGGATTTTAGATCTTATCGAAGTTTGCTGCCTTCTGTCTACGCTTGCTACTCAACCAGACACAGTAGCAGTGTCCCACAATTCTCATTTGAGCATGGTGTGAAAGGGGACAGTCAGTATTTTTGGTTGCTCTAATAACTGGAAAATGCTACTGGCATTTACTGGGGAGAAGCCAGAAATGGGAAAGGTTCTGTGGTGCATAGTAACATCCTGCTCAACTACAAATGGTGTCCCTGTTGAGAAACACTGATCTGACTGTTTTTTTCTTTTTTAATATATTACCATTATGAGTTACATTAATAAATTTCATGTTTTTCAGAAGGAAATTACATTCCCATATGACACTGTAATTGATCATGACATGCTGTATTAGATTTGGTGATATTTTATTTCAGAATTTTACATCAACATTCATAAAAGAGATTGAGCTAGATTTTTTACAAGATCATATATATAAAGATATATATATCATATGAAATGAAAAACTCATATGTTAGTGTTATTTTTTTCTGTATTTTTCTGTTCTCTGTTTATTGCATTTCCTTGCAATTTTTTCTTTCTGGCTCTATCAATCATGTCTCCCTTCACCCCCTTATTTATTTGAAAGATATAAACCCTATGTTTATTCTGCTATGATTTCATTATATATTTGAATCTAAATTTCTGTATTGAAGTCAAAACAAAAAAAAATCTCATGGAGTGAAAAAAATTCGGAATTTTTTCCTTCTGACACACAAATTTAACTCAGAAAATGGGAGTGGAAGGGAGAAAAGTTAGACCGTGTGGATGGAGAGAGAGATGGGAAGAGACCGGGGAGCAGTTCTCACATGTTTGGGGAATGGTGATTGTTAGGTAATTAAGCTTCCAGTTCTTTCTCTATCTTTGTCTCTGCCACTTCCTGATAAATGACTTTGAGGAGATGGTTTGTTGCCAGCAGTGGTAGAAAGGTTTCTCTCTTACATGGATTAGACCATTTCAACAGGACACTTGAGGACAAAAGCAGGCACAGCATAAAGTTTTGTTCCCAGGTACTATCTCATGAAGATTCTGGAAGAGATTGATCACTTGGTTCCTAATAAGGAGGGCATACGCTAAAAAAATGGACAGGGTTGTAAGTCCTGAAATATGAATCTTTATCTTTTTTGATGTTTATTTTTAAAACGAATTCTGATGCAGGAGTATAGTTTTTAACAAATGGTAGTAAAAGTCGTGATAAATAAGCATCTCTCTGTACTTGAACCCATGCATCTCATTTCCTGGATTATTAACACTTTCTTATATAAACTTATGGATAAAAAAATACAAGGCAGACACAGACACACGAATATTTGAATTACAGGATAACAATATACAGTTCATTATTTTCTTTCTGTAATAAAATCTGCCTAATTCTTGTGATTCTCTATAGAATATTCTGGCTTCATAGTTGTAGCATAGGTAATTAAGTCATCCACTACTGTGAACAAACATGAAACTAATTTTATTTTTTTATGTTATAAATAATGCAGTACTGGACATCTTTCTGTAATTATCTGGAGATAATTTAGTTAAATACTATTGGTGGAGCCACTGTGTTGAAGAATATGTTTCTTAACCCTTCTCAAAAAGTTTGCTCAAAGATTTTATTATTCATGGGGTGCCTGGGTGGCTCAGTCAGTTAAATGTCCAACTCTTGGCTTCCACTCAGGTCATGATCCCAGGGTTCGTGAGAGGGAGCCCTGCATCAGGCTCTGAGCTGACAGCACGGAGCTGCATGGGATTCTCTCTCTCCCTCTCATGCTTTTTCTCTCTCTCAAAATAAATAAATAAACTTTAAAAGAATGTTTAAAAAGATTTTGTTTGTTCACTTTGTATCCCTAGTTTTTTTTAACATAATTGTTGAAACACAGTAGTCATAGTTGAATGAATGAAGTATTGTATGCCTATCCTTACCAATAATGTTGATAGATTCTGTGTTGCCATACTCTACCCAAATTTGCAATATTACCCAGCCTTTAAAATTCCCATATGGCTTTCTTTTTTTTTTTTTTTTTTAACGTTTATTTATTTTTGAGACAGAGAGAGACAGAGCACGAACGGGGGAGGGGCAGAGAGAGAGGGAGACACAGAATCTGAAACAGGCTCCAGGCTCTGAGCAGTCAGCACAGAGCCCGACGCCGGGCTCAAACTCACGGACCGCGAGATCGTGACCTGAGCCGAAGTCGGACGCTTAACCGACTGAGCCACCCAGGCGCCCCCCCATATGGCTTTCTTGAAGTGATCCTCATTAAGACCAAAGATATAACATGGTGGATTCAATTCTACCACCAGGTTTCCAAGTTATCACTGTAAGAGCATAAACGAAAATTAGTTTAACACTAAATTTAATATATATATATATATATATATATATATATATATATAAACACATACACACATACGTATTTGAATGCACACACACACACACACACACACACACAAACATATATATTTGACCACTTAATAACACTGAAATAATCTTTTCACTATATTTTCTATTTTTTTCCCAAATAAAGTTTACCACACCTACATATGCTGGGGCTTTTCTTTGTCAAACTAGAACATTTATATTCTTCGATCATTTGGCTTCTAGAAAACTCCATCTCCATCTTTTTTTTTTTAAGTTTACTTATTTTGATAGAGAGAGAGAGAGAGAGAACAAGCTGGGGAGACGCAGAAAGAAGTAAAGATATAATCCCAAGCAAGCTCCCTACCATCAGCACAGAGCCTGATGTGGGGCTTGAACTCACAAACTGTGATCACAACCTGAGCTGAGATCAAGAGTCAGACACTTAACCAACTGAGCCACCCAGGCGCCCCTCTATCTCCACATTTTGAGCCTAAGTTCTATGTGTTCTTTCTCATTGTCATCCAGTGAATCAATTTCCTGTGCCAAACAATGAAAGATTTCCCCACCAGAGCTCTGCTTGTAGCTTGTGAGGTGTGTATCATCCTCATGGTGTAAGTAAGGAAAATACTCCTACAGGGACCAAGAGACACAACTGAGATTCCATTTCGGCCCCTAACCAGCTCCTTTCTATGAGGCCACACAACTTGTTTGATAATCTCCTTATTTCTGCCAGTGTGTTGTTTCTAGAATTACCCGGTAATTCATTCAGCAATACAAACACTGCTGTGAGAATTCGGTCTCATTACCTTCACCAATGACATTAGGGAATAGAAAGATTAGCTCCCAAATTTCACAATCGTAATCATTCACTGTCTGTTTTACTCCTCAGCATCAGAGAACACTGAATTGTGTTCTGTCAGCTTACTTTATCAAAACAAAGTCTTTAGGAATATGCCTTTATATCTTTTTTGAGGGCTGTACAATTATGCTTCAGTATATCAGAGCATGTGTTGGTAGATGAATGAATCCCATTAAACTTGGTTGTCATATTTTTTATCATCATGGAGTTATTTAATTCTCAAGGGAAAAAATGAGTTTTGGTATTGATGCAAAACGGTGCTTTCCTCTCTCTGGAAATACAAAGACTTGCTGGAAAAAAAGTTGAAACATACATTTTCAAAATGGCTCTAGATCTTTCCTTTGTATGAAGGTCTGTTTCCTTCCATCAGTTAAAGAAGTTTTCAGCCGTTATTCCTTTATTTATTTATTTATTTTTGAGAGACAGAGCGTGAGCAGAGGAAGGGCAGAGAGAGAGGGAGACACAGAATCCAAAGCAGGCTCCAGGCTCCCAGCTCTCAGCACAGCACCCGTTGTGGGGTTCCAACTCACAAACCGCAAGATCATGACCTGAGGTGAATTTGGACCAACTGAGCCACCCAGGTGCCCCAGCCATTATTCCTTTAAATAAACTTCCTGCTCTTTTTGTTCTTTCTTCTCCTTATGGAGCCCTTATAAACGAATGCTAATAAGCTGGATGTTGTCCCAGAGGTGCCTTATGAAACATATATATGAAACAATATATTTCAAAATATTTGTTCCTTTTCGCCTCCCTGTTTGGGTGAGTTCCATTGCTCTGGTGATTCAAGTTCCCTGATCTGTTCTTCTGCTTCATCTTGTCTGCTGTTGAATCCTTCAAGTGTCTTTTTCAGTTTAGGTTTTACATTCAGCTCTGTGACTTCTCTTTGCTACTTTATATATTTTCTAGCTCTTTAAATCCTTACTGTGCTCATCCATTCTTCTCCTAAGTTCAGGGAGCATCTTTATGACTATTATGTTGAATTATTTACCAGGTAGATTACTTATCTCTGTATCATTAAGGTCTTTTTCTGAGGTTTTCTCTTGTTCTTGCATTTGGAACATATTTCTGTTTCCTCAATTGTTTGACTCGTGTGTGTGTGTGTGTGTGTGTGTGTGTGTGTGTGTGTCTGTGTTTTCTAGGTACTAGGCAAAACAGCTACCTCAGTCAGTTGAAGGAGAGGGTTTGTATAGGTGATAATCCTTGTTTGATCTTGAACTAGCCCTTGGGTGTCTCTCAAAGTTTTCTGATTGCCTAAACTGATTTATTCTTGATATGCCTCATTTTTGAGGGTGTACCAAGACCTGCCAGTGATCCAAGGGAAGAATCTTATTTAGTCCCTAGTTTCAGGTTGATTGGAAGCCAGAACCTCAGGCAGCAGTTTTTAAAGTATGCAAATATATAGTCTGTGGGGCTGCAATTGTAATTGGCTTCTAGACAGGGAGTTCTGCAGATGGCCTTTTGGGCTACAGGTGCAAAATCTGGGCTCCAAGCAAGTATATAAGCTCTATCATGGAAAGTCTCATTGAGCTGTAGCCGGGCCAAAGGGCTGCACAAAGATTGTGTCTCACTGCTTATGTTCCTTGGGAGCACCTCCTCAGCCTCTAGATGTGTGGGAAACCTAATACCTGTCCCTTAGGCTGAAACTCCAGGCTAAGTAAATAGGTTTTTTTCACAAGAAGGGTGGGGTTTTGTGTCAGTCTGTTGTCTGCGCTGTGCCCTATGGATGATGGCTTGCCAATGACTGCCTTTCCAATTGTTACAGTCCCATGGAGTTCTAGAACTTGAGCCCTCCTGGAAACCAGGGCCACGCAACCAAGCAGTATTCCTGGTGTGAATTACACACATGCTTCAGCAATGCAACAGGAGAGTGCTTTGTGAGAGTGTGTGCACTGGTCTTTGGCTGGTGGAGGGAAAATGCTATGACTTTCATACTCACCAGTCCCAGCCAGCGGTTAGGCAAAGGTTGCAACTGCCATAACTCACAGACTTTAGCTGAGGGTGTGAGAACTCTGTTACCACTGGTTCATGCTCTCTAGCCCTTGCCAAGGACTCGAGGAATGTTGTAATCACCCTTCCTTTCTGGCCTCAGGAAGTGCCTGGCCCACTCACTCTTGTGAGTACCAGCAAAGTGGGGAGAGGTTGACATGTCTGAGCTCACCCATCTGTGCTAACAGGCTAGGGCAATGCGACCATGACATCTACCAGTGTCTCAGCGACCTGCTCCTCCAGCTGTTTGCCCGAGATCAGCAAATGAATCTCCCTCACAGATAGTCTGGGTGCTTTTCAAACTGATGTCTTCTCTGGGTCTTGGGATGAGACCATATGCAAGCCGTCCAGGAGGAGAATCGGTTTCCTATTGCACTTTGGGACCATTCCCCAGACATCAGCCTCATTGGTTGCCTAAGCCAGGCATTCTGGTGCTCATCTCTCTGGTATAGATCACAGGGACTGGGGTGCCCAAAGTGGGGCACCTTCCTTTCAACCTCCAGGAGGAGCACCTATCTGGTGACATTCCTCCATATCGTGTGTCACTGCATAGGAGGTATGGCTTTTGCAAGACCTTTCCTCTGCCTCTCTTACCTGTCCTGATGTGAACCTTTTTATCTTTTATAGTGGAGAGCAGTTAGTCTCGTTTTCAGATCTTTTTCAGAAGAAAACAATCCATATTTGGTGTTTAGATTTGGTGTATCCATGGCAGGGGATTAGTTCAGCATATTCTTTTGCCACCATCGTGGATCACCCTGTACTTAGCTAAGTTTTTTTTCTTTGAATTATCTCTGATTAAAAAAATGTTAAGTGAAAACACATTTGCAAATGTTCTTAATGGTTCAATGGATCTTAGATGTCTTACATTTAGGTGGAGTTGGTTGACACATTCACATCTGTCCATTATCAGAGGGCTGATGAGCGGTACCTAGAGTTTCAACCAGGTTATTCATCTTCAGAGTCCAGAGAAGCTTTAAAATGTAAATTCATTGTTTCATTCCCATGTCCTTCACTATTCTGTTAAATGTCAGGAGAGATGAGGAAGAGCATACTAAGGCTATGTCTGCTTGATATAGAACATCCTGATTTGGGAACAACAATACTCCCTCCCCTGAAAAAAAAAAAAAGACTCAACTTGTTGCTAAGAACTTCTGTAGAAGATAAGCAGAAAGCAGAAGGTTCTTTTTTATTTAATGTAAGCCATGTAACCAGAGCTTGAATGTATTACCTATTAATCCTAGTACAAAATAAGAATCATTATCCTACCAGATGAAGAACTTTAGGCTACAGAGATGATGTAACTTGCTCAACGTCAGTGTGTTCAGAAATCAAGGAGGCAAGGTTGATTATGAGTCAGTTCTGTATACCTAATGATCACTATGAATTATATCATTGTCCTTGCTGTCATCATACTACCTGCAGAGGAGGTATAAAAGCTGGACTTTAGTGTCTTCTGTCTCTCTCTTCTTTATCCTGGTCTACATGATATCCTACCCTTCCAATCAATGTTCTCTTACAACCAGAGACCAGGATTCTCTCATATTTATCTGACTGAAGCTTAAGCTCAGAATAGGATTTAACACCATCACATCTGAATGTGTTGTGCTGGATAATCCTTCAGCTATCCTCCTGTAACTTTTTCCTTTATTTTCACAAAGAACACTTCACTTCTGACGCTTCTGTTCAGCAAATATGCAGCGGTGGGGAGGCCAGGGGGGCTCCGATGATGAACGATTCTACGACACAATTTTATAATTTAACTCAATTCTGACACTATCTACCTAGAGATATCATTCAATGCCACAGGTTAATGGCTCAGTCCCATAAGAGTCCCATAAGACTCTCTTCCCCCAAAACACTTCTGATGCCAAGTGCAAGTGGTAGGTCCCCAGGTTATCTATGACTTCTGTCCAACATGGCTACAAATAAGAGGTACCCATGACATCCTTCCCCTTGGATTTGATTATTTGCTGGAACAGCTCGAACAATGCAGGGAAACACTTAACTTACATTTAGCAATTTATTAAAGGATGTGATAAAGGTATGAATAGCCAGATAAAGAGATATATAAGGCAAGATCTGGGAGAGTCCTGAGTGCAAGAATTTTTGTCCCCATGAAATTAAGGTACATCACCCTCCTAGTATAAGGATGTGTTCACAGGCTGGAATGTCCTTGAACCCCATACTATTGGGTGTTTTATGGAAGCTTACTCAAGTAGGCATAATCAATTGTTGGTAACATTTTCCTCCCTCTCTGGACTCTGGAGGATAATTTTAACTCTTAATCATGGCTTGGACTTTCAAGTTACTAGCCTCTATTCAGGAGCCTTACAGAAGTCCACCTAGAGTTACCTTAATGGACAAAAAATGTTCCTACTGTTCTTATCACTTAGGAATTTCTAAGGGTTTTCAAAGTCCTGTGTCAGGAACTGGTGTCAGACACCGTATATATTTCTTATGATTTCATACATGTATTTGTCAGAATCCCAAGCAGGCTCTGCACTGTCAGTGTGGTGCTTAATGCTAAGCTTAATCTCACAAATTGTGAGATCATGACCTGAGCTGAAATCAAGAGTTGGACACTTAACCAACTGAGACACTCAGGCTCCCCTGATTTGAATATTTTAAAACTTAAATGTTCTACTATAGGTCATACTGAGAATTTTTTTAAGATTACATAATTGAGAGATCTATATTGTTTCAGAAATCTCTGATCACCTACATTTTATCATTGATCCATGCACTTTTTGGTCTTAGAATCCATAATGTTATTACAATTTAGAGAAATCATTCTTTTTTTTTTCTTAAACATTTATTTATTATTAAGAGACAGAGAGAGACAGAGCATGAGCATGGGAGGGGCAGAGAAAGGAGGAGACACAGAATCTGAACCAGGCTCCAGGCTCTGAGCTGTCAGCACAGAGCCCGACGCGGGGCTCCAACCCACAAACCGTGGGATCATGACCTGAGCCGAAGTCAGACGCTTAACCAACTGAGCCACCCAGGCGCCCCCTGTTTTTTTTTTTTTTTTAGAGAAATCATTCTTACATCGAATTGCAACTTTGAATAACCAATGAACATTTGGAAATATTGGATCATGCTAAATGTAATTTAATAACCAATCAGAAATGTGTACTATTTAATTTATAATGGGTTAATACAAATAATTAACTTTTTAGAAAATACACATATTTTACTCATGAACAACATCTTCTAGCTATTCTGAATTGATTAACACATTTATATTACTTAATATATTTGAGTATCTCTCTTGTGGTTTTCCTTTTGGACAGAAAAATTTGGACTGGATTATCTTTTAAATGTTTTTCAATTCTTAAGGATATTTTTGGGTTATCACTTTCTTTTGAAAATAGCTTGTGAATGGAGGAACTTGTTGACAACTACATTTATTTACTCATAAATATATTTCATTTCAGCACCTGCCCTATACCAGACATTGTTGAGGGTAATTGGGAAACAGCTTGAATAAAACAAAGTCATATTTTTGCCATACATATTTTCCAGCCCTGGTGGGCTTATAAATAAATAGTTACAATGTCAATAACTACTATACAGACAAATGGAAAGTAAGGGAAAAGGGAGGGCCATGGGAGTGCAGGGATTAATATTTACTTTTTAATGAGGTGACATGTGGAAAGAGATTGCCTACCAGGAGAAGAACACCTAGGTGGGAATAAGAGCATGCATAAAGAACTAGAAATAAAAACCAGGAATAAGGGATACTTGAGCAAGAGCAGGGAGGCCACGGGGGAAATGTGGCAGGAGACAATAAGATAAAAAACAAGACACAAGTCATGACAGGGCTATAGACCATTGTAAAAGTCTTTTACTTGAAATGAGATGAGGCATCTATGAAGACATGTTGTGGCTTATGCTTTATAATTACTCTGGCTGCTCAATGGAGAATTGGCTATGAAAGATGAAATGGAAATATGTAGGTAGTTGGGGCACTGGGCTGGCTCAGTCAATGAAGAATGTGGCTCTTGATCTCAGGTTTATGGGTTCAACCCTTATGCTGGGTGTAGAGACTACTTAAAAATAAAATCTTAAGGGGCGTCTGGGTGGCTCGGTTGAGCATCTGGCTCTTGGCTTGGCTGAGGTCATGATCTCATGGTTCATGAGATCAAGCCCCACATCAGGCTTCATGCTGATGGTGCAAAGCCCGCTTGGAATTGTCTCCCTCCCTCTCTCTCTGCCCCTCACCCACTCACACACACACACACACACACACACACTCTCTCTCTCTCTCTCTCAAAATAAATAAATAAAAACTTTAAAATAGAATAAAATAAAATAAAATCTTACAGAAATAGGTCAACAATTAAAAACCAGGCAAGAAACAAATGGCATCTTAGACCAAGTGGTTGCACTTATCTATGTAAATGGATATATATTTTATATACAATTTATACATACATATTTTACCATTTATATGCATATATATTATCATGTGGTTTTTAAAGAGAAACTTCAAGAAAAATAAAGGGAAGCTTCAGCATTTGCTGATAATTTGGAAATACAGCACAGAGCATAATAAGCATTAAGGATGTTGTCAAGATTGTGTTTTAGCATGTACGATCAAACAGAAAAATAAATTTGCCACATACATGGCAGAGGACTAGAAGATGCTAGTTTGTGGGAGGGAAGAAGAAGTGTGGTTTTGGCTATGTTACATTCAAGATTATTTTGAAAAACTGCTGAACAGAGTACAAATTGGTGTCACCCTGGAAAACTGTGTTGTAGTGTCTACCGAGGTAATGTGAAGAATTCCACTCGAGATGTATATCAGATAGAGCCATACACAAATTACACCAAAATTTATGTGCAAGAAATTTCACACAAGCACTATTGTAACACCCCAAAACTAGAAGCAAACTACTTGTCAACAACAATTTATGATGTATTTATACTGAAACATCATGAAGGCATCCCACAAATGTTAGGAAGAAATAGATGCAGAGGAGTATACATTATATGATTCCATTTATAAAAAGTATAAAACACAAAACTAGCCTATAGTATTAGAAATTAGGATATTGGTAATTTGGGTGTTGACAATTACTGTCAAAGGACAAAAGAGCAGTGTTTGTGGTGCTGGTAAACACTGCGTTGTCTTTGTAGAAATTCACTGAACTGTACAATTATATTTTAGATACTCAATATTTGTTTTAATCTAATAAAAATTTTAAAATCATCTTTGAGGTACCTAGTTTACCTTTGAATGGCAATGATGATTAGGCAGTTGCATGCATGAACCTAGAGTTTTAGGGAAAGTCTGGACTGTATATAAAACTGGGTATTTGTTTTCCTCCGACAGACTGATTTTGTTTAGCATTATACTCCCTAGTGTCATCCATGTCCTTACAAATGGTAAGTTTTCTTTCATTTTTATGGCTAAGTAGTATTCCAGTGGACATATTTACCACATTTCCCCTATCCATCCATCAGTTGATGGACAGTTGGGTTGCTTCTATAATTTGACTATTGTAGATAATACTGCTATAAACACAGGGGTGCTTGTATCCCTTTGAATTAGTGTTCTTGTATTCCTTGGGCAAATAATTACCCAGTAGTGCCATTGCTGGATCATAAAGTAGTTCTATTTTTAATTTTTGAGTCGCCTCCATACTATTTTCCCTAGTGGCTGTACCACTTTGCCTTCGTACCAATAGTACAGTGCATGAGGGTTTCTTTTTCTCCACATCCTCACCAACACCCGTTGTTTCTTGTGTTGTTGAGTTCAGCTATTCTGACAGGTATGAGGTGGCATCTCTTTGTGTTTTTGATTTGCATTTGCCTGATGAGGAGTAATGTTGAGCATGTTTTCATGTGCTTATTGGTCATCTGGATGTCTTCTTTGGAAAAATGTTTGCTCATGTCTTCTACCCATTTTTAAATTGGAGCATTTGTTTTTGGAGTGTTAAGTTATATAAGTTCTTCGTATATTTTGGATACTAGTCATTTATTAGATAAGTCAGTCAGAGAAAGACACATACCGTGTGATTTCACTCCTATGTGAAGTTTAAGAAACAAAACAAATGACTAAAGGGGAAAAAAGAAAGAGGGAGAGGTAAACCAAGAAACACTCTGAACTTAGAGAATAAACTGATGGTTACCAGAAGGGAGGTGGGTGGGGGGATGGGTGAAATAGGCAATGGGGATTAAGGAATGAGTGCACTTGTGATGAGCACCGGGTCATGTATGGAATTGTTGAATCACTCTACTGTACACCTGAAACTAACATAACACTGTACGTTGACTACTTTGAGTTACAATAAAAATTTAAACTGAGTTAGGCTCAGGGAGGCACATGCATGGGAATGGGAACAAAGGCAGAATATGTGTCAGTTGGCTGATGTAGGATGGATGAAGCGGATGTTCTCTTAGGTTGGCTCGTAGTATGTCAGTGAAGGAGGAAGGTCATCACCTAAAAGCGAATAAAGGTTTGAAAGAGGAGCAGGTATCAAAAATCTCCTATGAGAGCATGATTTTGATGAATGCAATGAGTGTAATAAGATTGCTGTAGGGCACAAAAAGGCCTGCTCCTTGATGGAGTCCACACATTTAAAGTAAGCACCCGTTTAATTTAACGTAAAGTAAACATGTATTGTAAACATGGGTATCTTCCATTTGCACAAAAATAGATAAAGGTACTGAAAGATTAACATCTCAGTTGGAGGAATTGTTCATGAGTAATTGTCCTATTATCCCCAAGGGGATGGTAGCTAAATAGAGATTAATCTGACAAAGATTTACTAAAATCTTGAATGAAGGTGGTTTTCTACTCATGATACCTTTCCTTCTATTGTGTTTTCCCTCCTTTTATCAAAAATAAATAAATGATTAAATGAATAATTGAAACATATCAAAAAGCTAAGGGGATATCAAGACAAAACCAACTCCTGGGTAAACTTTCATCTAAAGGAGAGTTTCTAATAAGAGAGCAAATGTTCTCTGGTTTCAGGGAATTCAAAATAGGGTGATGTGTGTTTACGTGTATGTATGTTTTCCTGCCCGTGTTTTCACACCACCAAGTTTAATTGTTTGTTTCCTTGACTGTAAAGATATAAGAGGTAATGAGGTCTTCATTGTTCACTAATTGTGTACTTAGGAGAAGTCTCAGGCAGCAATTGTAAATTGCTGCTTTACTCCAATGTTTGGGTTTTCCGTGCAAATAATCACACATACATCTGTTCTCACATAAAGCAAACTGCCTCTGCTATGAAAATAAACAGATGCGGTGAGCATTAAAAATCATCATGGTGAATTTGGTTGATTAGAATTTGGTTGCTCCTGCTTTTGATGCAAAATACCTTTAAAAATGTATATCTATATATCAATATGCTTATATGCATTTGTTTACAAAATAATTATATATATATATATACATGTATATATATGATATGTATACACATATGTATGCCTACATTGAAATCTTAAACCACATTTTTCAGAGGTTTTTTTAAGAATGATTTAAAAATAATTTAGAGAGTGACATCAGAAAAATGATGCCATAGGTAACTACCAATACCCATTCTTCCACAGAAACATAAAAAAAAAAAAAAGCAAAATTGATAGAACCAGCTGTTAAAACTCCAGAAAACAGCCAAAACTACAACAAACAGCAAATCAAGGAACAGCAACTTAAAAAAAAATTAAGAAAAACTTTGTGGCATTTTTACTTGCCCTTGCCCGACCCCTCCTTACTTTCAATAATGGGTACAACGTCTACACTGAGATTCAGCTAAAGAAGAGTGGATTTAAACAACAGTATAGACCAAGACATAGAACGCTCTACCCAACAACAATAGTATGTTCCACCCTAGTGCACAGGAAATTCTCCAGTATAGACCAGATGTTAGGTAACAAAACAAGTTTCAATAAATTTAAGAACAGTAAAATCATCTAAAGTAACTTTTCTGACCACAGTGTAATAAACCTATGGAAAGAATGGAAAATTCCCAAATTATAGAATGTAAACAATATATTCTTAACTAATAGGTCAAATAAGATACAAGGGAAATTAGATAATACTTAGAAATGAATGAAAATGAAAACATAATGTATTAGAACTTATGACATGCAGTGAAGTCAGTACTCAGAGGGAAATTTAGGACAGTAAACACCTATACTTAAAAAAGAAAGAGAGAAATCTCAAATCAATAACCTGACTTTAAACCTTAGGAACTAGAAAAAGAAGAGTAAACTAAACCCAAAGTTTATAAAAGGAAAAGAATAATAAAGGTTAGAACAGACATGAATGAAATTGAAATTGAAAATCCAAAAGAGAATAAATAAGTTGACTCTGAAAAGATCAACAAATTTGATTAAGTGTTTAATTAGACTACCAAACAAAAAAAGAGAGAGAGAGAGAGAGAGAGAGAAGATACATATAATTAAAATCAGAAATAAAAGTGGAGACATTACTATTGACTTTACAAAAAAAGAAAAGAAAAAAGATTCTAGGAAAATACTATGAACAACTGTATGTTAACTAATCAAATAACCTAGATGGAATGGAAAATTCTTAGAAACACGCAAATTACAAAAATTAAATCAATAAGAAACAGAAAATCTTATACCTATAACAAATGAAGTGATATAATTAGAAAAAATAAAACAACAACAACATCAAAGTGTCAAAAAAGTAAAGCTCAGGTCCAGATGTCTTCACTGGTGAATTCTAATAATTTAAGGAAGAGTCAACTCCCATCCTTTTCAAAATCTTCTAAAAATTGGGAGAGGAGAGAACACTTCCTACCTCATTCAATGAAGTCAGAATTACCTTTATACTAATCCCAGATAAAGATATCACAGGACAAAAAAAGTACAAATGCAGAAGTTCTCAACAAAATAGTATAAAATCAAAAACAACAGCAGCTATTTATAAGACTATACAAATTTGATTTAATATGAGAATGTCAATGTAATATACTACTACATTAGTCAAATAAACATCAACAACAAAAAGATATGTGAGCATTTCAATAGATCCAGATAAAGTATTTGAAAAAAATCAATACCTTTTTTTGCTAAAAAAAAAAACACTTAAGTTAGTACTAGAAGGAAACTTTACCAACATGAGTGCATTTATGAAAAATCCACAGCTAACATTGTACTCTGGGGTGAAAAACTGAAATATTTCCCTCTAAGATTAGGAACAACACAGGAATGTCTGCTTCCATGCTGATATTCATCATTGTACTGGCAGTTTTAACCATAGCAATTAGACATGAAAAATTTAAAAAAAGGCATTTAAAATGGAAATGAAGATGTAAAACTATTCTATTCTAGATTTCTATTTATATGAAATATCCAAAATAGATAAATCTCAAGAGACAGAATGCAAATTAGTGATTGCCAGAGCTTAGGGAAAGAAGTGATAGGCAGAAACTGCTTAGGGGTAAGGAGTGTTACTTTCAAGTGATGGAAATATTTTGGAGTTAGCTATATGTGACAGTTGTACAATATCGAGAATGTCCTAAAATGCATGGAAGTGTCCACTTTATTTTTTAAAAAAAATTTTTTAACGTTTATTTATTTTTGAGACAGAGAGAGACAGAGAATGAACGGGGGAGGGTCAGAGAGACAGGGAGACACAGAATCTGAAACAGGCTCCAGGCTCTGAGCAGTCAGCACAGAGCCTGACGTGGGGCTTGAACTCACGGACCGCGAGATCATGACCTGAGCCGAAGTTGGCCGCTTAACTGACTGAGCCACCCAGGCGCCCCGGAAATGTCCACTTTAAAATGTTGAATTTTATGCCATGTGAATTTCACCCCCCCATATTATTTTAAAGTGAAAAAAATAATAAGCTGGACATATGACAATACATTTATGAATTGTGGCATATTAAAATAGGCATGGAAAGCTGAGACTTCATTCAAGTACATGTTATAAATAAAAGTATAATGGTAGAAGAGTTGACATTTAGAATTTAATTTCTGTACTTGTATGTGTAAATTATTCTTCATTGTATACTCTTTTCTAAGGATTCATGGTTTTTAGGGGCCTTATTTAAATTAACTCAATAGAAGGGCACCTGGGTGGCTCAGTCGGTTCAGTGTCCTACATCAGCTCAGGTCACGATCCCACCGTTTCTGGGTTCAAGCCCCTCGTCTGACTCTGTGTTGACAGGTCAGAGCCTGGAACCTGCTTTGGATTCTGTGTCTCCCTCTCTCTCTACCCCTTCCCCATTCATGCTTTGTCTCTCTCTCTCAAAAAGAAATGTTAAAAAATGTTTTTTTTAAATAATAAATTAGCTAGGGTGCCTGGGTGGCTCAGTTGGTTAAGCCTCTGACTTAGAGAAAGGATTCCAGTCCAAAGGACCAAAGAACCAGCAAAGGGCAAGGCCTTGCTGGCATGTTCTGCAACAAGCAAGGAGGACAGTGTGGCTGTAGCTGAGTGAAAGCACAGGGAGAATAGAGTAGATGAAGTTGGAGAGGAAGCCAGAATGCATAGAACCCATCTGGGCATACTGATGCCATGTTACTGTAAATGGTATTAGAGGTGTTTGAGCAAGGAAAAAAAAAAAAAAAGGACTGAGTTCCACTTACATGTCAATGATAGTACTCTGGATGTTATGTTGAGGACAGTTTGAAGGTGGGCAAAAATAGAACAGAAAGACCAATTAAGAGGCTTTTGCAGGGCGCCTGGGTGGCTTGGTTGGTTAAGTATCTGACCACGTCAGGCTCTGTGCTGACAGCTCAGAGCCTGGAGCCTGCTTCAGATTCTGTGTCTCCCTCTCTCTCGGCCCCTCCCCCACCTGCACTCTGTCACTCAAAAATAACAAATAAACATTAATTTTTTTAAGGAGGCTTTTGCAACAATCCAAGACAGAGATGATATACCAGGAAGGTAGCTGACATAGCATTTGTTGGACAGAAAGCGGTGATACAGGATTTGTCGAAGGGTTATTTAATGAGGATTGTGAAAAGACAAAAGAAGTTTGAGATGATTCTAAACATTTTGACCTAGGTAGTGCAAGGTTGAAGTGACCATTAAGGGAATAAAGAATGTGGATAAAATATAACCTCATAGATTTACTCACCTAGCTTAGGAGGCGTTGTGAGTTTTAAATGGAGAAAATATATGTCAGATTATTTGAAATATCTATGTGTCTATCTATTATCTATCTATCTATCTATCATCTATATTTCATCTATTATCTATCCATCTATGTATCTATGTATCTACATATCTATGTAGCTATGTATCTATCTATCTATGTATTATGTGTATATGTATGTATGTATGTATCTACCCATCATCTATCTGTAGGGGTGTGTGTGTGTGTGTGTGTGTGTGTACACACATACATGCCATATGTATATAACCTATATACCACAGATAAAAAGATAAATATCTGTGATGTTTCACATTAGCATGAAAGAGGTTATATATTGTAGATTGTATCCAGATTTGTCACAGAGATCTGGAGCCAGACAGCCAAGTCCCAGGTCTTCCATTTACCAGCTTTGTGACCTTCGTCAATTCATTTAAAGGCTCACTGCATGAGTTTCCTAAGTACTGTGAGGGTTAAGTAAATTAACCCGGAGTTCAAAAAAGTTCTTTGCACCTAGTGAGGGGCTATGTTTGTGATATATGTACAAAATTGAACCATTATATGAATATGAGAGCCTCGCAGTAGCAGTGACGCTATCAAAATATACGAAGGATGCAGGACACCTAGAAAGTGCACTGACAAACAAAATTCCATACACACACCGAAATGATTTTCTGGTTTAGTACAAAAATCCTTACTATGCTTATAGGCTATTTCTTTCAAACATTATTCACTTTAGTTTCTTAAATATTCAGCACAAGGGAACTTACACTGATATTTTGCGTTAAGCAATTAAAATAAGTTATATCGTATTTAATACACTGGTAACTAATAATACATTAACAACTTTCATATGTAAATTTTATGTAAATATGAAGGCATTACAGCTGTTATTATCACTCAGTAGATTTCCAGGAACGGAAACAAAGCTTCAGCACATTACATATTTGGGACACCAATATAAATTTATATGCCTATAATCTGAGGCTCCATTTTGGGTGTAAGGTGGGTTGTATTCTGTGAACTCAAATCCTTATTCTCAGAATTTTTTTTGGTGGGGGAGATGCCTGGGTGGCTCAGTCATTTAAGCATCCAACTTTGGCTCGGGTCATGATCTCACAGTTCATGAGTTCAAGCCCCATGTTTAGCTCTGTGCTGACAGTTCAGAGCCTTGAGCCTGTTTGGGATTCTTCAGTTCCCTCTCTTTCTGCTCCTCCCCCATTCGTGTTCTGTCTCTCTCTCAAAAATGAAAATTAAGAGAAGGTAAATAAAAAAAATAAAATGAAATGAAATAAAATAATATAAAATAAAGTAAAATAAAATAAAAGTAAATAATTCTTTTATTTCAAAATGTGGAATATTACATACCAACAGCAATAAGAATTCCTATAAGATATTAAAATGTCAGATGGTGGGATTATGAGTACTGTGTTTCCTCTTTGTGTATTTTAAAAATTTTCTGTAGTGAGTCTGTATTCATTTTATGCTCAGAAACAGATAAATATGCTTTGTAACTAAACAACATAAAAGAAAGTTTGTAACTAAAAAGCAAGCTGTAACATATTGGAAAAGAATAATTAAATCAGCTAAAAAAAATCTTTATGTAATTTTGTTCTGCTTTACTAAACTTAAGTGTATTTTGGTTCAATGAGAAGATCTGTGTTACTTGTATCTTATTTTTAAAGATACTATATAGGAAAATCTATGTGAGGGAAAACATACAGTTTATAACCAAAGTAAAGATTTTTGTACCAACCTATTATAGACACCAAACAAAGATTTATTTGGAGTATACATTTACCTCTGATGCACTGAGTAAAATTATAAAATACATGACAGAAAAAACTAAATTATATAAAAGGTTTTGCTACATAATACATATCCTTGAGCAGGCAACTTCTCTGTGTCTCAACTTTATCACCTAGATAATGAAATGAATGTTTTGGATCATCTCTGATTATCTAAACAGTTGAGTTCAATGGGATTCTTGTACTTTATCAAGTATAATCTTCAACTAAATTCAACTTAACATTTTCCCCTGCTTGTGTAGATGCATATTAGAAATCAAGTGGGCAAATTGTGCAAAGAATTATTTAGATCTGTCAAGAACACACACACACATACTTATACACATCACTTTCTGAGCAATCTAGCCTAAATTTATTTAGGTTTACAGATTTAAGATGATTACAGAA
This sequence comes from Neofelis nebulosa, assembly GCF_028018385.1. NCBI lineage: Eukaryota > Metazoa > Chordata > Mammalia > Carnivora > Felidae > Neofelis > Neofelis nebulosa. The sequence continues at coordinate 107,125,977 of NC_080783.1, read as the reverse complement.
TGAGAATAGAAAGGAGGTTCAGCTAGGAATGAATTACTAAGTAATACATCAACCTGAACCAGGAAAATCAAATGCAATTCTTTTTTTTCCATTCACTGTATTTGCATACAGTGCAATTTATAGGGAGGAAAAAAAGTCATTCTTTCACTTCAGACAAGTTTCTACTGCTTCCTTCTCAGGTAGGTTATTCTGGATAAAAATGCTTATGTACCAAAATGTGCTCATACTTGTGATGTTTTAGATTTTTTTTTTATGTATACACAAAAGCAAAGGCTTTTTATCTGGTACCATTCAAGTTCCATTTCTCAGTTTATAGGAACCTGACAATTATTTTTTGGATGAAGTCGTGCTATTCTATTTGAAAGGAAGAATGGACAGAATGCTTTTGAGCTTAGATTAGAGTTTGTGTTTTAGGCATAAGCTATGATGCCTCCAAGGGCTGGCAATGCACATTTGTAGGGGCTGTTCTCAACAGCAACCTATCCTTCTGCCTGACTTGGAATTTTAGATATTAGAGTTGTTTAGTTGAGTTAGGCAACAAAGGTGTTTTGTTTTGTTCCATAAGATCCTTGAAGTTACGTGCAAGAACAATTTTTTATGAAGGGTAAGTGGCAGTTGGAGTAAAAGAGGAGATAAGACAGTCAAAACAAAGAATAAAAATAAACACAAAAAAAACATAGAGTTCAAGGAGAGGAAATAAAAGGAGTATTAAGTGAGAAAATCACAAAGAAAAGAGGAACTTTTGAAAAGAGTGGAGAAAAGAGAAATTATAGAGAAGAATTAAAAAGTCAAAAGTGGCCATATATTAGGTCTGTTCCACATTCGCTCTAATTTCCAACTGATTTTTTCTTTACTGTCTCTTTTCATAACTTCTTCGTTCTTACTTTCTTTTCTTTTAAAATTTTCCTGTTTTTTTTTACTTTTACAAATGTCCCCTAGAATGAGAATGCATTTTAAATATTTTGATAATTCACTGTGTTTTTGCCCAACTCATCTGTTAATTAATTCATTTGCATATGTTATTTGTTGGTTGGTTGGTCATAAAGACAGACTATGTTTTCCAGCTTTCTTTACAGTCAATGTGGATGTATTACTGAATTTTGGCCTATGTAATGTGGGTGAAATAATGTGTATCACTTCTAGGCTGAAGTAGTTAGAGGTGAATGTAATTTCTCTACTTATTCTTTTAAAAACCACACATAAAACGGGAGACTCTGAAACCATAAGACCATAAGGCATACAGGCCACAAAACAGAACGAAAATGGGTTCCTGAAATACTACAAGACCAGGAGTATATATGAGATCTATTCTTATGTGAATAAGAAGTAAAATCCAATGTCTATTGACATTTGGGTGTTTATGCTACAGTGAGAATTCCCCCAAAATACTATGGAAGCAAATAAGTCAAAAGCTCTTCCTTTACATTGGTAATAGTCCTCTTTCTCCCCTCTTTCTCATTAATTAATTTATTTATTTTAATGTTCATTTATTTCTGAGAGAGAAAGAGAGAGAGACAGAGCACAAGTTGGGTAGAGCCTGAGAGAGAGGAACACACAAAATCTGAAGCAGGCTCTAGGCTCTGAGCTGTCAGCACAGAGCCCTATGTGGGGCTAGGGGCTGGAACTCAGGAACCCTGAGATCATGACCTGAGCCAAAGTCGGGTGCTCAACCAACTGAGCCACGCACCGCACCATTTCCCCTGTCTTTCTCATTTAGAAGAAATGTCTTTGTTTACACTTAGCACATAGGAAACCTTAGGGGATGAGGGGGAGAAATTAGCTTAACAGTCTTCAGCAGGCTAGGTTTTTGATGTTTTCCCAACTGCCTCCTGAGCATCATGTGTGTACCAGTAGACTTCAATTTGAGATTTCCAATTTTTTAACACACACTCACTCACACACACACACACACACACACACATATCAATGAATCAATCCATCAATCAACAGTCAATATACTATGGATTAGCTGATTTGACTTCTTTCATTTTAGTTGAATCAGATAGTTGATTAATTTGTCTAAATTACTATTTATTCATGTGCCATAGAAACCCAAACATTTGTTTTTTACTTTACTTTATGTTCATTTCATTGGGTTTTTACATTTTGATGAAAAGAAATTCAATTTTAAAAAATTACATTGTGTACCTTTTACCCAATTCAGGAAAAAAAAATTGATGTGAAATAAATTTTTCAGAAGTTCAGTAGAAAATATCTTTTTTTATGCACTTTCACTGTAAACTGGAAATAATAGTGTATCTGAATTAAAAAAAAATTAAAGGAACTTAGTTCTAGTTTTTTATAAGACTGGAGCCATAAGGACTTCATCCATTTAATATTCCATTTATGGGAGCACCTGGGTGGCTCAGTTGGTTAAGCATATGACTCTCAGTCTCGGCTCAGGTCATGGTCTCATGGTTTGTGAGTTCAAGCCCTGTGTCAGGCTCCATGCTGTCAGTGCAGAGCCTGCTTAGAATTTTCTCTCTTTCTCTGTCTCTGTCTCTCTGTCTCTCTCTCTCTCTACTGCTTGTACTTTCTCTCTGTCTCAAAACAAATAAATAAATAAACTTAAAAAAATATTCCATTCAGAGGCACCTGGGTGGCTCAGTCTGTTGAACGTCCGGCTTCGGCTCAGGTCATGATCTCACAGTCTGTGAGTTGGAGCCCCGAGTTGGGCTCTGTGCTGACAGCTCAGAGCCTGGAGCCTGCTTTGGATTCTGTGTCTCCCTCTCTCTCTGCCCTCCCCCCACTCATGCTTTGTCTCTCTCTGTCTCAGAAATAAATAAACATTAAAATTAAAAAAAAAAATACTCCATTCATGTTATTTATTGGTATGTAATAAGACCTATTAAAAATCAACCTGTCTCTCCTTGGAATCTTTGCATAACAAAATTATCTTAAATGAGTTAGTGTTTTGGGACATTTTATAAAAATGTACTTAATAAGAAAAAATAAAATAATAAATACATATAATTAAGTTTACTCCAACAAACATAGTGAGTGATTATTATAGGCCAATATTGAGGATTAGAGTTTCAGTTTACATAAAATAATATTTTTTGTGAAAAAAGAGTTTGTCACCCTATGGAGAGCAAAAGGCAGGTAAATAGGTAATATCTGTATAATATAAATGTAAAGAAGAAATTAAACTATAAGATTTACCAGAAATTTGTTCACATATACACAAAAATGTAGCAAAATTTTCCTTTACTGTTTCAGCCCTCAGACTCATACCTGCCCAGGGTCTGATTTCCAAACAGGGGAAACATTAGTGAGAGATGCTTTACTGATAGTCTAAGTGATATAAAAAATAGCTGACATCATGTAAAGTTAATCTATAAAGAGAAAATATTTAATTTTTTAAAAAAAGTTTATTTATTTTGAGAGAGAGAGACAGAGACAGAGAGAGAGAGAGAGAGAGAGAGCATGAATGGGGGAGGGGCAGAGATAGAGAAAGAGAGAGAGAGAATCCCAAGCAGACTCCACAGTGTCAGACTCCACTGCCCCAATGCGGGGCTTGAACCCATGAAACCATGACCTGAGCCAAAACCAAAAATCAGACACGTAACTGATGGAGCCACATTGGTGCCCTGAGATAATATTTTCTAAGGGACACATCACAGTGCTGGGTCATATGCTTTGCCTTTCTAATGCTTTGTTATTATACCAATGGCAAATTACTATGAAAATAAGATCTTTGTTCTTTTAGAGATAATTTTCTCCCGCTGCCCCATCCAGTTCTCAATGCATAACCTTCCATTCGTGCCATCACTGCAGTCGCTGAGGAAGGGATTTTGATGTTGCAAGTACAAGATGGGGAATTCAGAGGAGTGTAAAAAAAAAAATCAGCAACCTTTGAGGATAAACAATATAATCAAAAAGTCATTTGGGCATGGAAAGTTCTCCATTAAAAATTGTGAGGCTCTCTTATAGACTGACTCAAAGTCATTTCAGGGTAGGGTTGTTTACAGACTTTTTGGCTAAGCTATTTTCTTGAGGCTGATCAAGAGGTAGCATGATATTGATATGAATAATGTGTCGGAATCAGAAACATTTGGGTTCCAGTTCTATAACATTCTTACTTGAATTACCTAAATTCTAAATCCCAGCTACATCACCTGAATAATGGGATTATTGAAGTCTTTACAATCTGATTGAGATGCTTATGTAAGTAAAGTATCCTAATAAATGGTGACTTTTATGAGCAGGAGTCATTCCTTCTATGGATATGTTAGTAAAATAGCTGTATTTTTTTTTCTCTCTCTCAGTTTCAAGCAAAGGAAAGATGATCACAAGTCATAACCTAAGACTGTGCTTTTTAGTTAGTGATTTTGTTGCTATGCTCAACAACTGTCTAGCAATAAACATTATAAAGCCATCATGGCCAGATATTCTTAAAAAAAAGAAAGAAAGAGGGGCGCCTGGGTGGCGCAGTCGGTTAAGCGTCCGACTTCAGCCAGGTCACGATCTCGCGGTCCGTGGGTTCGAGCCCTGCGTCAGGCTCTGGGCTGATGGCTCGGAGCCTGGAGCCTGTTTCCGATTCTGTGTCTCCCTCTCTCTCTGCCCCTCCCCCGTTCATGCTCTGTCTCTCTCTGTCCCAAAAATAAATAAAAAAAAAAAAAAAAAAAAAAAAAACGTTGAAAAAAAAAAAAAGAAAGAAAGAAAAACAAAGTAATAACATCACTACAGTCCTGCTAAAAAGCCATAACCCCAGTTTTCTGTCCATTAGGGAAAGTCAAGCAGAGTATAATCTGCTTTTTCCTGGCATTTTCATTTCTTGTCTAATGGTGCTAAATTAAATAAATGTTGGAGTCAAATCTATAAAGTAAGAGTCTTACTTCATCTGAACTATGCAATCAATCAGCAAGTATCTGTTCATCTCTGGCTGGGTGTGAGGCATAGTGATAGCTGCCAGAGGGGATAATAAAAAAAATATTTACTGCCAGAAAATGTCCCTGTATTATAGCTTAGGATATTTCCCATAATAAAAGTAGGTATCATCATCCCCATATGACAAGCATACATATGTAGTCCCTGTAACATGACCAAGGAATGTCTTGTACAGAATGAAAGGCTGCTCTTGAATTCAAATCTGAAATTATCTGACTCCAAACTTAGCCCTCTCATTCCAACTACTCACACTTCAGCCATTGAGCAAAATATCTGCCCTAAAGAAGCTTATCAGCTAGTAGGTTAGATGCACTATGTGCACAAAAGCATTAATTAACATTGCTAGGCTCCAAAGGAATGGCATGGACGCTGGGACATTTCAAAGTTTTAAAAAAGAAACAGTGATGATCTGAACCTTGGCTGTTTAGATAAGGCTTTGTAGAGCCTTGAAGGCTCAACTATAGGATTTTTTTTATTGTCAGAAGATGTGAGGTATGGAAGAGTGGTTGGAGAAATGAGGCTTAGGAAAGCACATGGCATGTTTTGCTAGACTGTGAATACGGCAATTTGATTACAACAGCTGTTTAACTTGAGCAACTAGTAAAAAATAATAATAATAAGGCCAGAAACAGAAGGCATGACCGCCATCTTCCTATTTTAGGCCTTTTTGGGATTATTCTCTGGCTTAATCATTACTGTCTGAGTCTTCAAAGAGCCTATGTTTTATATCAAAATTCAAATATTACTACAGCAAGTGACATCAATACAGAGAAGCTCATGACAATTTGTTCTTGGGAGGACAGGATTTGCTCCTTGGTCTGGCTGCCTCTAAATCCATTGCATATGGTGGTCATGTCATATGACCGAGGCCAAGCTAATCATAAAGCCTGTGCTTTCTAATAGATGCTTATCCTGGATTGGCTGTGGGAAATAAGCAAATCTAATAAAAGGACTTCCCTGGAACTCTACGTAGAAAGGAAATTCTCTACGCACTCAGCCTGTTATTGGTCTAAGAAAGCATAATTACAGGAGAAGAGGAATGAGGCCAATAAGAAGGAAGGGGGAAGCAGAGTCAAAAGATAACACTGTGACAGGGAGATAGACACACATGCAAAGAGGCAGAGAGAAATAACCTGTTTTTAGGATCCCTGAGCCCAGCAGTTTTGATAACCAAAAAATTCAAATACTTGCATAAACATTAATTTTCATTTTTCCCCTTGATATGGTTTGAGTTGGGTTTCTGTCCTTTATTTTATAGCTAGAAAAGTCCTATTTCATTAGAACATTTACATTTTAATTGTGTGATTCAAGTACCTATTTTAAGACACTTTAAGAGAAGAAAGTGGTCTGGGAATCCCTAGGAAGACGGGAGAGTGAGCATCACACAGTCCTACACAGCTCTACACCATACACAGGATGGGAGCAAAATATTTTAAAATATCCTTTACAGAATACATAACCATGATTAACAGGAAAAAGAAAACACACGGGGAGGGTGGATTCCTTCTCTTTAGCCATGAAGAAATAAGATGTTCTAAAATTATCCTTGCACTATCCAACTAAGCAACGGGGAAAATATAGGAAATGCCTATTTCCAGAGACTCTACCACTTGCATCAGAGCGCTGTAATTCACATGCAAAAAAGGAAAACAAACTGAATGAGTAACATTACTGCCTAGATAGTGTGGCTCGAAGTAATTCCCATACTACAGCACAAGGCAGGAGGAACTCAAATTACATTTGGAAATCTCATTGACTTGGGGAAACAGAGTTTAGAATTTGCAAAGGCCAACAGGACTAGAAGGTGCTCAGAGAGGTAAAAAGAACTAGAGAAATAAAGCTCCAGAAATTTACATGGAGGCCCAGGAGTCTTTCCTGAGTATAGTATACACACGCATAACATAAAATCCCATTAGACAGAAAAAAATAAATTCTAAGGAAAGAGTAATTATACAAAAGGATAAGAAACAATTCTCAAAGGTCACGCAGGGCCAGGAATTGTTTGAGTTTCCTTCAGCCAGAGTGTATAGAATATAGTGGGCCTTTGGCCTTAAAAAGGACTCTAAATTAACTCTAGAATATGGTCTATTCTAGTTCTAACCAAAGCAAGTTTAAAAAATAAACCTCAAGAGGATTAAACTAATAGAAAATTAATTTGACTTCCAGCCAGAGAAAATGCCACATTCTTTGACTCTTTAGAGGAACACACACACAAAAAATAAGGATTCAAAACTAGAATATTTCCAACTTCCAACATTCAATCCAAAGTATTAGAATAAAGAATAAAATATCACACAAAACCAGGAGAAACATTTATTAATAGAAACTGGCTTGGAAATCACAGAGATGATAGAATTAGCAGAAAAGAACATTAACATAGTATTACAAAACTCATTCATATCCTCAATGATATAAAGAAAAAGGAACATGAGAAGAACAATGGATGGCATAAAAAATAACTGAATGAGACTTTAGAGATGAAAGTACAATATCTGAAAAAAAACACCGGAAGTGATTAGTAGCAGTTTAGATGCTTTAGAAGAAAAGAATAGTGAACTTTGAGTATCTTTTTTTTTTTTGTAGCCTCATCTGTTATCTCATATGGTAATAATACAAAGTAATCACATAAAGGCCAGAAAGAAACAAATATGGGGGTGGGGGTGGGGGAGGAGAAGAACAACAACAAGAAGGAGAAGAAGAAGAAGGACAAGGAGAAGAAAGAGGAGGAAGAGAAGTAGAAGGCAGCATTACTGACCTTTGGATATGAGCAAGTAATCCAGTTGCTACAGATTGAATGTTTGTGACCCTCCCAAAATTCACCTGTGGAAGTCTAAATCCCTGTTGTGATTTATGATTTGGAGATGATACCTAAGGAAGGTAATAGCTCCTGAAAGTGTATATTAGAGAGAGAAAGAGTGGGAGTGGGGAAGAGGGGCAGAGGGAAAGAGAGAGAATCCTAAGCAGACTCCACGCTCAGCACAGAGCCCATCATAGGACTTGATCCCACAACCTTGATATCATTACCTGAGCCAAAATCAAGAGTCAGACACTCAACCAACTGAGCCACCCAAGTGCCCCTGAACTTTCCCAAATTTGATGAAAACTCTAGCACCATAGATCAGAGAAAGTTCAAGCATGCACATCCACACACACATGCACACACACACACACACACACACACATTAAAGTTAGAAAACCCATACCCCCCCCATAAGAAAAAAAAAAAAAAAACACCAAGGTGCATGTCATAATCACATTTCTAAAAAAATGTGATAAGGAAAATCTCTAGAAAACATTAATTATTTTTATAAAACATAACTATTAAGTGGAAAATTCAGATATATTTAGAACATTTTACCCTGAAACAGCAGAATACACATTCTTCTCAAGTGCACATGGAACATTCTCTAGAAGAGATCACGTACTTGGTCACAAATCAGCCCTGAAGAAGTACAAAAAGATCCAGATCATACCATTCATATTTTCAGATCACAACACTGTGAAACTTGAAGTCAACCACAAGAACAAATTTGAAAAGCCCTCAAATACGTGGAAGTTAAAGAACATCCTACTAAAGAATGAATGGGTTAACCAGTAAATTAAAGAAGAAATAAAAAAAAATGTGAAAAAAAAAAATGAAAACACGACAGTTCAACCCTTTTGATGCAGAAAAGGCAGTTCTAAGAGGAAAATACATTGCAATTCAGGCCTATCTTAAGAAGCAAGAAACGTCCCAAATACACAATATAACCTTATATGGAAAGCTAGAAAAGGAACAGAGAATAAAGCCTAAATCCAGCAGAAGAAGAGAAATAATAAAGATCAGAGCAGAAATAAATGATATAGAAATGAACAAACAAAACCCACAATAGAACAGATTAACAAAACTAAGAACTGGTTCTTTGAAAAAGTTAACCAAATTGATAAAACCCTCACCATACTTACCGAAAAGAAGAGAAAGGACCCAAATAGATAAAATCATGAATGAAAGAGAAGAGATTACAACCAACATCACAGAAACACCAACAATTATGAGATAATACTATGAAAAATTATATGCCAACAAACTGGGCAATCAGAAAGAAACGGGCAAATTCCTAGAAACATACAAGCTACCAAAACTGAAACAGGAAGAAATAGAAAACTTAGGCCCAAAACCAGCAAAAAAAAAAAAAAAAAAATTGAATCAGTAATCAAAAATCTACCAACAAACAAAAATCCTGTGCCACATGGTTTTCCAGGGGAATTCTAGCAGACATTTAAAGAAGATTTAATACCTATTCTTTTCAAACTGTTCCAAAAAAATAGAAATGGAAGGAATGCTTCCAAACTTACTCTATGAAGCCAGCATTCCCTTCATTCCAAAATCAGACAAAGACCCCACTAAAAAGGAGAATTAGAGGCCAGTATTCCTGATGAACCTGGATGCAAAAATCCTCAGTAAGGTACTAACAAATCAAATTCAACAGTGCATTAAAAGAATTATTCACCATGATCAAGTGGGATGGCTGTGCTACAGGGCTGGTTCAATAATCACAAATCAATTGGTGTGGTACACCACATTAATTAAAGAAAGTGTAAGAGCCATATGATCCTCTCACTGGACACAGAAAAAGCATTTGACAAAATAAAGCATCCTTTCTTGATAAAAACCCTCAAGAAATTAGAGGTATAAGGAACATAACTCAACATCATAAAAGCCATATACAAAAGACCCACAGCTAATATCATCTTCAATGGGGAAAAACTGATTGCTCTCCCCTCAGGTCCGGATCAGGACAGGGATGTCCACTCTGACCATTGTTGTTCAACGTATTACTCGAAGGCCTAGCCTCAGCAGGTGGTCTGTAATGGTTCCTGCAGGGAGCTGGTTTCAGTATAGGCAGATAGGAAGAAAAAGTTGAATCTTCTTAAAAGCAGAAGTCTATGGGATTAATTGTTGAAGAAGTTGCCAGCCATCCAGCTTGGCCAGTGATGAGAGTGTGCAGGGGAAGTAGGAAGTTATTGCCCCTAAAAGCACTGGAGAATGTGCTGCCACCATCAACCTGCAGATTGGATCACTTTTTTCCCTACTAATACAGTAGAATTTTAAATTAAATATCCACTCTAACACTTACCCCACTTCATTTGAGTAATTTCGTCCCGTACCTCCATTTCCTGCTTGATGGCGAACTTCTGTGGGGGCATAAACATTATTTGACATTATATCTGTCCTCTGTGCCTAGTACAAAGTGTGGTACATCCAAGGTGCTCCATAAATACTGTCCAAACACCCAATGTAGAATTTAACTTCAAGTGTCCTTCTAAGGTCACCTGGGTGCCTCAGCCAGTTAAGTGTCCGACTCTTGATTTCGCCTCAGGTGATGATCTCAAGGTTGGTGGCATTGAGCTCTGAATCAAGCTCTGCATTGATAGCTTGGAACCTGCTTGGGATTCTTTCTCTCCCTCTTTTTCTCTGCCCCTCCCCCACTTGTATGCATGTTCTGTCTCTCAAAGTAAATAAACTTAAAAAAAAATTACAAAATGTCCTTCTAAGTAAAACTATGCCAATTAACATAAATGGAAATTATTTTAATGGTATTTGCACATAAGATACCCAACAGTGTAACTTCAATGGTGTGGGTTAGATAGAGAAAAGGCTAAGAAAGACATAAGTTTGGCTTTAAATCTCACTTTGGACCACTTGCTTTGGGGTATTAGTCAAGCTGTTTAATTTTGGAATCTCAAAGATGTGATCCACAAAATTCAGATTAATCATATCTATATTTTAGGGTTAATAAGATTATATGAAATAAACTATATAACACTGGATGTCTAGTAAATAAAGACAACAAAAAATGTGAGATAGCTCATGGCAGATGTCTACTAATGTTTAGTGAAAGTTGAAGAATTCTCTTTAATAAGTTGAAGAATTCCTTATTGTAGAAAAAAACAATAGTTGAAATGCATAATATGTATTTAAAAGTCAGTTTGGAAGCATATCTTATCAAAATAGAGATTTTTATGAAGGAGAATGTAGAAGATACAATGAAAAGAATAAATGCTTACCCATTTATTAGCCTTGTGACCAGGAGAAAATTTATAATCTCTTACGAGCTTCCTCACAAGTAAAATGATGTTAACAATGTTGCCTGTTATTTAAGGATTAAATGAGATAGCATATGTCACACACCTAGGTACCTTCCAGACTTTGGGATCAATCATTATTACCGGACCCAATTTAGGCAGGAGCAAAGGAACACTGTTACTTAATTAATTAGCCTGTCTGTGTTGTGGTTTTATTTATGTTATCACTTATTTGGTTTTGTTTTCCTGCTAAGGAGCCATTCTGTTTAAGGTTGTCTTTCAATGTCTCTTGAGAAAACCTTTCATGAAACACATCTCTCTACAGTCTGATGCTGTTAAGAAGCCAATGTCTGTTTTTCGTGAGTCACGGGTGCCGGTGGGATAAATGACATCCTGTTCCCTAATTAAACAAGCTCCGTGCACTGTCTGTAATTTCCAGTAGCCATGAAGGTAACCAAAAATGCCTGCCATGTTTGGTTACCATGTTGACTGAACCCACAGCAGATGCTGCGGGCTGGCTGCTGCAGTCAGACGCCCTGGGGAGAAGGGCTATTATTTTGCCAGCAGAGTTGAACTTGGGCCTTGTTTAATCCTGGCAAAGTGTTACTTACCTCCCCTGTGAAGAAATGAGTTAAAGCTTATTAGGAAAGGTCAAAGAGATTCTCCAACATCTGATAACCTTTAAACAGGTTTTCTAAGAAGGAGATAGATTAATCCAATTTCTATGGTATCAAATAGAAACAAATGGCTGAGAATACCTGGGCTTATACGCAGTCTAATTGTTTTCTAAAAGGAAAAATACGGGTGAAAAATAAGGAGTGAATATTGAGAAAGGTAAAGTTATTTCAGGAGATGTTATGAGAGTGAACAGCAGAAGGTGGCCTGTATAGTTATCAAAGGTTGAGAAAATGTGCTATTGAAGTGATTGAATCACAATTCATTGTTTTGCAGGCATTGGGAAAATGAAGAGATGCTAGAATGCCACAAAAGCCATGCAGGAATCTTAAATGCACATTTCTAAGTAAAAGAAGCCAATCTGAAAGGGCTACATACTATATTACATTCTGGAAAAGGAAAAATTATGGAGACGGTAAAACAATCAATCAGGGCTTCCCAGGAGCGTCAGAGGAGGAAGAGAGGCTTAAACAGGTTGAGCATAGGGGATCTTTAAGGTAGTGCAATTATTTTGTATCATACTGTAACATGTCACTATGCATTTGTCAAATCTCATAGAATACACAAATCTCATAGGACACACAATACAGGATGAACCCTAATGTGAACCAGTGACTTTCCTTAATAAAAATGTATCAATATAGATCTTCAATTGTAGAAACTATACTGCTAAAGTAAGTTGTTAATAATAGGGGAAACCAGGGGTGTGGAGGTTGAGGATCCAGGAAATCTGTATTTCCTACTCAGTTCTTCTGTAAACCTGACACTTCTCCGAAAAAGTCAACATTTTAAGAATGATGCTGGAGGGGGGCACCTGGGTGACTCAGCCGGCTGAGTGTCTCACTTTGGCTCAGGTCATGATGTTACAGCTCGTGAATTGGAGCCCGGTGTTGGGCTCTGTGCTGACAGCTCAGAGCCTGGAGCCTGCTTCGGATTCTGTGTCTCTCTCTGCCCCTAACCCACTCGCATTCTGTCTCCTTCTGTCTCAAAAATAAATAAACATTAAAAAAAATTTTTTTTAAATGATGCTGGAGGGATACAGATCAGCAAAGGTGACGATGACAGTGATAGTGATGAATTGTAAAACAATTTGCAAATGTGGACCTGTACACTAGATTTGAGGAAAAAACAAATGCAGTTGGGGGATTTCAAACAGCAAGTTTAGCAACTATCAAAATCCAGAAGAGAACCGATAGGAGAAACAAGGTATCAAGGAGAACTATGGGCGGCCAGAAGTTGCAACAATCACCAGCACACCTGAGGCCAATGAAGATTAATTGAAACAGGAAGCAGTGGATCCTTTGGCTGGGTCTACTCACCTGATGAACTTGAAAAAAAAGGTCATACATACAATATCATTCAGTTTTCCAGAACTTGACAAAAAAATTTTATGACTAATTTTTTCAAATCCAGAATTGGCTGGGTTAATTACCAGCAGCGGCAACAGTTAATGGATTATAGTGACGTTTTGAGCGATAAATGACAACTGCCTGACTTCACTTCTGTCATTCATGGAAGGAACGAGGGAATGGCGTTAGTGTATAAATGCACGTATTGCACGAAATGCACGAAATGCATGAAGCGTATTGCACGAAATGCATGAATCTAAATAGATGCTGAAAAGTTGGTGTAAGGAGGCAAATCTAATAAAATAATATTCAGCAGGGAAAAAATAGAAAGAACACACCTGCACCAAAATCAGCTTTATTAGCAAAAAAAAGGGGGGGGGCGGGGAGAGAGGGGCTCCTTGGGAGCTCCGCTTTAAAGTATGTGTGGTGGGGGAGGGAGGCACCTGGGTGGCTCCATCAGTTAAGCCTTTGACTCCAGCTTAGGTCATGATCTCCCATCTGCTGGGTCAGAATGCCACACTGGGCTGTCTGCTGTCAGCGTGGAGCCTGCTTTGGAACTTCTGTCTCCCTCTCTCTGCCCCTCTGTTGTATGCATGTGCACATTCTCTCTAAAAAATAAATAAAGATTAAAGTTAAAAAAAAAATAAAGTGTGTGTGTGCACAATATATACCAATACTTTATATGTCATTAATATGTAAAACAGATGCAAACATATAAATATGTAAGTATGTAAAATATGTCAATAATATGTAAAATATGTAAAATGGTATCATATGTATACCCAAAAACAAATGTAAGTTTTAGTTCATATTGTTATATATATTACTAGAAGCAGACTCTAGGAGAGACAGAATCCAGAGAAACCTAATTTCATTAAAATATTTAGGAGTACCAAACAATATTTTTTAAATACGGTAAGTATAATATGCCCACTATAGTTATTATGATTTCAGTTCATATGAATGGACATATTTTTAGAGCATGAGAGAAAAGCCTGCCTCAAATGAGTCATCTGCCCACCTTAGAAGAAATGTAGTTATATTGGAATATATTCAGGAAATAGTAAATATGATCATGGAAGTGTTCATAATATGTCTGAACAAGAAAGGTTAAAGGAATTGGAGATGTTTACCCTCGTAGAGAAAGTTTCTGGGGAAAATGAATGTCTTCAAATATCAACAGTTTTCACTTGGAATAGGGATAAAAATCTTTATCTTTATGATTCAAAATATGCAAAGAGAAAAGAAATTTTAACTTTTACTAGAAGTATAAGCATCTCACATTATACAGCATAGAATTATTCAAAAATAAGCAAATGTGAATTTTCAGAGGATTCACCTCCTAACATCACCAAACAGGCCATTTTTTTCAGTGTCCACCATGAACATTTCAAAGCCCTTTATTATCCTCCTAGATCAAAATGTACTAATTCGGTTAAAAATTACATAAACTTCTGTGCACCTGGGTGGCTCAGTCAGTTAAGCATCCAGCTCCTGATTTTGGCTCTGGTCACAATCTTACAAACCATGAGTTTAAGCCCTGAGTTGGGCTCCACCCTGACCTGCTTGGATTTCTGTCTCTGCCTCTCTCTGTGCCCCTCCCCTGTTCACACTCTCTTTCTCTCTCTCAACATAAATAAATAAACGTTTTAAAAATTACGTATACTCCTCATGCTATTGAAGAAAATAATTAAAAGTTCCTTGACAGTCAGGGCACCTGGGTGGCTCAATCGGTTGAGTGTCTGACTTTGGCTCAGGTCATGGTCTCATGGTCTGTGAGTTTGAGCCTCGCGTCAGGCTTGGTGCTGACAGCTCGGAGCCCAGAGCCTGTGTCAGATTCTGTGTCTCCCTCTCTCTCTGTCCCTCCCTCACTCATGCTCTGTCTCTCTCTCTCTCTGTTAAAAATAAATAAACATTTAAAAAAAATTAAAAAAGAGTTCCTTGACAGTCAAGAAATACACTAGGCCCAGGAATAGATAATGTGGAAGCCTCTAAAAGTTATCTTTAAGTTGTAAGAGGTGGAGAATGAATGCATGAGTGAAACCAGTTAAAGATTTTCCAACTCTCTGATACATTTTAAGATGTATTGATAGAAGAAAGAATATTGCAAAAACTATCTGGACTTCAATAGTTATACAAAATTGAGTATCAGGTTTTCTTATGGTTCCTTTTAGGCCCTGGAAGTTTAACATTCATTAACATTCTCAAACCATTCACTTTAATTTAAACCCATGGGGTCTTCTGCTCTTTAATCTGACTTCTAATGATGCCTTTCATTGGTTCTGACATGGACCTACTTTCATCCTATGCATCAACCCAAAAGATAATGAAGGAGAGCTTTCTCAAGGTCACTAACCTTATTAATGTCTTTAATGTGCCCCATCTCGGCACTCCATTGCTGGAGGTAAACCATAGTGAAATGAGGGGTTGCACAGGTCACCGTATTTTATCATTGTGTCAGAATTTTGTCAATCAACCCTTAGTGCAATTATCCCAAAATTCTCACCAACAAGCTCACATCTCACTGTGTTCTTCCAATTACTGGTTTCACCTAGGCTTTCGAACATTACATCTATTGAGAATTTGCAAGGAGTTTAGCATCCGCTAATTCATTAATTAATTAATTTTAATGTTTATTTATTTTTTTTATTTTTATTTTTTTTAAAGTTTATTTATTTTTAAAGAGGGAGAGATAGAGAACTCTGAAGGGGCAGAGAGAGAAAGAGACAGGGAAAGAGAGAGATTGCCAAGCAGTCTCTGCACCATCAGCACAGAGCCCGATGTGGGGCTCGAACTCACAAACTGTGAGATCATGACCTGAGCCGAAATCAAGAGTTGGTCGCTTAACCGACTGAGCCACCCAGGCGCCCCTAATGCTTATTTATTTTTGAGAGAGAGAGAGAGAAAGTACAAGTAGGGAAGGGGCAGAGAGACGGAGACACCGAGTCAGAAGCAGGCTCCAGGTTCTGAGTTCTCAGCACAGAGCTCGATGTGGGGCTTGAACTCACAAACCGTGGGACCATGACTTGAGCCGAAGTCAGACGCTTAACTGACTGAGCCACCCAGGTGTCCCAATAATTTTAAATGACTGATATAAGATCACTCTCCTCTCCCCACAAAAAATCAACTTTAGCAATAAGTTGCAGCCGTGTTGCAATTTTATGGATGGGACTCATGAATCGAAGGAAGTACTAGTGAATGTATGTGTATGTGTGTGCATCAAAATTTTCCATGGATCTAAATCTAAAATGAAATAGAACTGGTAATAATGATCATCTATTGTAGGGATTTAAATAAAAGTGATTTGTGTTTTATTTTACACAATTTTCTTTATCTCATAAATATTTTGCAGTGAACATTCATTATTTGTATAATGGAAGGAAACTGCCAACCCTGTTCAATGAAAAAACATAGATATGTATATGTCTATGCATATCTATATCTTTATGACATAATGTGTCCAAATCACTAAGAGCAACAATTTTAAGAAGTTGGAATTTGGTGGATTTTAAACTCATGCCTAATTTTGCTAATATGTGACTATATTGCTATTGTAATCTTTAAAAAAAACCTACATTCAGGCAGCTGGGTGGCTCAGTCTGTTAAGGGTCCGACTCTTGATTTTGGCTTAGGTCGTGATCCCAGACTCCACATTGAGTATGGAGCCTGCTTAAGATTCCCTCTCTCTTCCTCTGCCCCTCTGCCCCTCTATCTCTCAAAAAAAAACAAAAAAAAAAAAAAAAAAAAAAAAAAAAAAAGGAAAATACATTCAACAAAGACCAATGAGCAATTGTAGGCCAATTTAACAAATGTAGATTATTTACAAAACTCTGGCTATTGCTTCAATGTGACTCCCCCATTGGGACATACATTCCCGCATATGTTTTGGCTCTTCTTGAAGAATCATTGTCGAACAACTTAGAGCCAAGACAAATAACTCATCTTTGGCACAATGAATGAGAGACCAAATTTATAGGTACAAAAGTATAACATAGCTATATACACCTATATTTGGCATACTTTCATTTAGCACCTGCTTTGTGTTAAAAACTGTATGCCAGGTATACACAGAAGGGGACCTTCTGCTCCTGATGGTAACAAAGTCAGATAACCTAATAGTACAAAGCCACGAAGCTGGTACTCTATATGCGCAAAGAACTGTCTCAGCTCAGGGGGACCGACACCAATTTACCAGGAATATTTAAATTAACAAGGTGCTATTTGGACAGGGTCTTGATGGGTATCTATGAATATACCAACGACTTAAGAAAATGGTGCCTCTATCAGGATGGGGAACACTATGTACAAAATACATGAACATTAATTTTATTGATCTTTTCAAGATTTTATATATATATATATATATATATATATATATATATATGTACAGTGTTGCATGTATATAATGTGTATATCTATTTATCCATCATCTATCTACCTATCTATCAATTTATCATCTATCTTTCTTTTCTTTTTTTTTAACGTTTATTTATTTTTGAGACAAAGAGAGACAGAGCATGAACAGGAGAGGGTCAGAGAGAGGGAGACACAAAATCTGAAGCAGGCTCCAGGCTCCGAGCGCTCAGCACAGAGCCTGACACGGGGCTCGAACTCACGGACCGCGAAATCATGACCTGAGCCGAAGTCGGCCACTTAACCGACTGAACCACCCAGGCGCCCCCTATCTATCTTTTCTAATTTACAGAAGTGGATCTAAGACATCTAACTTTCTCTCATGATAAAAGAACATTTCTATGGACAGACAGAACATGAAAAAAAAAGATAAAAGTTCACACTAAAATTGCCTTCTGTACTCACCAGAAAATGTAACGAAGGAATAGCATTAAGGTTTTCAGATACTCACCTATTCCAGGAATGGTTTGGTAGTGTTGAAGGTAGAGAAAGGGATTATTCAGAAATCTGAAACTTTTCTCCTTCTGAACAAAGTTGGGCCAGCACTTCCATTAAGTGATCCCAAGAGGACATAATAGCAACGACTGCTTGTCCATTTATCTAAGCCTTGACCAGAAAATCACACATGGGTTTTTTTTTTACTGGAGTGACCAAGCAGACAGCTGAATCACAGTGAGTATGTCAGGTGTCCAAGGAAGGTTTGCTGAGCCTCATAAGGAGAGTCAGCCAGTGGGACTGCCTCTGTTTCGTCGCTACAAATAGTTTGTATTACCCAACAATAAAACTAAAGCCTTTAGTCTCTAACTGCTTTAGGAAAGATTCTTGGCCAAAGAAAGGAAATCTTCTTATAAAGTATGTATCACTTCCAAAGATCTGGGCCCTAGGAAGAGATTTATCTCAGCAATTCTCAACAAAATAGTAAAAGGGTACACAGAGTATTGGGGATACAAGTACAATTAATAGATGGATAGACTTTTAAAAAAATGAGTGAGAGAGATATGTTATAAATAGTTCTATCAATCTCCTCAGAGATATAAAATATAAGTTTGTCCACCAAGGTGTGTCGCAGGGGAGTAGGGCCCACATGATTATATTCTGGATTATCTAGAGGTAGTCTTGAGTTCAAATGGTATCCTTATATAAGACCATAGGTCAGTTGAAGTTCAAAAAATAACACAAATCTACAATGTTCATCTAAGAATCAATAAAAAGTTTAATTTTAGCAATAAATGGCACATGTAAAGCACTCATAAAAAGTCTCACAAAGTTTTCATTTATTTTATTTAGCAAGACCAAGGTCAAATTTGTTGTGAAAATATAGAGAAAGAAACAATGTTATTTTTTATGTGTTTATTTAATTTTGAGATAGAGAGAGTGAGATAGAGAGAGTGGGAAGGAGCAGAGAGAGAAGGAGAAAGAGAGTCTGAAGCAGATTGGGCGCTAACAGCACAGAGCCCAACGCGGGGCTCAGACCCACAAACCTTGAGATCATGACCCAGCCAAAGTAGGATGCTTAACCAACTGAGCCACCCAGGCATCCCAACAAAGAAACAATTTTAAGTGAAACAAAGCACACTACTACTTAATTCCTTGTGTGTGGGGGGAGCATATGATTCTGCTAAAATAAGATGTGATCGTTCAAGTCCAATCAATGTATCCTCCCTTAAGGTTTCAGTATTTGATGAATACACTTCAAAACCACGGGAGAGGATGAACATTAAATGCAAGCAAACACAAATAAATAAAAGAATGAAAGTATTATGCATCTCTGCTACGCACAGCAGATAGAAGCCATTTTGGAAACTTGATAAGTATACCAAATTAAAAAAAAAAATAGGTGTTTTCTTTTTTTGATATAATGCGCCAATACTAAGAGAAAACATGGTGGGGTTTTTTTTGTTGTTGTTTCCTTTTTTTTTTTTCTTTAACAGAAATCATTACTTTCAAGAGTCAACCTGGGTAAAAAGGAGTACTTTCTAACACTTTAGTCCCCCAAATAAAAGTGTTGCCAAGGGCTCGTCAAGATCTCACGGCAGCCATCTTTTATTCACAAAGAACTTTTGTTTCCAGGGAGGAGAGAAACATAAATATTCAACATATCTCTATGATACCTTAACCCCAATGGCTTTCAAAAAGGGTGTGGGCCTGCAAAGCTAACCCCTTCTGGAAGAGAAAGAAGATGGTGTTATCAGGAAAGAAAAATCAAGACAAAAGGGAGCAGGTGAAGATTATGCTCTGATTCTGCTGACTTCATTGTCCCTTCCACGGTGACAGCAATCATTTCTCATTGCTGCTGAAACAACTCACCACTCATTTATTGGCTTGAACCAATGCAAGTATACTGTCTTCCAGTTCCGAATATCGGAAGTCCAACCCCAGACTCACCGGACTAAAATTGAAATGCCTCTTGTACTGCACCATGTTCTTTGCCAAGATGCCAGGGAGAATCTATTTACTCCTCTATTCTAGGTTCTAGAGGCTGCCTGTACTCTTGCCTTATGGACTTTTTCTTTCATTTTCAAAACCTCATGACACCATTTATATGCCCCTGCTCTGGTTGTCACATCTCTAATTTTGACAACAGTCAAGAACACTTCTCCACTTTTAAGGATTCGTGCTTCTACACTGGGCCTCCCCAGTTAACCAGAGATGATGTTGCTATCTCAAGGTTCTTAACTTCAAATCACATCTGCAAAGCCCCTTTTGCTATGTTAGATAATATAATCACAAGCTCCGAGGATTAGGACCCAGACACCTTTGGGGACCATTATTCTGCCCACCGCAGTGACATTAACACCATATTCTTTTATTTGGGATCACATTGACTTTATAACCTCCATTTATTATCATTTCTATTGCCTATTAAGACTTAAAGGATAATCTGTTTACCTCATTCAGAGACATATTCGCTTATTTAGATATTTAGTAAGTGACATGTTGCAAACTCCCCATATAGGCTCTGACTGCACTCAGCAATGTTCATTCATTTATACATTTATTCAATTAATATCTGTCTCCTCCACTAGGATCGGGAGAGTAAAAACCTTGTTTCTTTCATTGAATATGCTATCCTCTGATGGCTAAAACAATATCAAGCACAAAATGGAGCTCAATATATATTCATAAAAAATGGATGGTTAAACAAATATTTATTGTGAAACAACTATTTGCCAGGACTCACTGCTCATACATATGAAGGCAGACAGCTGGACAGATCATCAAAAGGACAGAAAATGCTAGTCTCAGATGCTGTTGCTACAGAAATTATATACAGAAAGTCAGCAGGGTCTATTATCCTTGCCCAGTCACCCCATCACCACTGGCCAAAAACGACCATGTAGAATGCCTCATTATACTTTTAATAATGGAGAAGGCAAAATTAACTGCTGGAGCTGGGAGGTGAAACAAACAAACAAACAAACAAACACCCAAACAAACTTCAACCAGAAGTTAGCAAACGTCAAGTTCTAGTTTGAACTCTGCCACTTTCCAATTTTGGCTATGGCTTAGAGGCTAACCACTCTATAAAGGGATGCAGTCTGTAGCCACAGAATTGGAAACATCTAAGTGATTCCTGACCTTTACTCCTTGGGGAAGATTGATTCCATGACACTGGACCCAGGGATGCAGCTCTCTGAACAGCCCTGACTGTGTCTCCTGGCAGAATGCAGAAGGGATGCCATTCTACTTGAAGGTCAGAAAGGCATAAATTGCCATGGCAAGACCTAAGCCAGAGAGGAAAGGTAAAGAATATAAGCTTGGGCAGATGATAAAAGACCCCCTGGGGCATAATCTTTCTCTGGATTGTGCATCTGTCTCTGCACATAATATACGTGTGTACCTGCATCCTGTGGATAATAAAACTTTATTTTGTATGACATCTCTTATACTGCACTCCTAAATATTTAATAGAGTTAAATAATGCAGTTACTAAGGAGACTAATAAGAGGTAGCAGGGGAAAATTAAAAGGCAGTGACAAACAGAGTTATGTTTTGGGAAGAATCTAAGAATGATCTTTCTTACACTGACTTCCCAGAAAGCAGCCCTAAAACCAGGACAAATCAAAGGTAGAAATACTCCAAGAATATAAAAAGCATTTCCCCAGGGGTTAGCTCTGTCTCTAACAGCCCATATGACCTTGGGTGGGATGAATAAGCATTCTGAGCCTCAGTACCTCCATTTGGAAAATGGAACAATATGTCTATGGCAGTTGTGAGGATAAATTTGCTAAGACATAAAATAGATTTGAAATTTGCATTATGCTAAGCAAGTTCCTTTGCTGGTAAAGGAGATCAGGTGAGGAGATCGGAACAAGATATATGCATAAGATGTGACGAGTCTAGAGATTAGCAAAATATGGATTAATATCATTTCACAAGAAAGCACACCAGGGTATAATTTCTGAAGAGTTTAGAGTCATTTGGTGAAATGCGTGGCTGGAAGACAGGCCACCACATGTGCTCTGGTAAATGAAGGATAAAATCTGCATTCTCCCCCTAGCTTTTATTTTCTACTGATGCCCAATAGTACATTGATATAAGAACAGTATCTCATTATCCCCATGAGTCTTTGCATCATCCTAGTAATTTACACCCTCTCAACTCTTATCATGCAGTTTTTAACAGGCTTGCAATCCTCTTGTAACCTACAATTTCTTTAAAAATATCCCGCTTCTGTTGCTTCATTATTGATGTATAGGAATGTGACCAATTTCTGTACATTGATTTTATATCCTAAGACTTTGCTAAATTCTTGTATCAGTTCTAGCAGTTTTTTGGTGGAGTCTTTTGGGTTTTGCATATAGAGTATCATGTCTGTATTATATCCATGAAGAGTGAAAGTTTGACTTCTTTGCCAATTTGGATGCCTTTAGTGTTGTTTTGTTGTCCGATTGCTGCTGCTAGGACTTCCAACACTATGTTAAAAAACAGTGGTGAGATTGGACATCGCTTTCATGCTCCTGATCTCAGGGGGAAAGCTCTCAGTTTGTCCCCACTGAGGATGATATTAGCTGTGGCCTTTCAGGATGTGGAGAAAGGGGAACCCACTTGCACTGTTGGTGGGAATGCAAACTGGTACATTCTGGAAAACAGTGTGGAAAACAGTGCGCAGGTTCCTCAAAAAATTAAAAATAGAATTACCCTAGGACCCAGAAATTGCACTACTAGGTATTTATCCAACGGATACAAAATCGCTGATTCAAAGGTGTACATGCACTTTGTTTATAGCACTGTCAACAATGGCCAAAGTATGACAAGAACCCAAATGTCCATCAACTGATGAATGGATTAAGAATACACACACACACACACACACACACACACACACACACGGGAATACTACTTGGTGATGAAAAGGAATGAAATCTTGCCATTTGCAACAACAACGTGGATGGAACCAGAGTGTATTATGCTAAGAGAAATAAGTCAGTCAGAGAAAGATAGATATCCCATGATTTCAGTCACAGGTGGACTTTGAGAAACATAACAGATGATCATAGGGGAAGGGAAGGAAAAATAAGATAAAAACAGAGAAGGAGGCAAACCATAAGAGATTCTTAAATACAGAGAACAAACTGAGGAGTGATAGGAGTGGGGAAAATGGGTGACCGGCATTAAGGAGGACACTCTTCGGGATGAGCACTGGTTGTCATATGTAAATGATGAATCACTGGGCTCTATTTCTGAAGCTAAGACTACACTGTATGCTATTTAACTTGAGAATATTATATTATATTATATTATAGTATAGTATAGTATAGTATATTAATTATATTATATTATTAATTACATTACATGTAAATATATTTTATATAATGTATATTATATATTTGTCTATTTTTTCTGTATAATATTTCTAAATAAAAATTAATTATAAAAAAAGGTCCTCTTTAATTGTGTGCTCAAAACTTACCTCTCCAAAGCCTCCTGCAGGTGGCAGGACCTCTGGGAAACTTCTCAGACCTCATATAAAGACACTTTTTGTCTCTAATCATAGAATAGTCAGTTCTCAAAGGGTGGTGTCCCCACCCCTAGCTGCATTAGCATTCCACCAGGATTTATTAGAATGTAAATACTAAATGCACTCTCAGACCAATGCCACATAATGGAATCCTTATCTTCCAGGATGGAACACAAAAGATGCTGACCCACTAGAGGGAGGCACTGAATCCTGTGGCCTTGACTGTTTTTTCACAAGAATGTTCTTTCCCTTTAAGCGCTGATTCACAAACCTTTGGGTGTAGCAGAGTCTCCTTGAGGGCTTAGGGTTAAAGCAGATGGTTTTAAAGAGGCTCCCAGAGTTTCTGACACTTTGGGTCTGAGTAAGATTGAGAATTTGTACTTCTAACAAGCTCCCAGGTGATACCGATCTTTTAGTTCTGGAAACACACTTTGAAAATAGAGCCCTTGGGGATCTTCCCCTCACATGGTCCATCTTCCAACATTCATTCAGGCTTCAATGGACATCCTAGCCTGGCCCAAGCAAGGATAAAAAACTTTCTCTATTTCCCTTTGGCGTAGCTGAGAATAGACTGGAATCATTAAAAGGTCTAGGTGGAAAGAAAGAAAAGAAGAAAGAAAGAAAGAAAGAAAGAAAGAAAGAAAGAAAGAAAGAAAGAAAGAAAGGAAGGAAGGAAGGAAGGAAGGAAGGAAGGAAGGAAGGAAGGAAGAAAGAGAAAGAAAAAGAGAAAGGAAGGAAGGAAGGAAGGAAGGAAGGAAGGAAGGAAAAGGGAGGGAGGAAAGGAAGGAAGGTGAGCAGGTGGGAGGGAAGGAAGGAAGGAAGGAAGGAAGCAAGGAAGGAAAGAAGGAAGGAAGGAAGGAAATGGAGAAGCGCATCTAGCTCAATAATTTGGCTTTCACATTTTCAGTTCCTTTTCCTTACAGTTTAGTTACTGGCCTTTACTCTGTAACAAATAGACCCTGTCTTCCCTGTAAGCTGGGGGCAGCTCCAAGTGTACTCCTTACCTCCACGCCTCTTGTATGTCTGCTGACATGTATGACTTGTATGACTGAGTGCCTCTTGTATGTCTGCTTCAGCTCGCTGTCCTTACCTTCTTAGTACATCTCACGCTGTATTTTTTTTCTTTGTTTTTGGTCAGTGAGATGCAACTAACAAACTAAATTGCACAGACCTTAAATGTTTTATATTTAGACTCTAGAAAATTGTGTAACATTCTGTAGACACTATCAGAAATAGTAAATAGAATATTTTCATCCCCCTTGAAAGTTTTGCCACACTCCTGTCCGGTCAATAGTAATGCTCTTTCTCCCACAACTATCTAATTTTTATTACCATAGATTAGTTTTGCTTGTAGTTGTATTTAACATGAATGATATTGATGTGCTTTTGGACTGGCAGGTGGCCTGGATGGATCTGGAGCCCATGGCCAAGAAAGAATTCTTGAGATGTCTTTGGTGCAAAAGGGTGCTTTTATTAACACACTGGGATAGGAGCTGTGGGCAGGTAAATCCGCACTGAGGTCGTGAAGAGTGACTGATAATATAGTATGGAGTTGGGGGACATAAAGGCAAAAGTGAGGTTTCTAAATGGACTTTCAGATGCTAGAGAGGACTCATAAGATACTGGAGGCCTTGTTACTATTGAGCCATAGTTATTTTCCCTCTAGTAAGGCATTAGCACTAAGACAGTAGGGAGTCCCGGAGGAAGGTTTTACTCTGCCTGTCTCAAATATTTGTCAATAGGTGGCAAGTTATAAAGAAATTTAATTTTATTTATATTTTTGTTTTGCCTTTGTTCCCCAGATCACTATGGAAGGAAATGTGGTGATGTTAGGGCTCCAGGAAATTGAGTCTATGGGTTTCTGAAGATTAGGCTACTGATAAGATTGCCTCTTTCTTGTAATTTACTAAGACATTTTTAAACTGATGGAGACTCATGTCCTGCATGACTGTGATCTCTATCAGTTAACCAATGGCTTTTCACTTTCCTTTGTTCCGGGACAGCCAGGAATCCCTGAGGAATATCATACATACCTGACATATGTGTGAGGGATGGGGGCAGAGGGGGGCGGGCAGAGTGGTGTTTGCTTGTACTTTGCCCTCAGCTTCCCTTTGGTTCCCTCATCAATATCATATATGTATTCTATTGTGCTGAACAGGCTACTTTCACTTAGTATAATATTTTCATATTCATCTATGTGATGAGCTCACTTGGTAAATTTTTAAAAATTGTTATGAAGTCTTCAGTTGTATGGATATAACACTATTGACCCATTCACAAGCAGATTTTTTTTCCACTTTTAGTCTGTTATGATTAAACTTGCTGTGAATATTATCAGACCAATCGTTTTGTGAATATATGTTTTTACTTTTGTTGAGACCATAACTGAGAGTAAAATCACTACCTCACAAGGGAGATTCATGCTTAGCTTCATAAGAATATTCCACATAGTTCTTCCAAATGAATCAACTGCTTTGACCCTATCAGCAATGCATCAGTTTCAGTTATTCCATATCTGTAGAAATAGTTGTTATTAGCTTTCAAAACAAAACAAAACAAAATAAAACCAAACAAAACAACAATAATTTAAAAAAAACCTATTCTTCTGGTGGGTGTGAAATGGAATATCATTGTGATTATAATTTGCATCCTCCTGATTACTAGTGAGGTTGAGTATCTTCATGTGCTTATTGACCTCTCATATATCTTTTTCTGCTGAAACATCTGTATAAGTATTTTGCCAGTTAATTTTTGTATGGTTAGTTACTTATTATTGATTTGTAAGAATTCTTTATTTAATCTAGGTAAAAGTCCTTTTTCATATATAGCTGCAAATATTTTTCCCACATTGTAGATTTCCTAGTGTCTTTTGATAAGAATTTTTTTTCATTCTGATAAAATCCAATGTAACATTTTTCTTCTTTTATGGTTTGTCTTTTTTGTGTCCTGTCTATGAAATCTTTACTTAATGTAAAATTACAATTCTACTTCAATATCTAGAAGGCTTATGACTTTGGATTTTATCTTTAGGTAATTTTTTATCCTTCAGGAGACAAAGTGTCAATATTCATACAAAAACACAAACCCAATTTTTCTAGCAATATTTATAAAATTTTTTTCATTTTTCCCTTGGAATTATCCCAGTATAATGATTGAAAACGAATTGCCCATGTATGTGTGAATCTATTTCAGGGCCTTTTATTCTCTTACAATGATTTATTTGTCTATCACACCAATGTCAAATTGATTTGATTATTACAGCTTGTAAAGTTACTGTAAGTAAGCTTTGAAATCAAATAGTATAAATATTCCAACTTGGTTCTTTGTGTTGAAGATTGTTTCTGCTAGTTGATATCTTAGGCTTTCCAAATACATTTTAGAATTTATTAAAAAATAAAAGCCTGTTAGAATTTTAACAGGGATTCAGGGAAGCCTATAGGCCAATTTCGAGTGTGAACTCGTAACAATTTGAGTATTCCAGTTCCTGAGCATATGGTATCTCAGTATTTATGCAATTTCTCTCAACAAAGTTTTCGAGTTGTCTGGTATTACTTATCTTTTGTTAGATTTATCTAGAAGTATTTCATGGTTTTTGATGCTATGTATTTCTGTAAAAAAAAAAGCTTTTTTTGTGTACAATCCTGAGAATTTTGACAAAATACACAATCGCTTAAAAACAAGCCTTCTCAAGATGTAGAACATATCTTCCTCAATTTCTTGTGTGTTCCTTTGTGGTCTATCTTTCCTCCAACTCCTATCTCCCAGTAGTCACTGATAGTTTTACTTATACAGGAATTCTATGTAAAAAGACTGAAACCTGTATAGCCTTTTGAATCTGACTTCTTCTTACCAGAATGATGCGTTTGAGACCTTTCAATGTTTCTGTGTGTACCACTATTTTTTCTTATTATTGCTGAGTACAATTCACTGTATGGACATATCATAATTTGTTTACCATTTACTGATTGAAGAAAATTATTATTATTTCCAGGTGTAGATGATTCTGAGTAAAACCCCTATTCATGTACCTGGTTTCTTCACTAAAGTAAATAACCAGGAGTGACATTGCTGGATCATATAGTAAATATTCATTTAACTTTGCTAGGAAATTGTATATCTCATTTCAAAAATGACTGCACCTTTTTGCAGTCACATCAGCAATGCATAAGAATCCCAATTGTTGTGAGTCCTCACCAGGACGTGATATTGCCAATAATTTTAATGTTTCTACTGTTGACTTTTGAAAATTCTTTCATATTATGTAGTTCTGAATATCATATAGATGGTAGTACTGTGTCATATACAGGTTTGAAAATATTTTTCTCATGCTCTGTAGTTTGTCTTTTTATCTACTTTGCATGGGCTTTTACACAGCAAAAGCTTTTAATTTTGATGAGGTCCAATTGATCAATTTTTAAATTTACACATCATGCTTTGCTGTCAAATCTAAGAAACTCTGTATCTGGTCGTAAGTACTGAAGATTTTCTTCTTTTTCTCTTTTGCTTCTATGATTTTCCCTACAAGTATTATAGTTTTATGTTCTATACTTAGGTCCATTTTGACTTAATTTTTGTGTAAGATGTGAGATTTAAGCCAAGGGTTCTTTCCCCCTCTTTCAATGAAATTCCAATGGCTCAAATGCTGTTTGTTGAAGTTAAATTGCTTTTTTTCCTTTGTCAGAGATCAGTTGATCACATGCGTGTGGGTTTTTTTCTGAGTCTGTTATTATAACCCATTGATCTAAGATTCTATTCCTTCTATCAGTGTTGCGTCTTTGCTACATTGTCTTCGAATCCAAGATGGTAGTATGTCTTTCAATTATTTAGGTCTTTGATTCCTTTCATCAGCATTTTAAAATGTCCAACATATTGATCTTGATTGCATGTTTGTTAACAGTAGACCCAAGAATTTTACTGTCTTTGAAACATTTGTAAATGATACTGTATTTTAGTTTCAGTGTCCACGTGTGCATTTTTGGTACATAAAAGTGTGATTGATTTTGGTGTATTCATCTTGTATCCATGACAATCAATGTCATGCCATCTGCAAATAGAGATTTTATTTTTCTTTTTAAATCTGTATCTTTTATATTTTCTTTTTATTGCCTTATTATAGTGACTTGGAACTTCCATAATATGCTTAATAGAAGTGGTGAGTAAGCCTCTGTGTTTGGTCTTTTGTTATTGTGGTTGTTGTTGTTGTTTTCGAAAAATGTTCATTCTTTTTACCAGTGAGTATTATATTACTGAGCTGTCAGCACAGAGCCCAATGTGGGGCTTGAACTCACGAAGCATGAGATCATGACCTGAGCCAAAGTTGGATGCTTAACCAATTGAGCCACTCAGGCACCCCTATGTGTTGTATTTTCAATGTTCATTGAGTTGTGCATACTTTTTGTTTCCTTTGAGAATTCCTGATCATTTAAAAGCATGTTGTTTAATTTCTATGTATTCAGAGATTGTCCTCCTGTCTTTCTGCTATTGATTTCTAGTTTCTAGATTCTACTATTATCATAAAGCATACTTTATATAATTTTAGTTCTTTTACATCGGTCAAGAATTGTTCTATGGCTCAGGATATGGTATTACATCTTGATTCAAGCATATCATACATTGATTTTTCAGTGTTGAATTAGCTTTAGATTTCTGGATAAATCCCATTGGGTCATGATCCAGTATCCATTTTTATATATAATTAGATAAAATTTGCTAATATTTTGTGATGGATTATGCATCTTTTCTCATAAGGACTTACCATAATCATCTACTTTTAGTATAAGAATATTGCTGATTTCAACTTTATTTTAGAAAAGGTTGTCTATATTGTGTATTGTATGTTGTGTATTATTTCATCCTTAGACATTTGGTAAAATTGCCCAATGAAATAATCTAGGTCTAGAAATTTTCTTGTTGCTATGTTACCTGTGTTAAACTCTGACTCTCCTTTTAATGTCTGTAATATTGTACTGATGATGTCCTTTTTTCATTTTTGATATTCATATTCCATGTCTTCTCTTTTTTACTGTTAGGTCAGGCTAGAGTTATCAATTTTATTGACCTCCTCAAAGTACTAGCTTTTGCTAAATCAGTGATATTACGCATTCTTTTTTTATTCTCAATTTAATTGATTTCTAATACTACGTTTTGCTAGCTTTGAGTTTTATTTGCTCTTCCTTTTTACATTTCATCAGTCTAAATCTTAATTTGAAACTATTTTTTTACAAAAATATGGTATAAACTTAATGATATAAATTACCCTACTTGTGTTCTCATGGCTGCATCTCATAAATATTGATATGATGTGTCATATTTTGTTCAATTCAGAAAGCTTTTAATGCCTCTTGATACTTCCTCTTTAACCCATGTGTTATCTAGAAACGTGTTGTTTAATTAAGTACTTTGGGATTTCACTCCTTCTATATTTGTAAGTTTTGCTTCTTGGTCTAGAATATGGTATATCTCAATGAATGTTCCATGTCCACTTACGGACAATACAATTTCTGCTATTTCTGGGAAAGTGTCTGTATTAGTTTGCTAACCAAGTACCACAGGAGAGAAAACCCATTTCTCATGTTTCTCTGTAACCTGAAAGTCCCAGATCAAGCTGTTGTCAGGTGGAGCTCCATCTGAGGCCTCTCTCTTTCACTTGTCCATGACTGCCTTCCCCTCTGTCTCTATATGGTCTTTCCCCTGGGTATGCATCTAAATTTCCTTTTCTTATAAAAATGCCAGTCTGTTGGATTAGGATCCTACCCTTATTATCTTTTACCTTAGTTACTTAATTAAAGGTCCAAACTCTAAATACAGTCATATTGGAGTTTAGGGCTTCAACATGTGAAATGGGGGGGGTGGGGGGGTGGGTAGGGAACGCCATTCTGTCCACAGTAGTGTTCTAGAAATATCAACTAGGAAAGGTAGATTGATATTTTTCATGCCTCTCGTATTCTCTCTGGATTTCCTTCTAGGTGTTCTCTCAATTACTGAAAGAGGAGTCTTAAGCCTCCAGGTTTAACAGTGGATTGGCTTATATGTCTCCTTTTATTTTTATTAGATTTTGCTTCATTTGCTTTGTTAGGGTGTACACATTTAAAAAAAATATCTTCCTTTGAGGAGGGCACCTGTTGGGATGAGCACTGAGTGTTGTATGGAAACCAACTTGACAATAAATTTCATATTAAAAAAATATCTTCCTTATGAATTGATTTTTTCATCAATATTAATCAATCTTTCTTTCTAGTACTATTTTATGACCTCAAGGTGAATTGGTCTGATATTAACACAACATATTTTGCTCATCTTTAGTGCTTTTACAGTATACCTCTTCACCTTTTTAATTTCAATCTGTGCTTGTATTTACAATTAAATTGCATTTCTTATAAAGAGCATATAGTCAGATTTGCATTTTTTAAAAAAATCTAGTATGACGATATCTGTCTTTTTAGTGGAATGTGTAGTCAATTGATATTTAATGTATATATAGACAGGATTGAACTTATTTCGCCCATCTTGTATGCTTTTTATATTTATTCTATGGGTTTTGGTTCTTATTCTTCCTTCTCTTTCTTCTGTCAGGTGAATTGATTATGCATCTTATATTTCATTATTATTCTTTTAAGATGTGTTTATTTATTTTAAGAGGGATAGAGAGTGTGAGTGGGGGAGGGGCAGAGAGCGAGGGAGATTGAAAATCCCAAGCAGGCTCCACAATGTCAGAATGGAGCCAGATGTGGAGCTCAATCTCACCAATCATGAGATCATGACCTGAGCTGAAATCAAGAGTCAGAAGCTTACCTGACTGAGCCACCCAGATACCCCTTTACTGGTTTGTTTCAGTCGCAATCTCTAATACTGTAGTCACTAACCACATGTGATTACATAAAATTAAATTAATTAAAATTAAATAAGATTAAATTTTAACTTCTCAGTCATGCTGGACAGAATTTTTCCATCATCATAGAAAGTTCCATTAAATAGAATTGCTGTAGAGTTAAGATATGAATTTTAATTCATTCCACTCTCCTTTCAAAAAATAAGAAGCTATTTTCTGAACATGGTGAAAGTCTTAGAGGAGTATAACTCCATCTATTCTTTGTTGTGTCAGTCTCAACCCTAATCTTCAAAAAGAAGGACAAAACTGGAGGTATCACAATCTCTGATATCAAGGTATATTACAAAGCTGTAGTTATCAAAACAGTATGGTACTGGCACAAAATTAGACAGAAAAGTCAAGGGAACAGAATGGACAGCCCAGAAATAAATCCATGATTATATAGTGAATTAATCAACAAAGGAAACAAGAATATGTAATTGGAAAAAGACAAGTGTCTTCAACAAATGGTGTTGGGCAAACTGGACAGCTACACACAAGAGAATGAAATTTTACCACTTTCTCACAACATACACAAAAATAAACTCAAAATGACCTAAATGTAAGAACTAAAACCATAAAAATCAAAGAACAGAGCACAGGCAGTCATTTCCTTGACACTGACTACAGAAACACTTTTCTAAATGTGTCTCCTGAGGCAAGGGAAACAAAACCAAGAGTAAAATATTGGGACTATATCAAAATAAAAAGCTTCTGTACAGCAAAGGGAAGAATCAACAAAGCCAAAAGTCAACCTACTGAATGGGAGAAGGTATTTGCAAATGACATATCCAAAAAGGTTATGTAACCTAAAAGGGTTAATATCTAAAAAATATAAGAACTTATACAACATTCTAAACTCACATAATCCAATTTCAAAAAAAAATGAGCAGGAGACTGAATAGACATTTCTCCCAAGAAGACATACACATGGCCAATCGACACATGAAAAGATGCTCAACATCACTTATCACCAAAGAAATGCAAATGAACACCACAATAAGATACCACCTCACACCTGTCAGAATGGCTAAAATCAAAACCATAAGAAATGAGTATTGTCAAGGATGTAGAGAAAAAGAATCCTCTTTCACCGTTGGTGGAAATGCAAACTAGCACAACCACTGTGGAAAACAGTATGAAGGTTCCTCAGAAAATTAAAAATGGAACTACCATATGATCCAACAATTCCAGTATTGGGTATTTACCCAAAGAATATGGAAACACTAATTCAAAAGATATATGCACCCCTATTTTTTACTGCAGCATTATTTACAATAGTCAAATTAAGGAAGCAGACAAAGTGTCTATCAATAGGTGAATAGATAAAGAAAATGTGGTTTTTACAATGAGATATTACTCATCTATAAAAAACTAATGAAATCTTGCCATTTACAACAACATGGATGAATCTACAGGGTATAATGCTAAGCGAAATAAGTCAGTCGCAGAAAGACAAAATACCATACGCTTTCACTTACATGTGGACTTTAAGAAACAAAATAAATTAACTAAGAAAGAAAAGAGACAAACCAAAAAACAGACTCTTAACTGTAGAAAACAAATTGATGGTTACCAGAGTGGAGGTTGGTGGGGGATGGATGAAATAAGGGATGGGGATTAAGTGCACGTTGAATCACGATATTGTACACCTGAAACTAACTTGTATTTTAAACATATACCATCAATTCCACAGTATATTCTCATTGTACCCTAAAAGTGAATAGACTTTTAACAAAACTTAGTAAATGATCATTTGTGTGTGTATATATGCATCTAAGAATTTATATACATGATAAAGGATTTTAATATGCCTTTTATATTTATAGACACATAGTACACTTCTAGTGGTCTTGTGGGTTTGTTTTTCCTGAAAATATGAATTTTCATCTGATAACATATTTCACTTTAATGTGTTACTTTTAATCTTTTAGGTGTTACACATGTACTAACAACAAACTCCAGTCTCTGCCTGTCTGAGGATATCTTTATTTCACCTTCACTTTTAAAATGTGTTTCACTGGTTGTAAAATTAAAGGTTAATTCTTTGGTGTGTGTGTTGTTTTTTTTCATTAAGTGCTTTAAAAGACAAACAATTTTCCTACTTCCAGTAAATGTCAGCTATTACTTACATCATTTTCCTTTTGCATTTAAAGTCCCTGTTTTCTTCTAGTTGCTTTTAAACATTTTCTGTTTCTCTTTAGTTTTCAGCAAAAATGATTCTTGGTATTCTGTGTTTAACCCACATAAGATTTGCTGAGATTCTTGCCTGTATTGATTGAGACTGATGTTGTTTAACACTTGGATATTTCTTTATCATTACCTGTTGAAATATTTCCTCCACACCATTCTCTCTTTCTTGTTTTTCCCTTATTCTAACAATACATATAGAATACTATTTGATATTTTCCTATAGACCTGAGATGATGCTCTGTCATATTGTTTCATATCCTTTTCTTTGTGTATTACAATATTTTCATATGTTCTGTTTCTTTATTGATTTTTTTCTTTGTTGTGTCCATTCTGTTATCCATCTTATATAATATCTGGGGTTTTTTTGCATTTTTATTTAATTTTGTTTCCATTAAATCTATGTGTCTTCCAATATTTGCCACGTTCTCTTCATCTTTTGATTTTTATTACATATTGGGCATTTTCTGTTAAACAATAGAAGAAAAATATTAAATACATATTATTTACCTCAGGAAATAATACACTCTTTCTCATAGGATGCTGCTCAAGTGGAAACAGTTCAAGAACCTGATCTGTAGTTTGGCTAGGTCTGGGGTTGATACAATGTCAATTTGATATATTTCACATTAGCTTCAAAGATTTTAAAGGCGAGGTCAAGATGTTCTCTTTAACAAAGACAGGCAACTGAACACTGTCAATATTTCTGAGATATTCTTGAACCTCAAAGTTGAACCACCGACTGTTTGAACCATAAAATAT
Source organism: Neofelis nebulosa (assembly GCF_028018385.1). NCBI lineage: Eukaryota > Metazoa > Chordata > Mammalia > Carnivora > Felidae > Neofelis > Neofelis nebulosa. The sequence continues at coordinate 107,091,803 of NC_080783.1, read as the reverse complement.
GTCTCTCAGGTTTACAGCTCATCTTTTTAATTTTGAATCCTTGGCACTTGGCACCTCTCTTTGTTCTCAGATTCTATTCCCAGGTTTATGAGCCTTGGGAGAATTCTTTCAGCCCTCACACTTTGGGCCTGGCCTCTGAGAGAGACCCCACTCCTCTTCGGAAAAGCCCTAAATTAGTTAGAGAAGTTTCTGTCCCTCAACTCTGCCCCTTTCCAGAAATGGATCTAAAAACCACATTAGGGTGGTTTTTTCAGCTCCTCACTCTTCCTTCCTTCCTTCCTTCCTTCCTTCCTTCCTTCCTCCCTCCCTCTCTTCCTTCTTTCTTTCTTTCTTTCTTTCTTTCTTTCTTTCTTTCTTTCTTTCTCTTTCTTGCCTTCTTCTTCTTCTTCTTCTTCTTCTTCTTCTTCTTCATGAATAATTTGTCTTGTCCTCTTCCAGTGATCCTTCAGTTACAACGTAAAAGAGGTGGCGGGTGGGTACAGACATGATCAGTATTTTGGGGCTCCTTAGGATATTAATCTGTCATGCCAGTGTTCACATGGCTGCTTAAAGTTATTTAAAATTGTATTGGTTTCTCCTTATTTTTTTTTTTACTGAAATTTCCTTGTCAGGCATCTCTACATGAGTAAGAGCAGTAGTAACTCACTTCTCTAAATAAAGATACTACTTGTCTGGACTTTGGTCTTGAGAGTTTCTTTGTATCCTTAGCGATATAATAAGATTTTTAAGACTTTTTTTAAAAAAGTTTGCTTCTTTATTTATTTCAGAAGAAAGTGAAAGAATGGATGGGAGGGGCAGAAAGAGAAGGAGAGAGAGAAAATCCCAAGCAGGTTCTGCCCTGCAGTGCAGAGCCAGATGCAGGGCTCGAACTCACGAACCATGAGATCATGACCTAAGCCAAAGCCAGACACCTGACCGACTGAGCCACCCAGATGCCCCTATAATAGAACTCTTAGAAATCAGTTTTGTAATATCCATCTTAGTTGAATGGTTAGAATTGTTCCTGGGTCCCTCTGTTCTTGTCCCAGATGCATCTAAGAAATGGATACCTGAGACCAGAAAGGGGAGGTTAGAGTTTATGGCGTTGATAGGTACAGTCCACTTTCAAGAGTGAAAGTGGGCCACTGCTACAACAACAGGGGCAATGGCTCTGAGAAGCTCTGGCTGCATTCTTTTAAGCCTGCTTCATGTGCATGTAAATTTGGCATTGATGGACATTTTTGACTGGCAGCTGGGATCGTATAACATTTTGGCCTGTGCGCATGTGCCTACCCGTGAGGTACTCAGTTATAATTGTGTTTATTTACATATGGCATATTTATGGGCTTTTAATGGGCTTTGTTGTGACTGGAAGGTAACCTAAGGACAAGCTGCACCTTGTGTGAGCTTGCTCAGCTCTTAGAAGTCCCCTTGTGGCTTTTGAGCCAGCTCTGTGGCTAAGCTCTTCCCGTTCTAACGAGGAGCAAGTTGTTGGAGGTAGTTCTGAAGGTGTGGCTGTTAAGGCTCAAGGGTGGTTCTGAGGTTGTGGCTAGCACCTGCTTGACCCCTCCTTGCTCAGGCCTAACTAACTTCCTAACAGAATGAACAGGTTATTCTTTGAAAATGTCTGCATTCAAAGGTGATATGGACCATCACACTGTGGGGATTACTTGTTTATGAACTAGTTGCAAAAGGCTCTGAAATCCTTGAGGTCAGGGACTGTGATGGTGTGTGTGTGTGTGTGTGTCCTCAGCAAGCAGCAGAGGCAGAGTATTGAGAAGGCAATGAATATATTCACAGAAGTGTGAAAGACATGAACCACACTTTTACACGAACTCCTACAGACAAAATCCTTAGAAAGCTTTTGCTTCAAGTACGTGAAGAATGCTTCAACAGAACTGATGCCAGCATCATGGTAGCATAAGACATCCTTCGTTTGTCCCCCACCTTTGAAAACTAAAATTCTGCATCTATCCATAAACAAATGTGCTTCTCTGAGAGTTATGGGGTTCAGAACAGTATACAAAAAGACCCAGGAGGAATTTCACCCACTTTTGCGTCAGGTAATAGGCAGACCAACCTCAACATAGGCTATGGGACTGGTAGGAGCCTGTGAACTGGCTCCAGCCTCTCTTCACCTTGGTCTAGTGGCATCTCGAGAGTGTTTATTGGGATGGACACCCACAGACAAGGGAGCCTTTGTAGAGTTTCAGGTTTCCAGAGAAGTTTAGGGCTCTGTTGAAGCAAAAAAAAAAAAAACCCAAAAAACTACAGGTTTGGACATATTGAAGTGGGTAGGAGGAACTCTGCCAGCATCAGTCCTCACCCCAAAAGGACACACCTTAGAGCAGAGGACGTTGGCAGTCTCTCCAGCAGGGGAAGGAAGAGAAGCACGCAACTGCCTAGCTTCCCCAGCCGTGCAGGATGCTGCTAAAGAAACACATTTTTGTCCATCAGAACCCAGAGTACTAAAGTAGGACTTCCATGAATGGGGAGGAGAAGAGCAGGAGACAAGTGGATAGACTATCAGAGGGCGTTAAAGAGATGTGGTTCCTGATGACAGCAGGAAAGCCACCCATAGCTGCTGGGAAAGCATTACCTGAGGACCCCACCCACTGGCACATCCCCTGACACCCCCAGTGTCAAATCCACACATCTCCTTACTCTGTGGTTGGCTCTTTGTGTATGCTCAGGTAAATAGGAAATATGCAGAGAAAACAGGTCAGGGCCTATAGGCAAATGAGAAATCACGATTGTGACTTGTAGTATCACTTTCAGAAACAAAAGAGAGGTTTCCAGCAGATGGTCTGGTGGATTGTAGGATGGAGAAAAGAAATAAAAGCTTAAGAATTCTGCCAAGAAAGGAAAAAAGAAGTGTGAGTAGGTGTATTCATGCAAAGCTAGAGAAATCCTCAGACTATAAATCAAAACGATAAAAAAAATAGATCACACCTGAAGGTGGCTGGTAAATCCTGAGGGAAGTAATTGCTACTTTAAATACAAAACATAGCAATGCAGAAATCCAAGAAACATGGAGAATTAAGGAAACATGACATCACCAAAAGATCACAGTAGCTATTCAGTAATCATACCCAAAACATGGAGATCTGTGATTCACCCCATAAAGAATTCAAAATAGTTGCTTTGATGAGGAAATTCCATAATATATAAAAAAACCACAGAAAGATAATTCAATGAAAATAGGAACAAAATATGCGAAATAAATGAGAAATTTAACAAAGCAAGATAAATCATTAAAAAATAAAATAAAATAAAATAAAATGTGAAATAAAATAAAATAAAAAGAACCAAACAGAAATTCTGGAGCTGAAAAATTCAGTGAATGAAGAATGTAATAGACAGGAACAGCAGCATAATAGACCAAACTGAAGATAGAATCAATGATCTAGAGAATAGGAACTTTGAAATAACTTAGTCAAAAGAGAACAAAATAAAAAAGAATGAAAAAGAATTTTAAAAAAGACTATGTGATCTATGGGACAATGTCAAAAGACCCAATGTCAAAATCATTGCTGATCCTGGAGAAGAGAGAGGCAAGGCAGTTTATTTAAAGAAATAATAGCTGAAAACTATGTGAACCTAAAAAGAGACATAAAGTCAATAGATCATCTCATTATTTTAATCCAAATGATCTTCTCCAAACACGTTATAATTAATTTGTCAAAAAGTAAAGATGAAGAGATGCCCAAAAGCAGCAAGTGAAAAAAAAAAAAAAAAAACCATAATCTACAAGGAAACCCTATTAGGCTATTGATGGGTTTCTCAGCAGAAACCCTACAGGCCACCAGGGAGTGGGACTATTTATTCAAGGTGCTAAAAGAAAAGCAAAAGAAAAGCCAGCCAAGAATACTCTATCCTGCAAAGTCATCCTTCTGAAATTAAGGAGAAATCAACATTTTTACCAGACAAACAAAAGCTGAGGCAATTCATCACCCCAAACCTGCCTTAGAAGAGATACAGAAAGGAGCTCTTCAAGCTGAAAAGATGTCAATTAGTAAAATGAAAACAGGAAAATACACAACACATGGGTGAAGGGAAGTATGTAGTCTTATTCACAAAACTCTGATTCTGTAATATAATGGTGTCTTAACCTCTTAACTATGGTATAAAGACTAAAAGAAAAGTACTAAAATAGCTAAAGCTACTGGGGGGAGCCTGGGTGGCTCAGTCCGTTAAATATCTGACTTCGGCTCAGGTCATGATCTCACAGTTCATGAGTTCGAGTCCTGCATTGTGCTCTCTGCTGTCAGCACACAGCCTGCTTTGGATCTCCTGTCCCCTTCTCTCTCTGCCCCTCATGCAAGGGTGCGCTCTCTCTCTCTCTATCTCTTTAAAATAAATAAAAATTTTTAAGGGTGCCTGGGTAGCTCAGTTAGTTAAGCATCCGACTTCGGCTCAGGCCATGATCTCACGGTTGGTGGGTTCGAGCCCCACACGGTTTGTGGGTTCAACCCCCGCATCAAGCTCTGTGCTAACAGCTCAGAGCCTGGAGCCTGCTTCAGATTCTGTGCCCCTCCCCCTGCCCCTCTCCCACTTGCTCTCTGTCTCTCTCTCAAAAATAAATAAACATTAAAAAACTAAATTAAAATAAATAAAAATATTAAAAAAAAAACTATAGTTACTATTTGTTAATGACTATACACCAGAAAAAGAGGTAAATTGTGACATTAAAAACAAAAGGAAAAAGTGAAAAGGAAGAGACTTTGTATAAGATTGATGTTAAGTTGCTTTTAGCATAACATAGGCTGTTATACCTATAAAATGTTTTATGCATGCCTCATGATAACTGCAAAGCAAAAACCTATAATCAATTCACAAAAGATAAAAAGAAGGCAATCAGAAGATGTCACCAAGGGAAAAAAAGTAAGCCAAAGGAAAGGAAATCCTTCCAATCAAAGGGATGGAATTTGTATGGAACCATGAAAGACCTTTAATAACCAAAGCAATCCTGACCAAATAAATAAAGCTGGAGATATCACATTCCCTGAAATTCCCAGAAATAAACCACCACACATATGGTCATCTGATGTCTGAAAATGGAGCCCAAAATGCTCAATGTGGGGAGGATAGTCTCTTTAGTAAATGATGTTGGGAAAACTGCATAACAACATGCAGAAAAAAACTGAAATTGGACCCATACCTTACACGGCTCACAGCAGCTAACTCAAAAAGCTTTAGAGGCTTAAACATCAGGGGCGCCTGGGTGGCACTGTTGGTTAAGCATCTGACTTTGGCTCAGGTCATGATCTCACGGTTTGTGAGTTTGAGCACTGTGTCGGGCTCCGTGCTGACAGCTCAGAGACTGGAGCCTGCTTTGGATTCTGTGTTTCCTTCTCTCTCTGCCTGCCCCCCCCCCCACCAACTTGTGCTCTGTCTTTCTATGTCTCTCAAAAAATAAATAAACGTAAAGGCTTAAACATCAGGTCTGAAACCATCAAATCCCCAGGGAGAAAAAAAACAGGGGGAAAGCTCCTGATGTTGGTCTTGGCAGCAATATTTTGGACTTGACAACTAAATCACAAGCAACAACAGCGAAAGATCAACAGGTGAGGCTACATCAAACTAAAATGTTTTTGTACATCTAAAAAGCAACCAACAAAATGAAAAGGCAAACTATGGAATGGTTTGCAAACCATGTATCTCAGATGAAGTTAATAGCCAGAATATATAAAGAGCTCATACAACTCAATAACAAAAGCCCAAAAATAATCTGTTTGAAAAATGCACAGAGGAAATCAAGAGTCATTTTTCTCAACAAGACATACAAATGGCACAGACACATAGAAATACGCTCAACATCACCAATCATCAGAAAAACACAAACCTAAAGCATAATCAGATAGGACCTCATACCTGTAAGAATGGCTGTGATCAAAATGATAAGAGATAAGCTTTGGCAAGGATGTGGAGAAAAGGGAACCCCTGTGTACTGTTGTTAGGAATGCAAATTCATTTGTGACTATGGAAAACAGTACGGAGATTTCTCAAAAGAAAAATGGAGAAATAAATAAAAACAGAACTATCATGTGATCCACATAGCCTACTTCTGGGTATATATACAAAGGAAACAAAACAGGATATTAAAAAGATATCTGCACTCCCATGTTTAATGTAGCATGATTTACAATAGCCATGATATGTGAATAACGTAAATGTCAATAGATGGATGGGTAAAGGGGATGTGATATATATAGAAAAGTGAATATTATTGAGCCTTAGAAAAGAAGAAAATCCTGCCATGTGCAACAACATGGATGGATGTTGAGGGCATTATGTTAAGTGAGATAAGTTAGAGAGAGAGAAATAAGATATAATATCACTTATTGCAGAATCAAGACAAAAGCTTCACTTGCAGAAACAGAGAGTGAAATGATGTGTGTGGGGGTTGGGTAATTGGGGAGATGTCGGTAAAAGTGAACAAATTTGCAGGCAGAAAATGAATAAGTTCAGGGGATCCAAGGCACAGCATTGTGATTATAGTTAACAATACTGTATTATGTACTTGAAAATTGCTGAAAGACTAGATCGTAAATCCTCCCACCACAAAAAATAAATGATAATCATCTGAATTCATGGAGGTGTTAGTTGGTACTACAGTGGTAATATTATGATATATATTACTATATATATATATATATATAGAGAGAGAGAGAGAGAGATTTAATTAACACAGTGTACATGTTAAACTTACACTATAGAAGATATTAATTATATCTCAATAAAAGGAAGAGTTCTTTGTCAAATTTCTAAATCTTTTGAGAACATAAAGTCACAAAATTTCTAATTTAAAGGGATACATCTGTTACAGTTTCATAGCTGATACTCACAAGTCTTTATCTACATCATTCAGAGTAAAAACACATTTTTAAAAATAAATAATTTGCTAAAAATCACGTTTCTTAATAATCTACACTATCCCAATGCCTACTACCATTTTCTATATGATTTTCCCTCCTTGGTAAGATAATATAATTTCTTTCTGTAATTTCCTCAAAGGGGAGGCAGAATATTAATACCCCATAGGTGTTTCCCCTTTATACATGAAATAGATGTGAGAGTCTTCAAGACAGATAAATGTTTGAAATGAAAGCATTTTTTAAGGGAGCTGAGACTATCTTGGTAATTATATCCCTTCTTAGAACTGAGAAATCACTACTGTCAGATGAATTGAGTAATTCTAACTAGGTACATAAAGAAGCGAATGATGCTGGAAAAATTTTTGTTTGTTCTTCGTTCTGTAAAAAAAAAAAATGAATCAATCAGACAAAAACTATTCATTATTTGTTTTTATTCTTACACAATTTCTTTTTTTTTTAATTTTTTTTTAATGTTTATTTATTTTTGAGACCGAGAGAGACAGAGCATGAACGGGGGAGGGGCAGAGAGAGAGGGAGACACAGAATCGGAAACATTAGACATCTGAGAGACTTGGTTGCGGGGGGAGAGGGGTGGCCAAGGTGGTGAGAACCATCACGCCTAGATGCAAGTATGAAATCTAAATGCAGGTGTGAGTAGGAGAGGTAAGAGGATTGTGTTTGAAGAATCTAGAACTGAGGCCCAGTTCCAAGAAATACAGCCAAGTCAATGGGAAATCCTTGAAACAGAGACTGCAGCTGGATGAACTCTGTGTCTCCTTGTGAGCAGTCTGCATTCGTAGCCACCTCTGTTCCATCCCTGCATAAGAGTAGCCTGTGGGAAGTGTGGGCTCCGTATGAACCTCACGGTGGACACGTAGGGGCAACGGTTGGGGTTGTCAGGTAATCATGCTCCCCACTACAGGGGATCCAAGCAGCTCATTTTGGTTTCTCAAGAATGGAACGTAAAATCATTGCCATTTTCCTGAGGAGCTGCCATGATTCTGCAGATGTATTTTACCTCTTTCTATTGTCCTTCACTACCTACTCGGGCTGAAATCAAGAGGTGGACGCTAAACAGACTGAGCCACCCAGGCTGGCCAAACATACTGCCTTTTCATCCATATGGAAGCAATGTAACATTTTTCATCCTGTTGAGACCCAGTAGATGGAGCTTCATTGCTCAAAATGGACACTTTGGACATACCATACTATTCGGTTTAGCCAAACGGCTTGCCGTTTTCATTCCAGTGGCTCTTAAGTTTACATTTGTATTATTCTTCCTTGCATCATCCCTCACGGACCTTACCGCTTCCCGCCTTCCTCTTCACTCATAGGCATTACTGACCACTATTTGGCGTTTGTCAGCTGGGGTAGAGGTAATACCTTCATCAGGACACAACCTTTGTTTCTATTTCCTTTGTTGCCTGCTTCTTTGTTTGTTTGTTTTCCTATCTCCATGGTACCACAGCTTCAGGTAAAACATAGTACCCTCTGTCCTTCCCTCAGTCTTTACTTCACAGTATTTTGTCTATCCCACTGAGGCTGCTTGGAATGATCAATTAGGCAGGTTCTTTTAAACCCTCTTGGGGGGGGGGTGTGGAATCAATAAGATGTTCATAAGACATAAGAGGGAGGGTGTGTGCCAAAGTAGGGAAAAGCATAGATTTTCAATCAGATGGACCACAGTTTCTTTTTACTTCTTTATTTTTTATTCTCAGGTTAGTTAACACGCAATGCAGTCTTGGCTTCGGGAGTAGAACGCAGTGATTCGTCTCCTACGTATGACACCCAGTGTTCATCCCGAAGAGTGCCCTCCTTAATGCCCATCTCCCATTTAATCCACCCCCCACCTCTGCGCCCCCATCACCCCTCAGTGTGTTCTTTGTATTTAAGAGTCTCTTATGAATGGTCTCCCTCTCTGTTTTTATTTTATCTTTTCTTCCCTTCCCCTAGGTTCATCTGTTAAATTTTTCACAGAACACAGCTTAAATATTGGCTTTGGGGGTGCTCGGGTAGCTCAGGTGGTTGAAAGGCTTACTCTTAATTTCAGCTCAGGTCACAATCCCAGGCTCTTGGGATGGAGCCCGGTGATGAGGTCCACAATGAGCATGGAACCTGCTTAAGATTCTCTTTTTCTGCCTCTAATCCTCTCCCTCACTCACATGTTCTGTTTCCCTAAAAATAAATAAATAAATAAATATTGACTCTGTTACTGATTTGATATGTAAACTCAGGGGATGTCTTACTGTATTTGAAACACTCTGGCAAAATGGTAAAATAAAGTGCCTAACTCAGAGGTCTGCTGTGAGGATGAGATGGAGAGATGTATTTAATAAAGGGTCAGCACATAACATGTAGTAAATTATAGCTACTCTTTTCAATAGCAAATATCCTCAGCACCTGTTTATTGATTTGCAATTTGAAATATAGGAGAATATAATTGATCTAATTGTCAGTGATGATCTGGTTACTCTCTATAACTTTTCTGGCTTTATATACCACACATTCTTTTTGGGGAAAAAGAATTTTGGCTTTTAGAAGCTTCTTTGCACACTGAATATAGTAGAGAGAAATACATGTTTTCGTTATGAACTTCAGATACAGAAAGTCTGTGCTGAATTGCGCAGTGAATAAAATATGTGTGCCAAACAGCTGATTATAACGTAATGAGAGGAAAACATACAAAAAAATAAAAACCATTTAAATGTCACAAGAGAGCAATGATTGGTCCTTAACAAATAAGTAATGAGATCAAAGCTAGTGAATTTACTGTAAAAGATCATGGTCAAAGAAGGCTTCCTGAAGCTATGGTACATTAGATCTAGTTGTTAAATTTGCAGGAATTTGGGGGGCTGGACCCTAAATGTAGCCATAATTAAAAATTAAATTGTACAATTATAAATATACTAAGTTATTTTAAAAAATGCTATTTGGAGCTCATCACTTCCCAATTATTTTACTGCATTTTACAATTCTCTCTACTTTTGAGGTTGTTTGCATCTGTTGTGTCTGTGCTGGATGTACCATATGGCGCTGTGTTACCGCACATCTGTGCCCAACCCCAGACTCCGCAACACTGCCATGGCAGCCAGAGATCAGCCAAGGTGGGAACATTTACACTGCAGAAATCGGCAAATGGTGCCAATTAGGGCTCAGTTTATTGTTTTCTTGATTGTCTAGACATCAATAGATGGGGAAGCTGTTAATAATGAAAAATAACGTAAGGTTCCTGTGTCTAGCCCTGACACTGAAAGAGGCTTCAGTTTAACAAATAGTATACAGTTTAATGAGAAATACTATAGCAGTAGGTCACAATATCAGATCTGACGTCAATAAATTTCTTGGGAATAGTTAGCGGACTGGGATGCATTTCTATTTGTTAAATCAGGATTGAAAAGCAGCCACAAGTTGGCTACAGATAATGAAAGGGGTTCAGCAAAAATCAATGGAAGCATTTTGTGAGAAGGATCAATAGGCTGTATGAAATTTACAATAGACAACATTACAGGGCATATTATTTGTATACAGTGTGTTATATACCCCTTGTGTCAGTAAACTTTAGAACAAACATATGGATGCATGTATACACTTTTCATCCCCAGACTGTCGATTGTCAATCATATGTGCGCACACCATTAACAGAAGGTTAAACAAAAAGGAGAGAATTTGTAACGTTGACTTTTCTCTCTCTCTCTCTCTCTCTCTCTCTCTCTCTCTCTCGTTTTTTCATTTCAATCCTTTAGGGTGGATTTGTTTTTCCTTTTTTTTTTTTTTTTTAAAGTAATCTCTATAATCAATATTGGGGCTCAAATTCACCACCCCGATGAGACGCCTGGGTGGCTCAAGACAGTTAAGTGTGTGACTCTTGATCTTGGCTCAGGTCATGCTCTCACGGTTCATGACTTTGAACCCCGTGTGGGGCATTGGGCTGACAGTGCAGAGCCTGCTTGGGATTCTCTCTCTCCCTCTCTCTCTCTATGCACCCCCCCTCTCAAAATAAATAAATAAACTTAAAAAAAATCTCACAACCTGAAGATCCATAGTTTCATGCTCCATCGACTGAGCCAGCCAGGCACCCCAATTTACTTTTATTTCTTACCTAATCTGTTCTGGAGTGTCTTAAAAGATTATCAGGATTTGACAACATAAAGCAATAAAAGAAAATACAGATCGCATCTTTCCTAGCATTCCCCACTTTTATTTTCATGGGGCTGTCATAGGAATCCAGCACTGTTGTTTGAAGAGGCTGTCTCTCCACAGTCCACCACTGTCAAAACTGTACGTGCATCAGATGCTCCCGTCATTTCTAAACTCTTGACCCTGTTCTGCTCTTCCAAATTTCCGTGTTCGGTTGTACCAATACCACACTGTGCGATTACTATGGAGTTATGATAATTATATCTGATATATCTGATATATCTGATATATGATAATTATATCTGATAGAGAAAGAGCTCTCACAATGTTTTATAAGAATGAATTGGATAATCATGACATTTTGCATTTTGTATTAATTTTTGAATAAGCGTGCCAAATTAGTTGTTTTCATCTGCTGGAACTTCAATGAATCCATGAATTCGTTCAGGGAGAAGTAATCTCCTTAGAGGAATGAGTCATCCAATTTGTTTACATAGTACATCCCTTCATTTATGTATGTTTTTCTCAATTGTTTTCAATGATTGTTGGAAGGTTTTAGTGTAGAGGTCTTACATACTTTGGTTAAATCTATTTTTCTATTTTTTTTAAATCTATTTGAAGTTTTATGCCATTGTATTTAATGGAATTGTACCTTTATTTACGTATTCATTCATTTATTCATTTCATTTATTCATCCATTCATTCACTTATGGAATTGTACCAATATTTAAATTTTATTTCATATTTGCTTATTAGTATTATGTATACTTTGTGCTTGGAGTCTTACTAAGTTACTTACCAATTCTATTGGTTCTCCTTTATTTTAAATTTCCTGTATATACATTATTGCCATCTGCAAATAAATGGAAATTTTATAAAAGCATTTCCAGTTATTATAACTTTCCTTTCCATTTTTGTTTCTTACCTTGTTGTGATATCTAGGACCAAGTATAGGGAAGCAGCTGGAACATGTGGCTGGCTTTCAATTTCAGCAGGAAATTTTCAATATATCACCATTCAGTATGGTATAGGCTATAAATTGTGCATAGTCTTTAACACATTTCCTTTTATTGTTAGTTTATTAACAATCTTATCATGAATGTTTTCTAAACGTTATCAAATGCTCTTTCTGCATTGATCAAGCTGTACTAAATGTTTTTTTTCTGTATTCTCCTTTCAATGAACTAAATTACCTTGACTGATTTTGAAATTCTAATCCAAGCTTGCATTATTAGTATATAGCCTAAGTGAATATGATCTATAACCTTTATTTTTATATGTCACAGTCTTTGGCTTGCTAATATTTTATTTAGGAATTTTACATCTAGGTTTGTAAGAGAACTTGTTCTGACAGATTATCTTTCTTGTAATATCATTGTTAGATTTTGGTACTGGAGTTGTGCTGGCCTTATAAAAAGATTTAAGAAGTACTTCCTCTCTACATATTTACTGGTGAGTTTGTTGAAAATCAGTGTCACTTTCTTTCTTAACTACTTGAAAGCTTATTTGTTAGTTATCTGGGCCTATTGTATTATGTATGTTTATACTGATATTTGAGACATTTTTAAAATGTGTTAATCTAGCAAGTTATGCATATGTCTATATCTTACATTTTATAGTTTTATCTACCAATTTCTTAAGAGAAATGATTAGATTTTATTCTATCAATTTCTTTAGTTAAAGTTATGGATGTGGGATTTGTTTAAATTATTACTTTATTATAAATTTTGGCTATGGGGTGCCTGGGTGGCTCAGTCGGTTGAGCATCTGACTCTTGGTTTCCACTCAGGTCATGATCTTGCAGTTTCGTGAGGTTGAGCCCTGTATTGGGTCCTGCGCTGGCAGTGTGGGCCCGCTTGGGATTCTCGCTCTCTTTCTCTCTCACTCTCTTTTTTCTGCCCCTCACCTGCTCACTCTCTCAAAATAAGTAAATAAACTTAGAAATTGTTTTTAAAAAGTATAAATTTTGTCTATAAGATCTATAACAATACCATTTTATGCATTTCTAATATTGATAATTGATTTTTTAAAAATTTTCTCTCAGGATTTATCAACTTCTTAAATATGTGCCAAAGAACCTACTTTAGCTTTGTTATTTCATTTTCTATTATCTGTTTTCCATTTCATTGATTTCTGCACCTTGTAAAACACTCATATATCTCTACATTTTTTACTTTGTGTTATGTTCTTTTTTACCTTTATGAGACAGATACCTAAATCATAGACTTCCAGCTTTGTTTTTAAGACTATAAATCAAATTATAAAACTGCTTAAGATTTCTCCCACAAGTATTAAAATAGCATAACTTAATTATCATTGGTAAGTTGATTCTCTTTGGATTTTTTTTTTGCCATTATAAATAATGGTAGATGGATATTTTTAAACATCTCCCTATAAGTGTGCATGAATTTCTTAGTACATAGATCTAAGAGTGGAATTATATTTAGAATGTGTCGGACTTCAAAATTTTTCTTAAAATGTCTTTCCTCACTTCTTACCAAAAAATATGTTACAATATCTGTTACTTAACCTCCCAAAAAATACACGATTGTATCAGGATTTGTTGTTGTTGTTGTTGTTTAACTTATTTATTATGGTCATCTAATGAGTGAATAATAGTATATAGTTGTGGTTTTAATTTACATTTCTAATTTTTGTGTGTGGATATAATTTATATATGTGGACATCTTATAAAGATGTTTTCAGACATTATAAACACTTTCTTCAAGATTTTATTTTTAAAAGTTTAATAATTTCACCTTTCATGTTTATAATTTAACTCAGATAAAATTGATTTTGTCCGGTAGGATACAGACATCTGACATCTTTTCCATGTGGATAACTATATCAGTAAAATTTATTGAATGATGCATACTTTCTGTTTGTACTACATCACCATATCTTCTAAATATCAAGTTTTTATTTCATATATTCCTATACCATTAATTTATGGAACTATTATTTTAGCAATCATCTTAACATGGTTTATTATCATTTGAGGCCAAGTTCTTCTTACTTAACTTTATGTTAACTAATATTGTCCCATATCTCTTTTGGGTATTAGGATTAGCTAGTCAATTTTCAAAGTTGTTTTAGGAAATTCATTAAATTTGTTTCCAAGAGATATATTATTTTTGGAATAATTAACAGTTTTATAAAATTGAGTTTTCTTAACTATGAATATGTATATCTCTTCAGTTTTTAGATTGTCTTTAATGTTTTTGGTAATATTTTATATTTTCATTAAGCTTTGTGATATAGATTCCAAAATTTGTTTGTAAATATTTTATGTTTGTAGTCATAATGTAGACTGAATATTGCGTAGAGGACAATCGTCTCCAAATTGAACTGCTGATTTACCATAATTCATATAAATGCCAGCTTGCTTTCTGGCAGGTATTGACAAGCAGATCTTAACTTCCCATGGAAATTCAAAGGACTCAGAATAGTCAAAACAGTTTTGAGAAGAACAAAGCTGGAAGACTCACATTATTTCAAAACTTTCTACAGTGTAATCATAATAAAGCCACTGTGATACTGATATCCAATGGAATGGAACTGACTGCTCAGAACTGTTCAGAAATAAAATCATGTTTATATTGTCAACTAATTTTTGACAAGGGTCAAGTTCATTCAACATGGAAAGACAGTCCTTTTAGTAATCGATGTTGGAAAACTGTAACTGTAAAGTAGTTGCAAGTAACTACTTGCAAATTGGTACAGGGTTTGTTTTTAAATTGATGAAAATGTTCTAAATTTGATTGTGGTGAAGGTTGCATATATCTGTGAATATACTAAAAAATATTTGAGTTATACACTTTAACTGGGCAGTTGTATGGTATGTGGGTTATATTTCCATAACGTTGTTTGAAAAATCAATAGTAAAAGTTATATTATTAGAGTGAAATATTGTTAGCATTCTCTTCAAAATCAGGAATGAGGCAAGATTGTCACTCTCACTGTTTTTGTTACCAATTAAATCAAGCAATATAAAAGGAATATATGTTAAATAGATCAAGGAAGTGTTGAGATTGGTTTTTTCATTTCCTCTCCAGATAGTCTGTAGTTAGAATATAGAAACACAACTGATTTTGCATGTTGATTGTGTATCCCACAAGTTACTGAATTTGTTTTAACGTTTTTTTGATGGAATCTGTCAATTTTTCTATAGATAAGATTATGTCATCAGCAAAAAGGAACAAATTTACTTTATCCTGGTCAGTTTGGATGCTTTTATTTCTTTCTTTTGTCTAATTGTTCTGACTAGGAATTTAACTACTAAAGAAGTGGTGAGAGTAGGCATCCTTGCCGTGTTCCTAATTAAATGAAAACAAGAAAAGATTTCCATCTTTTAGCATTGAATATGATGTTCAACAACAGACTTTTGAAAAAATGGTCCTTACTATGTTGTGGTATATTCCTCCTATTGCTAGTCTGTTGAAAGTTTTTATCATGCAAATATGCTGAATTTTGTTGAATGGATTCTCTGCATGTATTGAGACAATCGTATGGTCTTTTTAAAAATTTTTATTCTGTCAATATGGTGAATCACATCAATTCATTTCTGCATGTTAAACCATCCTTGCATCCCCCAGATAAATCCTACTTGGTCATAACATATGATCCAATGTGCTACTGGATTCAGTTTGATTGTATTTTATTGAGGATTGTTTCACTATATTTTTCAGATTTTGACCTCTGGGTTTCTTTTCTTTTGAGCTCTTTGACTGGCATTGGTATTGGGGTAATCCTTGTAAAATACATTTGGAAGTGGATCCACCTTTTCAATTTTTTTGCAAGTTTCAAAAGGATTGGCGTTATTTCTTTTTCAATGTTTAGTAGAATTCTCCCATGAAGCCATCTGGCTTTTCTTTGTTGGGAGTTTTTGATTATTTACTCACAATCCCATTTATAATGTTTTAGATTTTATATTTACCTATACATGCATATACACATAAATACACGTATATAATCTAAAATATTTGTTTGTAGCGGCATCTGTGTGGCTCAGTAGGTTAAGTATCTAACTTTTGGTTTTGGCTCAGGTCATGATCTCATAGTTTCATGGGTTCAGGTCCCACATCAAGCTCTGCATTGGCAGCATGGAGCCTGCTTGGGATTCTCTCTCTCCCTCTCCCTATGTTCCTCTCCAATTAGTGATATCTCTGTCTCTCTCTCAAAAAAATTAAAAAAATAATAAAATATTTGTGTGTGTGTGTATATATGTATATATATGTATATATACACACACACACAAATAACTGTATATAAAGCAATATATATATACATATATGTATTTACATTTATAAATAAAAACATATGTAAACAAACTATGGAGATGAAAAATATATATATACTGGAAACTACAACATATTGATAAAGGAAAGTCAACAAGACACAAACACATGAAAGTATTTTATGATCATAGACTTAATATTGTTAAAAATGTCTGTACTATCTAAAAAGATCTATAAACTCAATGCAATCTCTGTGAAAATTCCAAATATATTTTTTACTGATATAGAAAAAAAACAATCGTAGAATTCATACTGAGCCACAAAAGATTGTGAAGAACCAAAACAGTCCTGAGAAAGTACAAAGATGTAGGCACCAAACTTCCTGATTTCAAAATATATTATGAAGCTCCAGTAATGAAAACACAGACATAAACATAGATGCAGAGACCAAAGGAACAGAATGAAGAGCTCAGAAATACATATGCACATATATGGTTAATTGATTTTCCAAAAGAGTGCCAAGAATATGCAATGGAGAAAGACTAGTCTCTTCAACAAATAGTGTTGGGAAAAGTGGATATTAATATGAAAAAAATAATGAAATTGGACCCTACCTTACACCAAACCCAAAAATCAAGTCAAAATGGACTAATAAATTAAATTTCAGACATAAAACTCTGAAAATCCAAGAAGAAAACACAGGACAATAGCTTGATGACATTGCTTTTGGCATTGATTTTGTGGATATGACACCAACGGCAGAGTCAACAAAGCAAAGAATAAACAAATGGGACTACATCAAACTAGAATGAGTCTTCACAGCAAAGGAATCCATCAACAGAGTGAAATGCCAACGTATCGAATGGGAGGAATATTTGTAAACTATGAATCCAACAAAAGGTTAATTTCCGAAATATATAAAGAACTCCTACAACTCAATAACAAAAATCCAAATAGCTAGATTTAAAAAATGTGCTAAGGACTTGAATAGATAATTATCCAGAGAGGACATTCAAATGACCAAGAAGTATATGACAAATTGCTCATCATCACTAAATCAGTGATCACAGGTGATATTTGAATCGAAACCACAATGAGATGTCACTGCACATTTCTCAAAATGGCTATTCACACACACACACACATACACACACACACACACGAAACAACTGTTGGCAAAGATGTGGAGAAATTGGAATCCTTGCACATTGCTAGTGAGCATGTAAAACAGTGCAGCCCTATGGCAAATAGTAAGGAGGTTTCTTAAAATATTAAAAATAAAACTACCATATTATCCAGCAATCCTACATCTGGGTATATACCCAAAATAATTAAAATCAGGATCTTGAAGAAATATTATGACTCCCATGTTCATTGAAGCACTATTCATGTCCATCAATGTGTGGAAACAACCTAAATGTCCAGCAACAAGTGAAAGAATAAAGTAGATGAGGTATATACATACAATGGAACACAATTCAGCCTTAAAAAAAGAGGACAGTTCTGCAATATGTGACAACATGGGTGGGCTTTTAGGACATTATGCTAAGTGAAATAGGCCAGATACAGAAAGATAAGCACTAGGTATTTTCATCTCTTTGCTCCTCTCCATCTCTCTTTCCTAAAAGCTTTACTGAGATATAATTCATATATTACCACATCATTCACCTACTTAAAGTATATAATTAATGTTTTTTTTAACGTACTTAAAGAGTTGTGTGACCATCGCCAGAATCAATTATAGAGCATTTTCATTAATCCACACAAAAAAGCTGATATTCTGGCAGTCACTGCCTTCTATTTCTCTCTAACCACACCAACCCTAGGCAATCACTAGTCTATTTTATGTCTCTATAGATCTTAATATACTGGACATTTCATATAAAATAATAAAGTATACAGGGCTATTTTTTGCCTGGTTTCCACCATTTAGTATAATATTCTCCAGGGTAATCCATGTGGTAGCATGAGTCAGTACTGTTGTATGAATATAACACATTTATTTATCTATCAATTGATAGACAGCAGGACTGTTTCCATTTGGGAGTTATTATGAATAATGCTGCTTTGAAAATGTGTGTATAGGTCTTTTGGCTATATGTTTTCATTGTTTTGGATATATAAGGTATAGGTATTACTGGGTACTTTGCAAACTCTTTGTTTAGCCTTTTTGAAGAGCTATTTCCAAAATAGCTACATCATGTTCCATCCCCATCATCAATGTACGGAGGTTGCAAATTCTCCACATCCTTGTCACCTATCTAGAAAACTTTTAATTACAGTCATCTTAGTGGGTCTAAAGTAGTATGCCATTATGATTTGATTGCAAATATTTGATTACTAATGATGCTGAGAAAATTTCAAGTGCTTATTGAGATTCATACATATTCTTTGAAGCAATTTCTATTCAGATATTTTGACCAGTTTGAATTGGGTTGTTATTTCCATGGTTCTCTCTGATAAACTAACTGGGCAACAGTTTAGCTTTTGGCTTTCCTTTAGTGAATAGCCTCCTGTTAAGGTCATTATTGCTTACCACCATAATGACCATAGTCTCGAGAGTGCCCTTAGGCTTGAACTTCTTCACACTCTGCTTCAAATTAAGTAATTTCCTATAGGAGAACTTCAGAGCTTTCTGTTCTTACAGTATGCTGCCTTCTGTGGACAAAGTGTCTGAGGCATAGTGCTGGAACTGGGGATAGGAACATTAGCCTCCTTCTCCTGGAATGACATCCATAGCGCACTGTGTATTTTCAAATCGCTCCTCTTCATATGGGACTTTTGTCCTTCAAGCAGATTGGCGCAGGAGTAATCAGGATCCAAGTAGTCTCATAATGTTGTACAAGAAGGAGAGCCTCCATTTTATGAATGAGGTCCAGGTGGAGACATCAACCTCTCAGTCACACTCACCTGGAATTTAGACTCTGCAACACATAGCTGGCGGAAATGGGAAATGCTGGCCCCCTTCTCCTTGAGTGGAAATACAATAGTCCTCAACAAGAGCAGGAGGGAGAAGGGTTCCATCTTATTGGCTGTTAAACAAGGAGGGGTTGGGGACAGGGAATGTTGTGGTTTAAATGCAACAGAGTCTGTCTGGCCATACCTAGTTTTAATATCTTTTCTTGAGTAAATATTTATTCATTTGCTAGATGTGACTAGGACAGTGTCAAAGACTTTACTTTTCTTGTCTTTTTTTTTTTATTTTTTTTGTTTTAACGTTTATTTATTTTTGAGACAGAGAGAGACAGAGCATGAACGGGGGAGGGGCAGAGAGAGAGGGAGACACAGAATTGGAAGCAGGCTCCAGGCTCTGAGCCATCAGCCCAGAGCCCGACGCGGGGCTCGAACTCACAGACCGTGAGATCATGACCTGAGCTGAAGTCGGACGCTTAACCGACTGAGCCACCCAGGCACCCCAAAGACTTTACTTTTCAAGACATTCCCCAGTTATAATTATTCACTGGGGAGCAAGTCTGTGGATGTCATCATACCCTCATATTGGTTATGTTAACACTTTGTTCCTCTTTTAAAAAAAATTCTCTATGTGTGCTTTATTTTATTTTATTTTTTTTCATCTTACTTAACTGAAACTTTATGCCTGCTGATTTGCAACTCTGAACTTCTCCCCCCAAATCCTGGTAGCCACAATTTCAGTCTCTGAATTTACGAATTTGACACTTTCAGATACCTCATACAAGTGAGATGTGCAGTGTTTGTCCATCTTACCTCTTCACTTAGCTGTTTTCACAGAAGAGATAGATAGATAGATAGATAGATGATAGATGATAAGCAGATGTTTGGAAGAATAGTATTTCAAAATATTAATCCCCATGCTATCTCACTCATTAAATCTCTCCCCATGTTCTCCTTTTTACCATCCCCAAATGCTAGACATGAATTAACCACTAATTTTGAAAGAAAGGGGTCGTAACGGGATAAGGAAATGAATAAGGCATACTTCAACATAAGTTTTAAAAGCATGGTCTAAGTAATGACCAAAATTTGGATGCATAATTGGTAAGTATTTATTTATTTATTTATTTATTTATTACCATCCTCTGATGCAATATAAGCTGGTAGAAAGGGGAAATGAGGACTCCACAATATATATGTGGGAATTCCACTGGTGGTGCCAGTGAGCTCTTCTGTCTGGATGCTGTTGGGTGAGGACACTAGGCCACAGCACCCAGTTGATCTACTGGGAACCATATAGAAGGGAATGAGGCTTCTCTGTTAACCAGGCTCACCCACAATGGACTAGCTTCCTCCTTAACTGCCAGAGACACCTTCAGCTTCCATATAAGAGAGGCCAAGGTCTGAACACCTGGAAATTCAAGTGGTAAAAGAAAAGAAAGGGTCTGACCAAAGTGGGATGAAACCAAATACTGGGTATCTTAGCCAAGATAGTGGTGGATTGATTAACCCATCACATGGAAGAATAATCGATGAGGATCATAAATCCAAGGTTCAAGGTTCTCTATTTCCATGTATTAACTGTCTGATTATTTCTTCTTCTTCTTCTTCTTCTTCTTCTTCTTCTTCTTCTTCTTAAGTTTACTTATTTATTTTGAGAGAGAGAGTGGGGATGAGGGGCAGAGAGAGAGAGAGAGAGAGAATCCCAAGCAGACTCCATACCATTAGCTCAGAGCCTGATGTGAGGCTTGAACTCACTAGCCGTGAGATCACGACCTAGGCTGAAGTGGGATGCTTAACTGACTGAGCCACCCAGGTACCCCATTAACTGTCTACTTTCAAGCAAAAGGATTGTCATCACTAAACTTCCATTTCTTAAGTTTTTTTAATTATTATTATTTTTATTTTTTATCTTATGAGTGCCTCATAGAATTAATAAAGTATAAAGAAACACTTAAAATGTTACCAGGATGTCTGTTCTGGTTGTGCCGAGGAGATGTGCTGAAATGAGGTGTCCCAGACATGGGTTTGGAAAGACCCCACTCTCTTCACCCTGTACTTCAGCACCTCTGCTTTCATTACCCATATTGACATTCCAAGTAAGATTATATGTAAAAAATTTCAAATCTAACCAATTGTGAAAACCATGGGAATGATACGTCTGAAATTATTAATTAGACAACGCTGTGTAAAACGTAAGAACATTTTCTTTGGATCTCTCTGTAAAATGGAAATAATAATAGTCCCAGAAATTATCATGAGGGAATTTTATGAATGAAATAAAGTAATGTGTTGAAAAGGGTTTTGAAAAAGTAAAATTCCCATGTGAATTTAAGAGCTTATTTACTGAATTTTCTAGGCCTACCTCCTGGTCACTAAGTACAGTGAAGTGACTTGAGATCACGTATGTTAATGATTTCAAAGTGCTGAAAGTTTTAGTTTTATTTTGCAACGGGCAGATACTAGAGGCATGTTTCCAAATGTCTAGTTTTTATGTGATATAAGTTAATTAAAGTCCCATAGCTAAGTCTCTTTGCAGAAAAGTGAAAGTTATATACACGTGTGTGCGTATGTGCTTGTGTGTGTCTTTCTCAAATCCTAAGCATGCATTCCCACGCTAACAGGAGCTTTGAACTTTGAAGACATGCCCTTCATAGATGCAAAGTAATATGATTAATCCATCTGGAGCAGTTACCTCCGTTGATCAGATTAGGTGTCTAATGAGGTCAAGGTCAAGTGTTTGCTCCTCTAGAGATTTGTTTGCCTCAAACGCCTGTGTTTATAGACTTGGTCTTATCTAAAACTGCATTCAGCTGTCCCTAAACAATAATCAGTGAGCTGGAACCCAGGGAGAGAAGAGGTGAGGGATTATGGCTTTCCATATAATCGATTCCATTTGGCAAAGATTTTTAAAACTACATGGCCTTCAGTGTCTCTGCAACGCCCCTCTTCACATAAAATAAACATATTGACGGGCACCTGGGTGGCTCAGTCGGTTAAACGTCTGACTTCCACTCAGGTCATGATCTCGTGGTCAGCGAGTTCGAGTCCCGCCTCGGGTACCGTGCTGACCGCTCAGAGCCTGGAGCCTGTCTCAGATTCTGTGTCTCCCTCTCTCTCTGGCCCTCCCCCATTCATGCTCTGTCTCTCTCTGTCTCAAAAATAAATAAACGTTAAAAAAATTAAAAAAAATAAACATATTAAAATATAAAAAAAATCCCAGAGCACTCTATGTTCGTAAAAAGGGAGGGGTCTACTTTACTTGGCAAATTGTAATATTTAAGCCATTTCCTAATGTACCTTTGTATTACAAAGCCAGAGTTGAAATATTTATTAAATTGTACATTTTATACATATAAACACATTGATAATTTAATACTTATTTAATTCATTTTGAGGCTACTTGTCAATATTCAGTATTATAAACTTATAATGCTAACCAGGGTATCTTTTTAAAGAATTGGTTGTGCTACTCCAGTATCTGAATATATTCTCCAAATGCGGATGTTCAAGCACTACGCACAACGTATCTCTAGAGTTCTGTATAATTCATCACTTGAACTGGTTTACTGTTGATATACTTTGGGAGCAAAGAAAAATAAACGAATAAGCAAGTAAATAAATAAAGTAAATGAAAAAAATGTTCCGTTTTCTTCTCACTGATAGCCATCTGCTACTCCTTTGGCTTTTCTCCCTACCTGAGAATTTTGTAATGGAGAGGCCTAAAAGCTCAGATATCAATGAAGACACATTTTGATGATTGATATGCGGTATATGATGGGTTGTCAATATTTCTCAACAAGAAGCATGTATTTGAAAGAAATCCATTGTGGTGGTCTCCTACTTTCCCCCCACGGACCTTCCACCAGTAGACTTCTCACACCTCTCATTTAGTCTCAGTGTCTGCTGCTTCTAGGTCCTGGAAATGACATATTCCTAAAAAAGGGTGAAGAGTTCAGACTTGTAATCAACAAATCATTTTATTCATTGCTGGGTAACCAAGATGTGACCTAATGTTTGAAAAAAATAATAGCAGATACTTACTAAGCACTGACTAATATATGTCATGTGTTGTTTTTCTGTGGATGTTTCAAGCATTTTTTCTTTTTTCTTTTGTCTTTTGTCTTTGGTTTTTACCACATTGGTTATCACGTGCTGTGGGTGGTTGTCTTTGATTTTATTTAGTTATTTTTTCTGAGCCTCTTGCATCTGTACATTTATAGCTTTTCTCCAAATTTGAGAAACTTTCAGACATTATTTATGTTAATATCTATTTTCTGCACCTGTCTGTTCCTCTCTCATTTTTTGGACCCAACTCACAGGAATGTGAGACTTCTGACACTGCCCACCTGTCCTTGAGGCTATTTTTTCCCTCAATCTATTATTTTCATTCTTCACACTGGGTGAATTTTGTTAATCAATATTCAAATTCATTGATTCATTCTTCTGTCACCTCCATTCAGCTATTAAGCACATGCAGTGATTTATTGTATTTCAGCTATTATATTTTTCAGATATAAAATTTCCATTTAGTTTGGTTCTATATTTTCTATTTCCCTGCTGAGAACTTCTACTTTTTCTTAATTTTCGAGTTTGGTTTACTTCTTGGAGATAATAATAATCCTGGAAACTTGAGATATTACTTATTATATAGTATAAATATATCATATATCATATCATATTATGTTATGTTAAGTTATATGCTATAATATCACATTTTATGAAATTTTTTAATGCTTATTTGTGAGAGAGAGACAGAGACAGAGCACAAGCAGGACAGGGGCAGAGAGAGAAGGAGACACAGAATCTGAAACAGGCTCCAATTTCCAAGCTATCAGCAGAGAGACTGACATAGGGCTCAAATTCATGAACCACGAGGTCATGACTTGAGCCAAAGCCAGACACTTAACCAACTGAGCGACCCAGGTGCCCCAATATCACACTACATTAATTGTATATTGTGTAATAATGGGCACATGAGAGACAGAGAGAAATTGAGACAGGGGGAGAGATTGTGTTCAAGTATATGAGTGCGTGTTATTATCAATGAAGTGCCATAAATTGCAATAGAATATAATATCATAGTTCATGAGGCTAGTGGTCATCTTCTGATAATAATGCATCTTCTAGACAAATAAATGGTCTATGACTTTGGGTATGTTATTTCCTTGGAACTTCAAGGCTACCATCACATTGGCTCTTGTTTGCATTTTCTTTTGTCAGACTAACTATTTGGTATGATGCATTCCCTTCTAGTCAGCATGTGAGAATATCCATAATGAAATCATGTTTTGGTGATAGGGAGAGGGCTAGCTTACAATGGATTTATCTGCTATTGCTGCTGTCCTGGTTGGTATAAATGGACATAGGAAGTAAAAGAGAACTGATCTCAGCTCAGGTCTTGATCTCAGGGTCATGAGTTCAAAGCCCTGCGTTGGGCTCCACACTGGGCTTGAAGCCTACTTAAAATTAATTTAAAAAGTTAAATCAATATGTCATTGCATCTAGGTTTCATTTCTTTTTTTAAAATTTTTTTTTTACCATTTTTATTTATTTTTGAGACCATGTGAGAGAATGCAATGAGCAGCGAAGGAACAGACAGAGGGAGACACGGAATCTGAAGTGGGCTCCAGGCTCTAAGGTGTCAGCCCAAAGCCCCATGCGGGGCTCGAACTCACAAACCCTGAGATCATGACCTGAACCGAAGTTGGACGCTCAACCGACTAAACCACTCAGGTGCCCCTAGGTTTCATTTCTTAAACTGCACATATTTACCTGTTAAATCACATACGTCAACATGTCATATATCCAAGTTCATTATATACTGATACATTTGTTATTATTTTTCTATATCATGGTTTTCTGAAATACCTTCATGAGATAGATGATTAAGGCAAATGATGACACTCATGGGGGAAATGAGAGAGGTAAGTGTGTATAAGAGACAAAACAGGTTAACGACCGTGGAGAGTTGATGGATGGATACTCTATCAAAGAAACCCAAAGAAAACTAACAATAAAAATAAAAACAAAATTGTAATGAGAAAATCATTCAGCCAAACAAAATACATCTGTGGACTCTATGAGGCTTTTATGCCTCTCATTTGTGATCCCTCTTAGGGCAGTAATATAATGTCAGAGATTGGTAATTTTTTTCTATCAAAACCCAAAAATAAATATTTTAAGCTTTGTGGGCCATATGGTCTCTGTTACAACCATTCAGCTGTACGTTTACTAATATGTAAATGATGGGCGTGGACATGTTCCAATAAAACTATATTTATAGAAACAGTGATACGCAGTTTGGCCTGTGGGCAGTCAAAAAGACTAGAGGAGTATACTAGAAGGTATTGATTAGAGTTTTAGTTCCAATTGTTTCTCGTACCCAGAATTTTCTGATCACTTATTACTTCAGTCATGTGACAAGATTCATTTGTAAGTCATTTCTGCTCAGTACGCCTTTTGAAATATGCTCTCACTGGTCCACAGGGAGAGCTGCTATTGTTTTAAATATTAATGGTCCAAATGGATTCTTTCCAAGAAAATTATCTTTTACATTGTGGTCGGGTTATATAAAAACATCTACAAAGCAAGATGTAGGACTCAGCTCTATTATTAGAGCATGATCAATAATGTGTATGTGCCTTCTGGGGCCTTCCATGTTTAAATGTGAAAAGTCAATATTAGACACCCAAATAGAGGAACATGCAAGCAAAACCATATCCTGGGATCTGGTAAATAAATCTACTTTCAGCTGGGTTAAAAGGTTAGTGATAACAGTGGGGGTAAATTAAGTCATGCCTACCTATAGGAATAGAATTAAAACATATTTCCTTTAAAATAGAAACATAACTTACCTTTATTCTTGAGGAACCTGTTCCATGATGCTGTTTGTCCCTTGTGTGTTTTTTTTGTATTTTGTTTTGTTTGTTTTCATTTTTGCTTTTAGGACTTCACTGCCATAGCAGGTAGATGATTGGTTGTAGGAAAGACTTGCCTGTGAAATTTTTGACTGGCCCATGAAGACATTCGTTTAAACAAAGAACCACTACATTCTTGCTTACCACTTCCTTTTATTCCTGCTAAAAAACAAAAACAAACACAAAAATACCTGTATTTTTTATGAATTGGAATGAAGTGATCTTTGGTTGTTTTGGATTTATATCTTCCAAACTAAAGAAGATATCAGGAAGGAAAAAGTCTTTGTCCTTCAAGGCCTTCCAGCTGAATTAATAATTCAATTTAAGTGAGACACATTAACAGGAAAGAAAAGCTAAGTTTTATTTTGTGCTCACAGAGGCCCAATAATGAAATTGAGACGCCCTGCCCCAAATGACCAAGGTAGGAAGATTTTATACAATGTAGAGAGGGAGACAGCATATTTGTGAGGAATTTATAGGATAAGGAAAATAGATGTTTGGAAGCTTTAATTAGTAAACAATTCTAAGCGAATTTGGGTTGAGGAACTAGATTAGCAACAAAGTAACAAGGTTTGTTTCTACAGTTTTCTCAACGTTAAAGTTCCTATCTCTGGTGATAGGGATATCTTTTTACTTCTTAGTACAGGGAGGGTACCTTTCATAAGGGAGATTTCAAGGGGACAGAGGAGGGTCTGAGTATCCTTGTACTGAATATTGCTCAGGTACCTTCAATTCAAAATAATCAATATGCCATTAAGGTGCGTTTTGGTGCAGCCTGCCATGGGTCGCTACAAAGACATTATCTGGATCTCTATTACATCAGCACTGGGTGAATGTCCAGGACCATTTGTCTGAGAAGATAAAAATATCTGTTTTCCAATCTAGCAGGTTAGTTGTTGAGTAACTTAGTTGTTGGACTTGTTTTACTTATTTTTTTTTTTAATAAGAAAGAAATTGACTTTGATTGCTTCTCCTTTTTCTTTTCACAAGACAACAAATGTGTTCTTGGGCAGAAAGAATACTCTCTATTTCAGCAATTTTTGAAGAAGCGCTCTGACACATTTTAAGCAATTAGTTAGTCCAGGGAACAGTTAAACTAATGTGAGGAAGATCTTATTTTCATTGCCTTTAGCTACCGCAGTAAGAAAAATACTGCAGAGGAGGCTGAGAATGTTTAGCAAGAGCAAATATCTTGAAGATGAGTTATTTCATTATATGGGAAAAAAAGCCAAAAACCTCTTAGCTTTAGTAGACCTGGATACTTAAATAATTGTGAACTTTAAATTTGAAATATATCCTACTCTTGGTAATTTCCTTCCAAGTGTATTTGAAATGGCTGGGCTGTTATCTGTTTCTGCCACATTCCTTCTCATTCCCTAGCACTCCATCCCTCAGCAAAGGAGTTTTATACCCATCTTGCCTTCCTTTCTAGTTTATTACATTGTTCACAGCCTTGAATAATGTAGCCAGTATTACAATACTGTTTCTCTTGTAACTTCTTTGGGTTTGATCCTTTTCATATGTGTTTTCTACAAAAATATATCGTATGTGTGTTACAGAACAATTTGGCAAATGCATCAAGTAATGAGGAAATCAAAGACCAAAGATGGGTGTATGGGTTCATCACTGCAGCTAAACAGAGCCCTTCAGGATGCAGAAACTTCAAAATGGACTAAATTAAAAGTCCAACGAAACACTGTACTTGTCCCTAGGGTGCATGCTTTTTGATTATGTTTACTGTATGTAATTGTTCAAAACTGAATTCAATGCTAATACCATGGGAACATTTGCAGTATTCATGTGATCTTAAAAGCTAATATAATCTAGAAAATATACTGGATTGTTAGATGGCCTTTCTCCAAGATTATGAAATATCTATTATGAAAAATTAGAAAACTCCTTAAAATACATATATCAATATTTGAACCATAGCTCTCTCTGTGTGACAGCAATGTGAGAACTTTCTTCTTACTAATTTTTTTGATTTCTAGCAGAAAATACATCTTATTTTATAATGTAAAACAATGTGGTTTTTACACATTCAGTCCCTGTTGAAAGAATAATCTCAAGTGGTCTTCTGTATCATTTTACTCCACTATTTAATATCCCATAAAGCTTCTTTTTAGGTTTGCAAATGGAGTCTAAATTGCTAGTATTGTTCAGAAGTCCTTCCGATCTGACTTATCCAGCCTTTTTGTCACAATCTTCCTTGTCTTTGTTTCCCCAAGATATCTACCTTGGGACCAGCGAGCTCCAATGTCCAAATGACTTCCACATACCTCCACCCCAATCAAGCATAATTCAATTAAATAAATTTCTCTGCATTTTTAATGAAGAGTTTCACTTGCCTAAAGGATTATGTCATTTTGTGTCATCTGTATTTGTTTGCAAAAAATGTAGCTCACATTAATGTTTTAAAATATTTTTTTCTGAATTCTTCTAATTATTAATTAAAAATGATGTGATGCAATTTTGCAAGGCATTCATTTAATCAATTCATGTTACTTTATTTAATGCTAATAAGTTTTAGGTATTATACTGCTTTATGCTAAAGGAATTTACATTGAATTTGTGAAAACATGACAGAAGGAAGGAGGTGAAGGAGGGAAGAAGAGAAGGAAGGAAAGAAGGAAGGAAGGGAGGAAAGTTCTATAATCACTGAACTCTGTGCTTTGGGGAAATTTCTGACTACAGAGTCTGCATTTTACGACGTTATTGAGGAGATGAGAATGAAGAAATTCGAGCCCAGGGAAGCTAAAGTAGCCATCAGATGATGGATCTGAGCAGAGAAAGGCCTCAGAAGTTCATGGCTGAGCCATTGTAAGTTCATAGCTGAGGCTTTTCGAACAGAATGAGACTAAACATCAGCCACCATGGAGTGGAGAATAGTAATGAGAAAACAGAGATCAATTCTTAGAGAAAGAAAAAGACACACTTGTACAGACTCATCCACCAGAGAAAGATCATTTTAATACTTCATTAACATCCTCAGTATGCAGCTAAGACTAGGCAAAGGCCTGAACCTTAAAAGCAAGAACCATGCCTTGAAGTAAAATCTACAAACTTACTTGTAACCAGAGAAACAAAGTTTGGAGTTTGAGTAGTGCCAAGTTAGAGAAACTTGTCAGACATGTTGGAATTTCCACACATCTAGGCTAAAAGGCTCCCTCTACCCTTCCAAGTTCTTGGTTGAGACTCCCTATAATAAAAAACAGATTAACAAGAGAAACACATAGGGAAGCTTATTAACAGATATAACTCATATATGTATGGGAAGGACCCAGGGAAAGTAAGTAATTCCTTGATGTGGCCCAAGCCACCAGCTTAAATACCAGTATAAACTAGAGTGAAAAGAAAGATTTGGGGTTGGGGGAGAAAGGAAGGGGATGAATTCACTAGAAGCTGAGAGGAGGAAATGTTTGGTAAACAAAGGTCTCCAAGCCTTTCAACGTCTCTTAGGTGAAAAGGTTATCTCTGGGAAAGCTCTCTTCCTGGTACAGACCCCTACCTAATATAAATTGCCTTATATAAAGGTAGGTTTCCTTTACAAAAGGGTAACTTATACTCTGTTTTCAGAGCTTCTCCTGTGTCTGCTGTTTCTCAAAATAACCATCTCAAATAATCCTCATGCCAAAGAGTCATATTTTGAGGTGGCATATTCTGCTACCCTTCAAATGAATCCAAGAAAAATTGTTGTTCAGTCCAAGATCATGTCAGAGCTGAAACTGATGTCTTATAAATTATTTTTTGACTTTCATTTTCCAATTGATTGTTACTCATATAAAAATGTGGTTGATGTCTTTTAAAAATTGACCTTATATTCTGCAACCTTGCTAAATTAGTTCTAATATTATTATTTGTTAAATTTCCTGCATTTTCTTTCTTTTTCTTTTTTTTATTTTAATGTTTGCTTATTTTTGAGAGAAGAGACAGAGTGTGAGCAGGGGCAGGGGCAGAGAGAGACTGAGACACAGAATCCAAAGCAGGTTCCAGGCTCTGAGCTGTCAGCACAGAGCCTGATGAGGGGCTTGAACTCAGGGAAGTGATATCATGACCTGATCTGACGTTGGACGCCCAACCGACTGAGCCACCCAGGTGCCCCTCCCTGCATTTTCTCTGTAGGCAAACATGTGTCTGAAAGCAACGAGAGGTTCACTTTTTCTTTTTTTTTTTTAATTTTTTTTTCCAACGTTTTTTATTTATTTTTGGGACAGAGAGAGACAGAGCATGAACGGGGGAGGGGCAGAGAGAGGGAGACACAGAGTCGGAAACAGGCTCCAGGCTCCGAGCCATCAGCCCAGAGCCTGACGCGGGGCTCGAACTCACGGACCGCGAGATCGTGACCTGGCTGAAGTCGGACGCTTAACCGACTGCGCCACCCAGGCACCCCTTCACTTTTTCTTTATATCTACTATTTACATATTCTAAAGTTGATCCTTGGAGAATGAGAAGCTGGGAAGAAACCAGCGACGGAGATGCTGGAATTAAAACAGCTTTTACAGGAGACAAAACTGGAGAACAGATTCTCTCAGGCTTTGAGGTCTCACGGGAAAGATTCAGACCAGCTTCCCTAAAGATAGCACTCTATTCTCAAGCTCAGATTGTGGTATGATTATCCATGTCCATCTTAACTGGCTGCTACAAGCACAAGTAAGTCATTTCTAGACCATTCAGTTTCTTTCTTTCGTTCTTTCTTTTTTTTTTAAGTTTATTCATTTTGAGAGAGAGAGAGAGGGAGTGCACGAGCAGTGGAGGGACAAAGGGAGAGAGAGAGGGACAGAGAGAATCCCAAGCAGGCTCAGCACTGTTAGTACAGACTGATGCGGGGGCTCAAACTCACAAACTGTGAGATCGTGACCTGAGCCGAAATCAAGAGTCAGAGGCTTAACCAACTGAGCAGCTCAGGTGCCCCTAGACCTTTCATTTTCTTAATTATCCACACAACATGTCATTCCCAATGATAGGTGATTTAACAATCACCAGTGTCAAATGACAAAAATAAGGCAGTTTAGTAACAGGTTTGGTGTGCTTTACTGAAGAAACAACAATCCAGGCACGGGGCACGCGGTGCCTCACAAGATATAGCACATTCTCCTTTCTTCCCAAGGGACTTTGGGTAAGAGGGAGTGTTAGAGTATTAGGAGCAGCAATGTGTGGACAGTGCATGACTGGCTGAGGATGCATATCTGACCTCATTTAGAAAGCTCAAAACACAAGGAAGTAAATATGAAAGTGAGAGCTGGGTTGGCATCGGGGAATTGAACAACTGGGTAAGGTAATTGTCTTGTCATGCAACACATTGACGGAAAGGTGAAAGTTTGGTTAGCTGATGTGCTGTCCGGGGCAAGAGCAGCTCCATCTTGCACCTGGAAATAAATTTCAACTCCAGGAAGGTAAAAGATAAAGCCTAAGGCAAAAAGTCTAAAAAAAAATGATAATAGGGATGCCTGGGTGGCTCAATTGGTTGAGCATCTGACTTGGGCTCAGGTCGTGATCTCATGGTTCATGAGTTTGAGCCCCACGTTGGGCTCTGTGCAGACAGCTCAGAGCCTGGAGCCTGCTTGGGATTCTGTGTCTCCCTCCCTCTCTGCCCCTCCCCTACTCAACACTCTGTCTCTCTCAAAAATGAATAAATGTTAAAAAATTTTTTTAAAATGATAATGGGCATAGACTATAGAAAAGTTGCATATTAGACTTAACAAGAAATAAACTTTTAATTTTTTTAGTCTTTATTTATTTTTGAGAGAGAGAGAGAGACAGAGTGTGATTGGAGGAGGGGCAGGGAGTGAGAGAGTTACAGAATCTGAAGCAGGCTCCAGGCTCCAAGCTGTCAGCACAGAGCCAGATGCAGGGCTCCAACCCGCAAACTATGAGATCATGACCTGAGCTAAAGTCAGACACTTAACTGACTGAGCCACCCAGGTGCCCCAACAAGAAATGAACTTTAAAAAAAATATGTGATTAATTTGCCACTAAATTAGATGACAAGATGGGTGATCATATCAGAGAACTAGGTATTTTACAAAAATTGATACGTACATTTAAGAACCACAAAAATACAATAACTTAAGTAACATCTCAATTGGTGGTTTAGACAGCCAATTGGACATTTGAAAAACAGGAGTAGGTAGCTAGTAGGTAAGTCAGTAAAACTATCTACAGATGGAAACAGGATAGAAAACAAAAGGGTAAAAATACAGAAAGAAGAACAAATGTTGAAGACAGGAGAGCTCTAGAGTATCTAACTGATGTGTGTACCATGTCCAAAACTCTTCATCCTCCTTATGAAATTAGTCAATTATAGCTTCTTTTGGAACTATAACTTAAGGTCATACAAGTGTACATTTTTCAAAATTGGAACCAGACATCAAAGCAAAGAAATAAGAAATTCTATAGACATAGTATAGTAAACTTACTGAAAACTTAAAAACAAAAAGCTCCCCCAAACTTAAAGATCTGATCACAAAAACCTAAACAACATTGTTTTCAAAAAAGCAGCAATACGCTTGTGGTTGACTTTTCAACAACAACAACAACAAAGTGGAAGACATAGACAAGAAAACTGAATTACTGTTTTTTCTAAATAATTTATGGGATAAAGAAAACAATAAAAAGAAAACTCTATTTTTAATGGAAGAATAATAAATATACAATAATTCAAAGTATATTTTGAAATTTTTTTTTTCAACATTTTTTATTTATTTTTGGGACAGAGAGAGACAGAGCATGAACGGGGGAGGGGCAGAGAGAGAGGGAGACACAGAATCGGAAACAGGCTCCAGGCTCCGAGCCATCAGCCCAGAGCCCGACGCGGGGCTCGAACTCACGGACCGCGAGATCGTGACCTGGCTGAAGTCGGACGCTTAACCGACTGCGCCACCCAGGCGCCCCCAAAGTATATTTTGAATGATGCACTTAAAATCATGTTCAGAAAAAAAATGTGTAGTGTTAAACACATATTTTAGAAACAAAAAAATTTACAGTATTGGTGATCCAGGTATCTATTCTAGCAACATAGAAACTTAACAGGAAGATAATTTTTAAGATAATGAGTCATTGTTAATAAATGTAAGGGAAGAAATCAGTAAAATAGAAAAATAGATAAATACAACATGACACAAAGTTGATTCTTTGGGTAAAAGGCAAAATTAAAAGACTTCCACATAACTGAACAAGAAAAAAAAAGTGATCTGGCAAAAATACCCAAAGTAGGCAATAAATAAAAAATAGAATGAAGTGCAAACTCTGTAGCTATTCAAAAGATAGAAGGGTATTATGAACAGGATTATGGCAATGAAAATGGAAACAAAAAGGTGAATCGATAATAAAACCAAAATTTACTAACAATGATGTTAGGAGATGGAGAAAGCTTGAACAGTCACAGCTATAAAAGAAATCAAATCCATGATTAATAAGCTTCAAAAAAGTGATTACAGGCACAACTACATCCCTGGTAAACTTACACAAGTAGTAATGTGTACATGGCACAGTAACTTCTGGAGAATAGAGACAAAGTACCATCTCATACTAAACGTTTCTCTCTGCACATTTAAAACCCATAACGAGAGGGGTGCCTGGGTGGCTCAGTGGGTTAAGTGTCTGACTTCAGCTCAGGTCATCATCTCACGGTTCCTGGGTTCAAGCCCCACGTCGGGCTCTGTGCTGACAGCTTGCTCAGAGCCTGGAGCCTGATTCAGATTCTGTGTTTCCTTCTCTCTCTGCCCTTCCTCCACTCGCACTCTGTCTCACTGTTTCTCAAAAATAAATAAATGTAAATATATATATATATATATATATATATATATAAATCTGTAAGGAGACAGACAACACAATATATAAAGGACCAAATTCTTCTATGTTTTCAAAAAGACCTAAGTACCATAAGACCATATATATATATATATATATATATATATGAAGCTGCTTCACCTTTATTTGTTGTCAGTGATAGGAATTCATCATGAGAACCCCAACTGTATGTACCAGTATAGCTAAATCAAGGAAACTAATTATAGAAAATTTTGACCAATACGTGGAGAGAGTGGAATTCTTATGCAATGTTGAGAGTAAATATTTGTACAACCACTCTGGAAAATTCTTTGATGGTATTTACTAAAGTAAGCATATGCCAAACACCCTTTCAGTTTCATTAATTAGTATATAAATAGCAGAAATATATGCACATATGCCTTCCCCTGAAAATCTACAAGTGTGTGTAGAGTAGCACCATTTAGGAAAGACAAAATTTGAATGTTAACAACAGATATATCGTGTTGTACATTAAGGTACTATACAATAACAGTAATGAGTAAACATTGTGACATTCGGTAACATGAATGAATTTCATAAACATAATGTTTAGGAAAAGAAGTCACACACACCCACCCTCCCCAAAAGCTCATACTTCATGATTGCATTTACATAAAAGTGAAAAATGGGCAAAACATACTTATGAAGTTAGAAGTAAGGAAACTGGTTATGTTTGTGAATTAATTAGGGTCAAAAAAGGACTTTTCATATGTAAGCAATATTTAGTATCTTTAATTGGGTGCTATTTATGAAGGAACACCTAATTTTAGGAAAATAAAACACTTCTCATAGGGATATACACACACACACACACACACATACACACATATACATACATACATGCATATTTATATATATTTGATTTGACTGTTTACAAATTACAACAATATGCAAAGTTGATCTTTGAGAGTAATTTTCTCCCAAAATTTCCCACAAATTTAAATACAGATACAAACCAACAGTTCTTGTTAATAAATACCTGTTGTTAAATTAAAGGCTTACATGTATCCTCGAAAATTAATTTTGAGAGGGAAGAAGTTTAAATGAAACAGGAAGTATTGTCCGGTGGAGCAGAAGAATTAAATATTTATTTGATGGGGGGGAGGGGAGCACAAGCATGAGTGGGGGAGGGGCAGAGAGAGAAGGAGTGAGAGCTCCACAGTGTCAGTGCAGAGCCCCACACGGGGATCAAACTCACAAAATGCAATATCATGACCTGAGCCAAAATCAAGAATTCAACGCTTAACCCACAGAGCCATCCAGGTGCCCCTGTGAGTCTTTTCTGACAGGCACAGATCAAGATAAAGTTTTTAGATTTGGCAATTTTGGAGCTATTGTCTACTTTTCTAGATCAGTTTAAGTTGAGTGAGTGGTAAATGTAGAAGCAAGTAGAATCTGTTAGGGCTTTTAGACTCAAAAGAATGTTGGAATCTTAACCTCAAGTTGAGCTCTCCCATTTATTGTGAGCTGTCAGTGAGGCCAGTATGGAAGAACCTTGCGTGTGGACTTTTTGAAAGTAGTTGACATTAAATCCATTCGGGTGAGATCATTAACTTTCATGCTAGTGGACTCAGGAGTAAATCAAAACACCAACTCTTTGTTTTGAGCAAGTGATTTGTATCCAGAGCATATGAGGATAGGATAACCAAATGAAATTAATTAATTTAATTCACAGAAATTATTTCAAACATGTAATACAGAAACACAACACTTAGTCTATGTCAAGAAACACGACTGGCATGTTAACATACTTTATTAATGAATATGATTAAAACCATAATCTCTAGGTGAAAACTCCTTCCATGTATTTTATTTTATTACTTTTTAGCTTTCAACATGAGAATTTGAAGACTTAAATCTTGCTTTCTAACTGATACTTAAAATATTCAAATGTTATAAAGTTATGTCTATTTGTTTGCTTATGTAGATATTTACATCAAAGCAGAAAGTATATGACAAACCTGGTCGAGTCCTTACATAATGAATCTTTAATAAACAGTCTATTACAACAGCATACTGATGACCATGTAATTCACATTTCCAGAGTCTGATAGCTTCTGTCTCTTTTTAAGATAGAGACTGCTTTCCTAACCCAGCCTGCTGGAACACATTTATGTCTCCATAAGGAGACACTGATGCTGCTCCTGGATTGGTTACCACAACCTGGTCCTGGGTTAGATGTAGAATTTTTACTCAAAATTTTTTTCATTTATTGTATTCCATCCTTGTGAACTTGGCAGTGATTTCCTAAATAAGACGCCTTTAAAAAACACCAAAATATCAAGAAAAGACATTAATGTATTTGGACTTACCTGGTCTAAGATTCAAACCAAGAATGACACTTATTTTTTCATTATAATGCTGCTTTGAAAAATACGCATCTGATTCTGGGTACATGCCCTACTCTTCTGATATATCAATTATATCATTTAGCATCCTTGGAAGATCCCGTGGTTTATTGGCCATATTAATAGGCTCACAAAACTCATAGCATTTTTTGATTATTATGTTTCTGGTAGCCAAGATAAACATAGGTTTGTTAAGCTGATGAGTATAAAATATTCCTCTCAAGGGGCGCCTGGGTGGCTCAGTCGGTTAAGCGTCCGACTTCGGCTCAGGTCACAATCTCATGTTCCGTGAGTTTGAGCCCCACGTCGGGCTCTGGGCTGATGGCTCAGATCCTGAAGCCTGCTTCCGGTTCTGTGTCTCCCTCTCTCTCTGCCCCTCCCCTGTTCATGCTCTGTCTCTCTCTGTCTCAAAATAAATAAATGTTAAAAAAAAATTAAAAAAAAAAAAATATTCCTCTCAAAATGTATATAACTTGAGGGATGGAATTTAGAAAATTTAAGGTAAGTGATTCAAGAAGCAAGACACAAAGACAATATAATGTATCATTCTATTTATATGAAATACCTTGGAAACGCAAAGACTTAGAGACAGAATGTGTATTAGTGGTTATCAGAGATTAGAGAAAAGAGGATGACTACTATGGGTAAAGATTTTATTTTTGGGGTGAAAAGAATTTTCTGGAATTAGAACATTAGAAAGTTCTAAAATTCACACTTCTGTGAATATAGTAAACACTGAATTTTACACAAGTATGTTTTACACATTTACACAAGTATGTTTTATGGTATATGAACTACACCTGCATAAAAAAATAAGGAAATAAAAACCATATGATCCTATCAATAGATGCATAAAAGCATCCAGGAAAACCGGTCACCACCCATTCATGATCAACTCTAAGGAAACCAGTAACAGAAGGTAATTTTTTTCAATGTGATAAAGGGTATTTATGAGAAAATGTTAGCTAATATACTTAATGGTGTGAGACTGAATACTTACTTTTTTGAATGTTTATTTATTTTTGATAGAGAGAGAGAGAGTGAGAGTGAGAGAGAGCATTCAAGTGGGGGAGGGGCAGAGAGAAAGACACAGAAACCAAAGCAGGCTCCAGGCTCTGAGCTGTCAGCACAGAGCCTGATTCAGGGCTCAAACCCATGGACCATTACATCATGACCTGAGCTGAAGTCAGATGCTCAGCCACCAAGCCACCCAGGCCTCCCGAGACTGAACACATTCTAAGGTAGGCTACAAAACAAGGGTACCCTCTTTTAACACTCCCATTCTACATTTAGCTACTGTAAATAGAAGACTAATCAGATGAAAGTTAGAGATTAGAAAAGAAGAAGAAAATATTTATTTGCAAATGGTATAGAACACAGATCTAGAAGATCTTAAAACA
This sequence comes from Neofelis nebulosa, assembly GCF_028018385.1. Classification (NCBI taxonomy): domain Eukaryota; kingdom Metazoa; phylum Chordata; class Mammalia; order Carnivora; family Felidae; genus Neofelis; species Neofelis nebulosa. Next base: position 107,054,182 of record NC_080783.1, on the reverse strand, counting down.
TCTATTTTTTTAATTATTTTTAAGGGTTTTTTTTGGGGGGGAGAGAGAGAGAGGGAAGAGAGGAAGAGAGAGAGAGAGAGAGAGAATTCTCAAGCAGGCTCAATGCAGGGCTCGAACCCACGAACTGTAGGATCATGACCTGAGCCAAAACCAAGAGGCGGGTGGGTGTTTAACTAACTGAGCCACCAAGGCACCCCAAAACATCTATTTTTTTAAGTAAACAAACAAGTTCTGGAACTAATAAGTGAATGTAGCAGAATCTTAGGATACAAGTTCAGTATGGATAAGTCAAGTGCTTTCTTATATGTCAGCAATAAACAAATGGAATGTGATTTTTTTTTTTTAATTTTTTTTTCAACGTTTTTTATTTATTTTTGGGACAGAGAGAGACAGAGCATGAACGGGGGAGGGGCAGAGAGAGAGGGAGACACAGAATCGGAAACAGGCTCCAGGCTCCGAGCCATCAGCCCAGAGCCTGACGCGGGGCTCGAACTCACGGACCGCGAGATCGTGACCTGGCTGAAGTTGGACGCTTAACCGACTGCGCCACCCAGGCGCCCCTGGAATGTGATTTTTTTAAAGTAGTTAAAATAGTTCTGCATGATAAAATACTTAAGCATAAATCTAATAAAATATGTACCAGAAATATATGTAGAGAAAGGCAAAACACTAATGAAAGAAGTCAGAGAAGATCTAAATAAATAGAATGATATTCCATGTTCATGGATTCAAAAGCAATTTTATTAAAATGCCCATTCTGGGGCGCCTGGGTGGCTTGGTCGGTTAGGCGTCCGACTTCGGCTCAGGTCATGGTCTCACGGTCAGTGAGTTCGAGCCCCACGTTGGGCTCTGTGCTGACAGCTCAGAGCCTGGAGCCTGTTTCAGATTCTGTGTCTCCCTCTCTCTCTGCTCCTCGCCTGTTCATGCTCTGTCTCTCTCTGTCTCAAAAATAAATAAACGTTAAAAAAAAAAATTAAAAAAAATTAAAAAAAATAAAATGCCCATTCTTCCTAATTTTACCTAAAGATTCAACAATCTTTCTCAAAATACCAGCAATCTTTTTTTTTTTTTTTTTTTTTTTGTAGATGTCAACAGTTATTCAAAAATTGATAGGGAAAGAAATGGGACCTGGAATAGCCAACATAGTTCTGAAATGGTAGGCCAAAGTTAGAGTACTCATATTACTTGATTTTAGGACATAATATAAAGTCTCCATAAGCAAACTACATAGGTAGATAGATGTATAGACAAATTAATAAATGTAGAAGAATGGAGGTTCCAGAAATCAACCCGCAAAAATATAACCAACTGATTTTTGATAAAAACATGAAGGCAATTAGAGTGTCTGTAGTCTTTTCTAAAAATAGTGCTAGAGGGGCTCCTGGGTGGCTCAGTCGGTGAAGTGACCAACTTCAGCTCAGGTCATGATCTCATGATTCGTGGGTTCGAGCCCTGCGTTAGGCTCTGTGCTTACAGCTCAGAGCCTGGAGCCTGCTCCAGATTCTATGTCTCCCTCTCTCTCTGTTCCTCCCCTACTTGCACTCTGTCTCTCCCTCTCTCAAAAATAAATAAACATTAAAAACAAATTTAAATAGTGCTATTAAAAGTGGATGTTCATATGCACACACACACACAAAGTGGATGTTCATATGCACACACACACACACAAAGAAATAAAAAGAAATAAAGAAAAAAGAAAAAAAGGATAAAAGGGGAAAGAAAAGACAGAAACTAGATACAGATCCCACAACTTATTCACTCAAAAAGTATAGCTAAAAATGGGGGCACCTGGCTGGTTCAACTGACACAGCATGCAACTCTGTTTCTTTTAATTTTAAAAAATATTTTAATTATTTTTGAGAGTGAGAGACAGAGTGTGAGTGGGGGAGGGGCAGAGAGAGAGGGAGGCACAGAATCGGAAGCAGGCTCCAAGCTATCAGCACAGAGCCAGATGCAGGGCTTGAACCCATGAACTGTGAGATTATGACTTGAGCCAAAGTCTGACACTTAACCAAGGAGCCACACAGGCACCCCATATAGCCTGCAGCTCTTAATCTAGGGATTGTGAGTTCAATACATACATTGGACATGGAGCCTACTTAAAATTTTTAAAATAATTTAAATTGCTAAAAATTGATCATAGACTTAAATGCAATATTCCAAGCTATAAAACTTATATGGGAAAAGTTAGAAAATTCATGTGACAGTTTGCTAATAAACTTTCAATTTTAATACCGGAAGCAAATCTATGGGAGAGAAATTAGACAAGATGCCTTTACTAAAATTAAATTTTTGTTCAACAAAAGATGCCTTTAGGAGAATGAAAAGACAACCCATTCACTGGGAAAAAAAAATATTTGCAAATTGCATATCTGCTAAAGAACTTGTAAACAGAACATACACAGGACTCCTGAAACTCAACCATAAGAAAACTACCTGATTAAAAATGGGCAAATGATCTGAAAGGGTGACTCATCAAAGAAATATACTAATGACAAGTAAGCATATGAAAAGATGCTCAACCTGTTTTGTTATTAGGGACATGCAAATTAAATCAGCCATCAGCTTGTACTTAACACCTACCAGGAGGATCAACAAACACACAAACAAATGCAGAAAACAAAGTAAACAAACAAACAGTTTTCAACCTGATGATACTGGAGCGGATGTAGAAAAAACATAACTCTCAGTATGGCGGTGGAAATGGAAAAGAGCATGGCCACTTTTGAAAACACATTTACGGTGTTTTCATAGCACTAAATATTGGATTGTCAAACAATTCAGCAATCATACTTGTAGATATTTATCCAAATGACTGCATAATATATGTCCACACGAAAGTCTTCACCTGAATGTTTACGGCTGAGGACATTCAAAAGCTGAGGACAATCAAGTTCTTCAGTAGGTGAATAGACAAATTAACTGAAGTACTCCCATACGGTGGAGTACTGTTCGTAGTTAAAAAGGAATGAGCTATCAATTATGCAACATGGATGAATCATAAATGCACATTGCTACATAAAAGGAGCCAAGCTGTAAAGGCTATATATTGTACGAATCTCTTATATGAAGAATAGAAAAGGCAAAATTATACAGAGGAAAAAGAGATCAGTGGCTGCCAGGGGCATGGGGATGATTAAATAGATGAAGCACAGGGGAATTTTTAGAGCTGTGAAACAATTTCTCATGATATTATAGTAGCAGATACATAACACTAAGGATTTTTCAAAACAAAGGAGAAAAAGGAGTGGGCCATAAAGTACGAAAGTGTAAAAAGTCAGAAGATTGGAGGATCCTAGGATGGAATTCAGACTGGGACAAAGTCTAACTCTATTTCAAACGTGTGACATTCTTTACTAAAGAGGATGAGGGAAAAGGGGCCGCTACCCTAAGTAACTTTGGAAAGAAGTGGAAACTGTAAGATTAAAGATAAGAGGAACCATATATAAGCCCTAGAGTTGTGTTGGTAAATTATTCCCCATGGGGATACACATTAACATTTTTTTAAGTGGGCTTCATGCCCAGTGCAGAGCTCGGTGTGGGGCTTGAACTCGTGACCCTGAGATCAAGACCTGAAATGAGATCAAGAGGCTGACACTTAACTGACTGAGCCATACGGGTGTCTCGGTTAATAGTTCTGAAATTAGTGTTTGCGCATACTGGGATTGAACACATGAGTAAATAGAGGGTAGATGGTGGGAACCAGGTTTCTCTCTGTTGGGATGGGTGGTTGGCAGAAGCCATGAGGTAAGGCTAGAATGAGCCATGCATACTAAGTGAAGTTGCCGACATCCGTATGAGCTCAGGTTTAGCTTAATAGGTGCATGTCCGTGATGTAATGTGATAAGAATGGCACTTCTGTAGTCTTCCTCCCAATACTCCCAAATCCCAGCAATCATGAAAAAAGAAAACAAAAACAAAAACAAACAAACAAAAAAACATCGGAGAAACCCAACTCAAAGTTACTGTTCAACATGCCTGATCAGTACTCCTCAAACCTGCAAAGGTCATCAAAACTAAGGAAAATGTGAGAAAATGTTGTAAGTATAGACAAACCTAAGGAATCCAATTATATAAACTTACAGACCGGATGTTGGGACAGAGAAAGAACGTAAGATAAAACTTGAGGAGATATAAAAGAAGGCTGAGCTTTAGTTAATGTATCAGTATTGATTTATTAGTTACGACAAGTGCCCTAAGGTGTGCTAACAAAGGGAAAGTGGTGTGAGGTTTATAGGAATTCTGCAGTGTCGTCATTTTTTTTGTAAATCTAAAACTCTTCTAAAATACAACAATTATTGTTTAACTACAATGGTCGTTTACTGGCCTAGTGACTCTTGGGAAGTTGCTCCTTTTAATATCTCCGATGTTTTTAACCTGAAAAAAAATAGAGGTAATTTTATAAAATTTATTGGGATTACAGTGGAGAACAAGTGGAAAATATTTATGAAATGCCTTTTAAATTATATGGTGAAGGTGAATGTTATTGGTACTCAAAGAAAAAGGAAAAAAAAAGTGCATGCCCTACTAAGTAGGATACTTGCCATTAAGAGCCCCTACGTATGTTACTCAAAAAGTGTTCGTGTGAGAATACTCCAAGTGGAATGTGTGTATCTCTGAGCATGTCTGTGTTTGTGTGCCATGTATGTATTTACAGAGGAAAATTATATCCTCCAAAATATATGGTAAATATATTCCAGTCCAAAATATCTTCCAGTGTTATGATGGACAGATTTATTCAGAACAATAATGAGTGATATAATAACTAAATGCAGATGTTATAAAAATAAAATTCTTAAGTTGTTGGACAAATCATGAAGATATCCTGTTGCAAAATATATAAAGCAATTTGCTCTTTGAAATACTGTAACAATCGGATATGGTCAAATGTATCCTGAGTTTTACAGAAACCACAGAATGACTTAGCAATCCATAAATCCACACATGACAGTACTTAAGCAGGTTTCATAAATGATTTGCAATGGAAGGAGGATTTTACTATAATTGTTCTCCATGGCCGTAAAAAGCATTATGGAGTAGGGAAAAAAAAAATGACAAGGCTATGTTAAAGAAAAATGTTTTCTTAGCAACACTTTTTTTTCAAAGTATGGAAGAGAAAAGCTTTTAATGAGCTAAAATAAATATATTATCATTTGTATAAGGGGAGAATCAGGTCTCCCCAATCATCTAAAACCTACCTAAAACTTATCTCCTAATTTTCTGAGCAGCTGAGTCCAGCTTCTTGATTAAATCACAAAATTAGTGGATTCTAAAGCTTTGGGGGTATAGAAATATCTCTTGGGGTGTCTGTTAAAATACTCTTTAGCCCCTATCATTCAGTTTCCAATGGAGTAGGATTGTTAGACTTAGGAATCTGCATTTTAATTAAATATCCCCAGCAGATTCCCATGGTTTGTATTCTGATATTCAATCATAAAAATATATGCATATGCACACATATTAACAGAATGTGCAGTAAAGCAGGGGAAGAGCAACAAATTCACTCTGGGTATGAGTGGCTAAAACTTTTCAGTATTTACACATATAGATTTTGACTGTTCCCAGACTTGTATCTTTCTTGATAACCAACAAACTGTCAAGCCTGTGAAAAATAAATACACACACACACACACACACACACACACACAAACAGTGGTAGAGAACGTGTTCTGAGAATTGCTTTCTATGAATGAAGAATCAAGAATTTCAGTTGTGGAGACCTTGCTGTATAAACTGCAATGCACCATTGTTAGTTGGCCACCCTGCAGTTATTTTCTTCATTCCCCTCTTTAGTTCAATTCAGAATTAGTTTGGTTATCCACTCTCCTCCTGTGTACTTGGGGCAATCTAGCTCTATTCAGATCTCCCCAAAAGGCACAAAATTGGGATATGTTTCTGGTTACATTTAGGAGTGAACAGTGGGCTGAAACCAGAGCATTCTAGGTAAATTTTCATTCTCCTGCTTAGAAAGTTGTTTAGAAGCACTCCCTCTACTCTGGATGTGAATGGGGAAAACTGTCATATTTTCAGTGGTTTGATATCATGACCAATAGGGCAGCTGATTTTAGGCTGAAGTTAACTGAGCAAACACATACAGAAGAAAAATCAACAAAAGGAGACCCTAAAGGACATTGATGAACCTCTATAATTTATTTGGAGGCTTATCTTACCTCTAAACTTTCTGTCAATACTATATGATGCATTCACTTTTATTCTTCTTCAAGACATTATGACTTTTATTTTCCTAATAGGTAAAGTGAGAGAGCTCACTTTAAGAGATAAATAATTTTCCTTTAATAATCTGATTAATTAGTTAATTCTAGGAGCATATAGAGAAATAAAGCTGTGGTGTATTAATGCATTAAGGACTCAAAATTTTACCTTTCTCTGTATTCACTCTTTGTAATCTGACTTTGAAGCTCCTCTCATCAAAAGATGTTTTTTTTTCTTTGTTTGTTTTTTATCTATTTCTTGGGTCTGAATTCAGTCATATGACTGTCTTTGGCCACAGGATGTGGACAGTTGTGATGTTATAGAGAATTGAGTTCAAGGTTTTTCCCTTGTTCCTCTGTCTTCCACCATGAAACCATAAGTAGGCTGGCCTACTGGAGGCTAAAACACAGGGAGCAGAGCCAAGTCGTGTCATTTGTCTCAACAGAAGCCATTCTAGATCATCCAACAGTCTGCTGACTTCTAAGTATGTGAGAGAGGCCAGCCATGAGTAGCAGAGGTGCCTAAAGAATTTCAGCTGAACCCAGATGCCTTTCAGAACCCAGAAGGACTAAAGACAACCATCCATTGTACAATCAAATACCTAAGCTTGTGAATGAAAAGAACCTGCAGGCTTAACCTAGGTCTTACTTACTTGCTTAGCTATTAGGCACTGAGTTTTGTGCTAGTTGGTGTGCAGAAACATTGTGGCAATGGATAATGAACAAGTTGATAATAAAAGTGAGATGTCATTATGGAAACCTACAATAAGTGGCATTAGGTCTGGGACCTCGTGGTGAGTGAACTGTTACAGTGGTTGAAGACTTGTGAGGAAACTCTAGGGGGTTGGAAGAGTAACAACCCATTTATGTGGTGGAGAAATATTTGGTAGCCCTTCACCTGATGACAACTTGGGAAATCAAAGCATAGCCATAGATGTCCTGAATTTTTTTCCAGGGCATTCCCAAGCACTATGCTCAAACCGTATCCATCTTTTACTAGCTATGCATGAGATACAGTACTGCAAGCAGATGAAAGCAGGAGATAAACTGACATTTCAAAAATCAGAATTAGATGAAATATACAGAAGTCAGAACTTCCTGTCATGGAAAACAAAACGTCTTCATTTCCAGTGTCTTTGCTGGCAAAAGGGTCTCAAAGTTGGATGTCTCCAGGGAACACAGCAAAATCAAGGTGTGACTGTTGGCTCCTTGTTAAGATCGCTGGTGGCAAGGTGGCACTTAGGGCTCTCAGAGTTGGCAGTAAGGGCTTCTGGTAATTGAAAAGCATTGTTCTACAGAAGCTTTACATACCTAAAATAGCAATAAATAAGCCAATAAACAGACTGAAAGTACTCAAAACATCAAAAAGCCCTGGGATCTCAGGTAGTCACAAAAGGTAATGGACGAATGAAAACGTTCCAAAGTAGAGCCAACAAACACAGCAAGCAATGGACTATAGCCACTCACAGTGACCAGATCAAGAGAATCATGTCCCAGAATGGAGCACTCGGCTACATTCGCTCAGCCGGGTTTCAGAATCATGTGCTTCCCTTTCTTCCTTTTTTGGGAACAAGAATATGTGTTGAAATGATCCTATTTCTGTTTGCCTATTGTTTTAGAATGTATTTGAGTAGGTATGTATGTGTGTTTGATGGGGGTGGTGAAGTGAAAATAATTTGGCTTTTGATCATAGGTCTTCAAATCAAGAGGAGCTCCATCTGGACCTATTGTGGATCAGGGGATCCTGGACTTAGAGCCTGGTGATGTGTGTGGATGAGAACTTTTGGGGTTCTGGAAGAAGAGTTTGCATATGAGAGAAATGGAAATAATCACGATCAGGAGACAGATGTCATATGTAGATTACACTAATGGCTCTGACTTTTCACCCTTCCCTGTTATCCATATGCTTGCAGTGTGACTTTGTAATTCCACCTTTGAAAGAGTAGTCTATGATCATGTCCCTTGTTATTGAGTTCAGCCATGTCCCTCGCTTTGGGCAATGAGATTTCAGCAGCTGTGACTACGGAAAGAATGGAAAAAGTGTTGACGTGTTTCTGTCTTTTGTTTTGTTTTTTTTCTTTCCTGCCTTTGCCATGAGATGTCTGGACTCGTCTTCTATAGGATAAGACATATGGGCAGAGCCAAGTTTCCCCAGTTTCCCCAACACAAGCATGCTAAAATACCTTATAGCCCACTAACCTCCAGACATTAGAATGAGCCCCAGTAAAATTTGCAGAGCTATCTCACCATCTGCAGTTGACTCCAGAAAAAAAGAGTGAACCCTGCTGAGTGTAACCAATTTACACATGAATGAACAAAATAAATGCTTCTCCTCCTCCTTCTTCTTCTTCTTCTTCTTCTTCTTCTTCTTCTTCTTCTTCTTCTTCTTCTTCTTCTTCTCTTCTTCTTCCTCTTCTTCTTCTTCTAAGCCTAGGTGATTTGGAGTGGTTTGTTACATAGCATTATTGTGGCCAAAGGTAACAGATACAAAGACCTTAAGAATTAGGTTAAAAGTGTATACTGGAAAGGTTTGTGTGAAATTAGTTTTGGTGTTAAAATAGCCTCCAGTTGAGTGTCTGTTGACTATTCTAATTTCCCTGGCTATGACTTGAATGATGCTTTTGTGTGTCATCTTATACATATACGTCTACATATTCTTTTCTTGTTAACCTCAAGAATTCTTTTATGGCTTTCTTAATCTCTTCAAGCACACGTAGTGTTCCTTCTGCCATGCTCTCTCTCTGTTTAGTCCATATCATTCTGATAAGCTGATAATGGATGGGAAAGACACGTTCAGAATCTAATCCCAAGAACATTTCCATCTTACCTTATTTCAAGAAAGGGTCTTTGCAGATGCAATTTTATTAAAGATATTGAGATAAGTAAAAAATATTCAGATATTTTGCAATACATAAATGGATCCTGAATGCTATTATAAATGTCATTATAAAAGAGACGCAAAGAGAGATTACAGGACAGAAGAGGAAGCAATGTGAAGACCGAGGCAGAGATTCAAACAATGCAGGCACAAATCAGGGAATGCCAACATGGGCCAGCAGCTACCAGAAGCTGGAAGAAACTAGAAATGGATTTTGGATTTTCACACCAGACTCTGTGCTCAAGTAGCACAGCCTTGCCAATACCTTGACTTCAAACTTTTGGCTTCCAGAAATGTGAGAAAATAGATTTCTGTTTTTTTTAAGCCACTAAGTTTGTGGTAATTTTTCATAACAGCCACAGGAAACTAATATATCACTATTAAAACAAGTATTTCATTGTAACTGGTTATTTGCATCCCTTTCTCATAGTACACAAGACTTGAAGGCAAGAAGAGAATTCTTTCATTATTTTATCCCTAGCATTTTAACAGACCCTCGCTTAAAAAAGTAGCAAAGGAAAATCTGTTCAAGTAATGACCTATTTTAACGTAACGATTGCTCCCACACTTTCCTGTAAAAATGCTCTATTTTCTTCTGGTAAAATTTCTGTTTTTCCAAACAATGAGTGCATAGAGCTGTTTTAGAGAATAAGAAATCAGATAATGACTCATGATCCAGATGTATATATTGCCTATTTTAAGTTTATCTGGATTTGGAAGAATGTCTCTCATTTTCACTTAGGCTCTACTCTTATTTTATTTTATTTGTTAACGTTTTATTTATTTTTGACAGAGACAGAGACAGAGCACGAGCAGGGAAGGGGCAGAGAGAGAGGGAGACACAAAATCAAAGCAGGCTCCAAGCTCTGAGCTGATAGCACAGAGCCTGATGCAGGGCTCAAACCCATGAACCATGAGATCATGACCTGAGCTGAAGTCAGACACTTAACCAAGTGAGCCACTCAGATGCCCCTATTTTATTTTATTTTATTTTATTTTATTTTATTTTATTTTTATTTTATTTTATTTTATTAAGTTTATTTATTTATTTTGAGAGAGAGAGAGAGAGAGAGAGAGCGAGCGAGCTTGAGTCGGGGAAGAGCAGAGAGGTAGAGAGACAATCCCCTGTAGGCTTTGCACTGTCAGCACAGAGAGTGATGCTGGGCGTGAACTCACAAACTATAAGATCATAACCTGAGCTGAAGTCAGATGCTTAACCAACTGACTCACCCAGGGGCCCCTCCTCTAATTTTAAAGATGTGTCATTGCAGGTTGACTCAGTTCACCAAAACCACTTATGGGTTAGCATTAATTTACATATCCATCTGTATAATTTTTGATTCAGCAAATATCCTGATGAAATCAAACATGCACACATGAATGACATAGATGTATTGCCATCAAGGAGCATAGAGTCTAGCAGAGGAAACCAAAGTAAACAGCAAAATAGGTTACATTTATAATATAAATGTTATTATAATGATAAGCCCGAGATGCCATAAAGACAAAAAAAAAAAGAGGGACCTCATTCTGATTGGAAGCCAGAAAATAGGGTTCAAAGATACCTCTCCAAATGCTGTAAAACCCCACTTTCAATATTAAAGGATTAATGATATTTGGGGACAGGTTTTGGGAGGATAAACCATGTAGAAGAGTATTGTAGGCAAAGCAACATATGCAGAGCTTCGAACACGAGAAAGCATGAAACATTCTGAAAAAGCAACTAGAACATGAAGTAAAAAGAAAATAAGGTCAGGGAAGAATGAGATGTTTGTACTTTGCTGGAGTTACCACACAAACACGTTTCTTTGTTTTTTGTAGGAGTTTTCTTTTTCAGGAAACTAGACCAGCTGTAAGAAATATTTTGATTACACGGAAGAGCTCTTTGGATCCTCGTCTCTGGAGAACGTAATTCCAAATAATCATTATGAATAATCATTATGTAAAGAGATAATCGTATCTTCCTCTTATCTCTTAGTGTGAAAATATACCAGTAAACAGTGATGTCAATGAAAATTTCATTGAGTTATAGATTATGTCACTTATCAAACAGAGCATCTCCCAGCAACTGCCACTTATTAGAATATCATTCACATGGATTCATAGAAGAGATTAAATAACGTGATGGGTAGAACAGATCCATTTTAGAAGCTAAATGGTCAGATTTCTTGGAAAAAGCCATCTTGAAATAAATTATTATTTCGGGAAATTATAGCTCACATTACAAGAAGAATCAAAGGCAATGGAAAAGGGCCAAATAAATGCATCTGTGTTAATAACTTAAAATTACTAATTGATTTTTCATCGAGAATTGGTATAAAAACAGTATGTTGAAAAAGTTGTTAAAATCGGAAGTATAACCTAACCTCACAGAAGCCCAAGTACACGGTTATAGTAATTATATTAAGGGACGGAACTAGAAGGAGAAAGAAGAAATGCTTTGTCTTGAAAATGTAGATATTTTCCAATTTTTGAATGTGTGCATCACATTTGTTTACCAAATAAAATGAAACTAATTCACACTAGATTTGTAATGATAGTGTCCAAAGAATTAGCTGCCGGGACCAGCTTTTTACCTTAGTGGGATAAATGGCCATACGGGCAGCATGAGCATAAAGGGTGGAAGCCTTCCAAGTGCTGATAAGTTATTTTCCAGATGGTTCCAGAAAACCATTATGATTAGAAATGCAGTATTTGCCATTGGTTTACACACTGCTACTCTCTGGTTCCTCTTTTAAACTACATTTTTCTGGGGCTTCTAGGTGGCTTAGTTGGGTAACCATCTGACTCTTGGTTTTGACTCCGGTCATGATCTCCCGGTCCATGGGTTCAAGCCCCACATCAGGCTCTGTGCTGATAGCCTGGGGCCTGCTTGGGATTCTGTCTCCCTCTCTCTCTGCCCCTCCCCTGCTCTCTCTCTTTCTCTCTCTCTCTCTCTCTCTCTCTCTCTCAAAAATAAATTAAAAAAAACATTAATAAAATAAAACAAAATAAATTACATTTTTCTGAGAGCCGGGATATATATTAAGCTTTAACGCAACACTTTGTTAAATAATGTGTATCCTGCAGCACAAGAGGCAGAAAACTGTAACATCAATTTATTGTTCATGGCTCTGGAGGCTGCGAAATCCAAGATCAAGGTCATGTTTTCTACGGAAGGCTCTCTTCTTTGTTCACAGGCCCCTTCTTTACTTGTTACAAGGGGCTGGGGCTCTCTGAAGTTCCCTTTCTTCTTTCTTTCTTTCTTTCTTTCTTTCTTTCTTTCTTTCTTTCTTTCTTTCTTTCTTTCTTTCTTTCTTTCTTTCTTTCTTCTTTCTTTCTTTCATTTTTGAGACAGACAGAGTGCAAACAGGGGAGGAGCAGAGACAGGGAGACCCAGAACCCAAAGTGAGCTTCAGGCTCCGAGCTGTCAGCACAGAGCCCAAAGCAGGACTCAAACCCAAGAACCATGAGATCACGACCTGAACCGAAATTAGATGCTTACCCAACTGAGCCACCCAGACACCCTTCTGGAGCCTCTTTATAAGGACACTGATTTCATTCATGAGAAATCCACCTTCATGACCTAATTGCCCCTCTAAGGCCCTACTACCATCATCTGTGGGTGTTAGGACTCCATATATGAATTTTTCAGGACACAAACATTGAGACCATAGCAATTGGGGAATACAAAATTCAAATAATGGCACAGTGACAAATCTACTAGTGGAGAATTATTGGGAACTTTTCAACTTGTAAAGGTTAGCTTTTTGAGAAACACATAGGCTCAGATCCTCTGATCTAGCCAAATATGTAAAAGTTATTATAAACCTTTATATAAAATAATTGCAAAGCTACCACATAACTTGCAATATTTTATCAGCTGACCTTACAGAAAATTTTAAGAATTGCAATTAAAAATTAAAATATTCTATACTGCTGAATTGAAGTATATTGGCCTTTATAGACACATATCCTCAAACTGAAAAAAAAAAAAATTGCTGGACTGCTGTATTATGAAGGCAAGGTGCTTTATAGAAAACTAGAGATACTGCACAATTCTGTTTATGCCTTCAGAGACATTCAAAGTCCTAGTAAATATTTTACTGACCATTTTATGTTTTTTAGTAAATGAAGTGCATAAAGCACCAGAGAAACCAGAAAAAAAATTGTTATTCTATTTCAATTTTATAACCCCCCTCACATTAGTGGTATATGAGTTTATCTATAATATGTAATGATACAGTACATCGATTCTAATAGGGTATATTACAATATTCAGAACTCTCAAAGCATGGAGTAATAAAAATGCCTTCCATTACACCTATAATTTGAAACTTCAAAATATAAACAGGATTATATACGTAATAGAAATAAGCCTTTTAAAATACTCATATCTGGTGCTTTGACAAGCAAGAAAACTTTTATATTATCAGTAGTTTTGGAATGTATAATTAAGTTTTAATATTAAAACTGAAGCACTTTGTTGATACAACAGCTGAATCAATATGACTACAAAATAATTCAGGTAAAATACTATCCTAGAGCATGACTGCAATTTCTTTGCATAAACCCAAAAGCTAGCACAGAACTCAAACAACAGCAGATAATCATTTGTGAAATAGTTGTCTCTTTTATCATCAGATTTCTTGAACCAGGCATTGGAAAGTTATAAATGTTAATATCTCAACAGTAAGGTTCCTGACCACTGATGTTATAATTTTCAATAAATATCTTCTACATAGTGCTGTGAAATGATAATATTGTTTCTAAAGGAAAATATAATAATGAAAATGTCAGGGAAGAATAAATAGAGAAGAAAGTGTCCCATAATGCAGAAAGAAAAAAAGAAAAATATTCAGGCAAAGAGAAAAAGAAATGCGATGCTCTTAGCACTGAAGTTCACAGTTATAGGCTTTTTTTTTTTTTTTAATTTATTGTTTGGATCTAAAAATCTAATACAAAAGCAGCAAAGTTGAAGGAAAGTGACTGTCAACATTTTGTTGCAAAATCCATGCCTACCACATTTTCTGTTTCCTTTTTTGTTTTTCTCTCAGTCAGACCTGGTGGTCTGGTTTTAGATCTGTGGAAAATCATGACTTAACCATCAACTCACTACACAAATGAGTTCAGGCTAGATAATTAATTCTAAAAAAATACATATTACACCCTAGTACTTTACCGGTTCATCTACCAAATTCCCTGCCTACTTTCCAACTGTGGCAGGGGTGAGCCTTGAGATACATCTCTCTTTAATGATTTCATTCATGTTAATATCGGGCAAAGGAGGCAAACTTTATCAACTGTAGTTACTGGCTGTGGACTTTGTGCAATTATTTAACTGAGCAGCTTCTCTATGCCTCAGTGCTATCCTCTCAAAAAAGGGAGAAATACCACTTCAGAGGGTTTTGTGAGAATTAAATGCAATAATGCATATAAACACATTGTCCAGGGGTGCCCGGATGGCTCGGTCAGTTAAGCGTCTGATTTCAGCTCAGGTTATGATCTCACGGTCTGTGAGTTCAAGCCCCGTGTCAGGCTCTGTGTTAACAGCTCGGAGCCTGGAACCTGCTTTGGATTCTGTGTCTCCCTCTCTGTCTGCCCTTCCCCTGCTCATGCTCTGTCTCTGTCTCAAAAATAAATAAAAACATTAAAAGAAATTAAAAAAAAAACCCACATTGTCCAGACCTTTGTACGTGATGAGCGGAGACTCAATGTTTTTTTTGTTTTTGTTTTTGTTTTAGTGGAAATGTTGAATTATGTGATAAGGTAAGAATTTGACTTCCTCTTTTCACAGTAATCTACTACGTAAAAAAGAATGTTGTGGAGAGTGTGTAGGGGGCTTGCAACACAGTGAAGGGCAAGTGTATGACCAATTTGGTTGTGAGCGATGGAAACTGGCTTGTAGTGTGAGGCTGGAAAGATATTTTGAAAACACACGAGAGAGAGGGAATGCTGTGTTGTTTACAGTATGTGATCAGATACTCATTGAAACTTTGTCATGGATATTGTGTACAAGCTTTGCAACAATGCCAGGCAGATTTCTTTTTGAGCAGTCTTCTCTCAAAGGCTCAACATGGCTGTCAAAATGCCCCAGCGTGGCTATGCAAGACACTGAAAGTGACTTAAGCAAGTTACTGAGATTTCTCAATACTATGACCCCCACAATTAGACAATGGAAGACATGCAAGTTTTCTTCCTTCCCTGCAGAATACAGCAATCAGTAATATTCCATTGTGTATGTGTGTGTGCGCATGTGTGCAAGCGTGTGTCTGTGTATCACTTCTTCTTGATCCATTTTTCTGTCAGAGGACGCTCGTGCTCCTTCCCCATCTTGGCTATTGTAAATAACACTGCGATAAACACAGAGGTGAACATATCTTTTTAAAATAATGCTTTGTTTTTGTTTTGTTTGGGAGAGTATTTGGGGGTGGAATTACTGGTTTCTATGGCATTTCTTTTCTTCTTTTTTTTTTTTTTTTTTTTTTTTTAATTTTTTTTTTTCAATGTTTTTTATTTATTTTTGGGACAGAGAGACACAGAGCATGAACGGGGGAGGGGCAGAGAGAGAGGGAGACACAGAATTGGAAACAGGCTCCAGGCTCCGAGCTGTCAGCACAGAGCCCGACGCGGGGCTCGAACTCACAGACGCGAGATCGTGACCTGGCTGAAGTCGGCCGCTTAACCGACTGCGCCACCCAGGCGCCCCTCTTTTCTTCTTTTTTGAAGAAACCTCTGTACTGTTTTCCACAATGGTTTCTCCAATTTGCATTCCAACAGACTGTGCAAGAGGGTTCTTTCTCCACATGCTCACCAACACTTGTTATTTCTTGTCTTTTTGACACTAGCCATTCTGACTGGTGTTAGGTGATATCTCATTGTGATTTTCATTTTCATTTCCCTGATGATTAGTGATGTTGAACATTTTTTCATGTGTCTATTCACTATCTGTATATATTCATTAAAATATGTCTTTTTGGGTCCTCTGCCCAATGGTTTAACTGAACATTTTTTTTTGGTGTTGAGTCATTTAAGGTTTTTATATACTTTGGATATTAACCCTTTATTGAATATATCATTTGCAAATATCTTCTCCCATTCAGTAGGTTGTGTTTTCATATTGTTGATGGTTTCTTTTTCTGTATGAAAGCTTTTTATTTTGATGCAGTCCCAATAGTTTATTTTTACTTTTGTTTCCCTTGACTAAGGAGACATATACATAAATATATTTCTAAGGCCAATGTCCAAGAGATTATTATTTTTTGGGAGGAGGGGAGGGGTGTTTTACAGCTTCAGGTCTCACATTTAGGTCTCTAATCCATTTTAAGTTTACTTTTGTGCCTAGTGTAAGAAAGTTATCCAATTTCATTCTTTTGCATGTAGCTTTCCAGTTTTCCCAAGACCATTTGTTGAAGAGACCGCCTTTCCCCCACTATATATTCTTGCCTCATTTGTTTTAGATTAATTGACATACAAACATGGGTTTTATTTCTGGGCTTTCTATCTTATTTTATTGATGTATGTGTCTATTTTTGTGCAAGTACCATAGTGTTGGATTATTGCAGCTTTGTAGTATATCTTGAAATCTGTGTTTGTGGTACATCCATCTTTTTTTTTAATGTTTATTTATTTTTAAGAGAGAGAGAGAGAGAGAGAGAGAGAGAGAGCAAAGGAGGGGCAGAGAGAGGTGGAAATACAGAATCTGAAGCAGGCTCCAGGCTGTCAGGACAGAGCCCAATGTGGGACTTGAACCCACAAGCCGTGAGATCATGACCTGAGCCAAAATTGGATGTTTAACCAACTGAGCCACCCAGGCACCCCAGTGATAGATACATGTTTGTTCTTCTGTCTCGAGATCACTTTGGCTGTTCAGGGTCTTTTGTGGTTCCGTACAAATTTTAGGATTATCTGTTCTACTTCTGTGAAAAATGCTATTGGCATTTTGATAGGAATTACATTGAATCTGTATATTGTTTTAGGTAGTCTGGTCTTTTAACAATATCAATCCTTCCAGTCCATGAGCATGGTATATCTCTCCTTTTGTTTGTGTTCAATATCTTTTCATCATTGTCTTACAGTTTTTAGAGTATAGGTCTTTCAGTTCCTTATATAAATTTATTTATTTTTGGTGCAATTGTAAATGGGATTGCTTTCTTGATTAAATAAAATTTGTTTTCCGAAGCACCCTCTCCAGATTGCCATATCCAAACAAAGTAGAATTGAGAAGGCTCTCCTAGAAACTCTGTCATGTACTGAAATACATTTCTATCCTAGTTCTTCTACTACAGCATTGCATATCTATTTCTGTCTTCCTCATCATTTAAACTTTAATGCTTTTTTTTTTTTTGGTAATTCCAAGACTAACATTAGATTTTGGTTAGTATGTTTGATGTTTTCATGGCATTCCTTCCTGGACTTTATATTCACTTGGTGGCTATCTCTAGTATACTACCCATTGCTCTATAAAATTTAAAAAAAAAAAAAAGGAAGAGAAAAAAAGAAAAAAGAAATTTAATCTGACTCCAGAACATTTTAAGATACAAATCTTATTTTGTATCAAGACTCCATCTATAATTCATCCATACCTTTCAGGATCAAGTTCAAACTTCTTCACAGGGTCCTCAGAGACTCCCATGAACTAGTTTTCTGACACTCCTATCTTTCCCAACTCAAACGCACACGCACGCGCACACGCGCGCACACGCGCGCGCGCGCACACACACACACACACACACACACACACTATACACAAGTCATTCCCATTTATTTGTGGTTGGAGAGCATGTCCTGGTCTTTCATACCTCTGTACTCTGTGCTCATCACTTGATTAGCATAGAATACTCTTTTTACCTTGGCTATTTGATGAAATTCTACTTATCCCTGTATCATCAATGCCATCAAAAGGTTCTCTAGGATTCCCCTTTCCATGCTGTGCTCACTTACGAGCAGGGGCAGATCACTTCCTTCTTTGCCCCACTCTGCATATCTGTCTTACAGAAAGTATGACAACCTAAGTCAGCACGTTCTGTTCTGTCACTCTGATGCTCTATGCTCTGTGTTCACGGAGGTTACAGACATTGTCTTTACACTCCTAAGGCCTTCACACTTGGCCCAAATTATTTGTGAAGAGAAGGAAATAAGCGTGATGAGGGAACGTATATAGGCATTTATTCTCCTTCAGGTATACTTGCATTTTGTATATCACATGCAACTAATAACAAAAAGCATGTGTACTTAGATTCTTAGGAATTTACTCAAAGATGAAGAAAATGGTTCAGACAAGACACTTCAGACACCAATAAATTCCCATTCTGTATGGGAGCTAAAGGTGAGTCTGGTCCAGCTATCACCAACCATGGGGGAAGTGGTACAAAAGTATATTCTGCAGAGAAGGGAAGCTTCTGGGTTTCTGGGAAGATGACATCTGAAATCATAGAGAAAGCACAAGATGCTTTTCATAGAAAACAATGTTTCAAAACGTCAGGGAGGAAGCAGGATGGACACAAAATTGGATTCACAACCCTGTGGGGGTGTCAGCTCCGTCCAGGGTTGGCACAGAGGGCTTTGGGCTGGTCTTATGTGAAAAGCTTCTGGGAATTGTTCACTCCCGAGCGTCCCAGTTTCACATACATGAAGAAGAGTATATAATTGCAATAATGATAATAGTAAGAGCAGCTAACCGTAAAGAGCTTTACATGTATATATTTTTTACTCCCCACAACAATCCATGAAGTGATATTATTATTATCCATGTTACCATAATAGAAATGGGGGCATAGGAAGATCAAGAAAATGATATAACTTAATTCTCCAAAGTAAGCCTTGTATTTTAAAAGTTAGAAAATTAATAATTTTGTTTGAGCCTCTCCAACTCTAACATTTTAGTCAAAACAATTGAAATATTAATCCATCAGCAATATTGACCTTAAATGTGAGCTGATTTATAGGGTCCAGCACCCTAATCATTTAACCAGACAGAGCCAACTTCTAATTCCAACCTTACCATTTACCTGATCTTCCTGAGTTACCCAATTTGATTAACTGCTGTCCCCCTCAGCTCCCTCATCTGGAGAAATGAAATAAATGTGGAATACATATGCTTCTTGTCTGAATTAAATGTGACACCCCAAGTAAAGTTGCTAGCACATAGCAAATACTCCAACATAAGCTACGAGAGATTATAATAGGTACAGGATTATGAAAATCCTTCCAAAAAAGATCAGAACAAACAATGCTGAGTATATGTGGGGGGAGGGGTGGCGGGAGGAGGCATCCTGACACAGGGCTGGAGTAGTTTGAAATATGTCATTTCTTTCAGAAATTCTGATTCTGGTTGAATGACTGACTCTTGATTTCGACTCAGGTCATGATCCCAGCCTCATATGATGGAGCCCCATGTCTGGTCCGTGCTGAGCATGGAAACTGTTTGGGATTCTCTCTCTCTCCCTCTGTCCCTCTCCCCTGCTCATGCATGCTCTCTCTGTTTCTGAAAAAAATAAAAATAAAAAATAATTTAAAAATTAAAGAAAGAAATACTGATCCCATTTTTACTAGCCAGTTATTATTTATACATATTATTACTTTCTAATATCTTTTACATAGATTTTTAGAAATAAGGAAATACACACCTAGCCAATAGTTATGTCTGCCATTTCTATTGTTTAGCATAAGTTAAGCGAAGTGATACATCTTTTAGACCCCTTATTTATGCCTCTTTGAGGTGGCCTTCCCCATCCTGGATGGCATGCATGGTGTGTTAATTTCCTGGTGTGATTCTCAGCCCCCAGTTTTATTTCCCTTTGTTTATAGGAGCGTTCTCTTTTGCCCTCCATGTCCTCATGGCCATGATAGGAGGAAGCTATGATAGTAAATAGGACCTTTAGGTTGTAAGAATGGAGCACAGCTGCATGATAGAATTCATTTAAAATAGCAATGCAAACTTCAGGGAGGAAAGGGAACTCTCTTTTCTAGTATTATCACTAAAAGCAGTAATATTGGAAGCAGAAAACACTTTTATAGCACCCACTATGTGCCAGGCACTGTTTTAAGAGCTTTATGGATGTTGACATATCTCATTTTCATCAGAATGCTTTGAAGTAGGTGTTATTATTCCCATTTTATGTATAAGAAAGCAAAACGGTGGACATGATTCATAAGCCGCCAAAATCAGCATAGCTAGTGGCAGAGCCAGGATTCAAATCAAGCTGGTGCTTTTAACCACTATGCAAAAACTACAGCTGTCCCGTTGTCCACTGTGTACATGTAAGCGAATGGCCTACAATGGCCTATCGGTCTCTAATGCTGATCTTTACTAAAAGGGAGAAGGCTGGGCCGCTCTGCACATGTGTGCAGTTTGTACACTACACAAAGTCACCCTGCTGCTCACTCACCAGGCCCTGAGATTTGGCAGGAAGCTCTGTTCACCAGGAAAAAAAATCATCTTTTTATAAACTTCGCAAATGAACCTTATGCATTATAATGTGCTTGGAAGCCAGGATCTATGGAGAATAGCTTGAAGTCTTGGGATGGGCATGGGATATCCTATCACTGCCAAAATTCGCACTCTCCGCATGTAAGGAGAACACTAAAAAGACAAAGGAGATTCTAATGAGCAAGCTATGACAATCTGTAAGTCACTAATTATAATAATGGTACCTGTTTATGAAATATCATGAGTTTATGATAATACCAAAAGGTAAATTTAATATGGAGTATATAAAACAGTAATTATAGTAAAAGGATGGTGGAAAATTATACACATATATACACAAATATTTAATGATAATTAATATGAGATTGGTGATATTTGTTTTTCCTTTTAGAATTGGGTGTTTGTGTGTGTGTGTGCAATTAGAAAGGAGTGAACATAGGGGGACCCGGGTGATTCAGTCAGTTAAGCCTCTGACTCTTGGTTTCTGCTCAGGTCATGATCTCGCAGTTCGTGGGTTCGAGCCCCACTCTGTCAACACAGAGGCTGCTTGGGATTCTGTCTCCTTCTCTCTCTGCCTCTCCCTTCCTTGCTATCTCTCTCTCTCTCTCAAAAGAATAAATATATAAGCATTAAAAAACAAAAGAAAAGAAAGAACATAAAATGAGTGAGGCAATTCTCAGTTAGGAACAGAATTTACCAGAACCAAGGACAACACAAAGTAAGAACGAATAGGGTATAGTGGGTGATGACTACTGATGGTGATGTACCAAAAGAGATCTGACAATGAGTTCCACGATGAATTAACGTTTTTTTCCTTAAATGAGAGTTGACAAAAACAACATGAACCCTCATCTCCTAGTAGATGACACATCCATGAGAGCTTACTGTTCATACTAATAAGGCTTTTTAGAATATCCAATTATGTGAACAAAAATGTTATATCACAATATACCATACCACCACAATGAGTTAATAATGAATTATGGTAATAATACCAAGCTTCAAAAACTAAACTCTGTATGGAATATGGGACTAGAATTTACTTGATATTACAAGGACCTAATTATAAATGATCAATAGCTCAACTCTGAACCATATTTTACTGTGTACCAAGAACTTTGTCTAAACAAAAGTTTTTAATCCATGAACACCCCCCAAATCCACAACTGAAATGAATTGGACATTTTACTCTTTTTTTTTCTTTTAATACTAGATAGATTACTGATATTCTAAAGAAGTGTAGAAATGAGCACCTGTTATTATCTCTGCAACCTTGGAAAGCAAAAGTGTAGGAATAATGATGAACTTATAAATTACAAAGAAAAATGTAAATCTTAGGCATTAGCAAATTTTAAAATGCATTTAACTGTAAGTGAATTAGTTCCAATATTTCTGTTTATTTTGTGTGTATAAATGTAGTAAAATATTTTATTTTAATGAATTTGCTTAGATTTGATTAAATATATCTATAATGTTTTAATTTCAAGAAAATTCAATATGTTTAATTTTGATTGATGTTGTGTACAGTATAGGATAGTATTTAGATTTTGATAATTTACTATGTGAAAAGATGTTATATTGTTCATAGTTGAATACAACAATGATCATTAGCTGTTAAGTAGATTTTTTTTAATTTTTAAAAAATATTTATTTTTTTTAAAAATTTTTTTTTTTCCAACGTTTTTTATTTATTTTTGGGACAGAGAGAGACAGAGCATGAACGGGGGAGGGGCAGAGAGAGAGGGAGACACAGAATTGGAAACAGGCTCCAGGCTCCGAGCCATCAGCCCAGAGCCTGACGCGGGGCTCGAACTCACGGACCATGAGATCGTGACCTGGCTGAAGTCGGAAGCTTAACCGACTGCGCCACCCAGGCGCCCCAAAAAATATTTATTTTTGAGAGAGAGAGCATGAGCAAGGGAGGGGCAGAGAGAGAGGGAGACACAGAATCGGAAGCAGGCTGTGGTCTCTGAGAGCTGTGAGCACAGAGACAGACACAGAGCTCGAATTCACAATGAGTTATGACCCGAGCCGAAGTCAGGCTCTTAACCAACTGAGCCACACCGGTACCCCAACTATTAGGTAGATTTCTAAGGCAACTAAACCAAATCATGCAGGGTGACTGTTTCTTCACGCACAAAAAAAACCTTCAGACATCAAAAAAATCTGAAAAATTAAAAACAAGCAAAAAAAAAAAAAACAAAAAAACACTTCATTGGGCTGAGGAAGACAATGGAAATATCATATGGATTTGATGCTAAGACTGAATAAGACCGAAACAGAGAAAAAGGGAGAAATTATTTTAGGTCAGGAGGTTAGGGATATAAGATTAAAAGTCCTATTTCTTGAGAGTGTAAAGCTGAAACATGTGGGTAGTGAAAAAGGGGGAACACCTGTGGATACAGGTGGGCAGCCTTGTATATCAATCTGAATTTCGTTTTCCTTTTCTAGATTTTGCTTTTTGTGTTCTTTTTGGTAAGTGGGTCAATTGAATATACAGGAGGTGACATTGGAGCTAAAGTGTTTGAAAAACATGACCTTAGGTAATGTGCAGAGATAATCTGAACTGAGAACCAATGAGACAGAGATCAGTTTGCAAGCTGATGCCATAATTGCCAAATGTGGCATAGAATGAATGCCTGAGCTTGGGGGGTACAATGGGGCCCCGATATGAACAGCATTACAGCACAAGCCTTGGCAAACCTCTATGAGTGGGGAGGGGTTGTGCAGACAAAACCGCCCTTAGATTTGGAGCCTGGGAAATAGTCATCCAGAGGTCCATTCATTTCCACAGCAGAAAGTCTTCCATTATTCCTCAGAAAGATTTATCCTTGCAGCTTGGCACTCACAATGGTACATATTTAAAGACACACAAACGTATCACTGTCACTTCCATTGTGAGCCACCCTGGGAATTTCAGGTAGCCCGTAACAAAGTCAATAGGCCAGTAAAATAAATGTCTCCCTGTCATCTTCCTCTCCACACGAAGATGTTTATTATGTCAGAGAAAAAACATTTTTACTTTGAGTCTGTGAGCTCATGTTGTGGACAATTGTTTCCTAGGGTGCTTGAATGGGCTGAACTGTAAGTCCAAAAATGGTGACATTTTAACAAGCAACAGTTCAGCAATTGTTTGCCTTAGAACAATGCTCCTGCATGGGGAGCTCAGGTTTTAAAAACATGGTGGCTTTGAGAATGTCCTGAGGCCTGTAATAGGGAGTCAGGAGACTAAATACATTTTAAAAGCTTAAAAAATGTTTGTTGTGCTAAGAGCAGCATGTGAGATCTACCGCCCCAAATTTTTAAGTGCACAGTACATTTAAAAAAATTTTTTTGATGTTTTTATTCATTTTTGAGAGACAGAGGAGGGGCAGAGAAAGAGGGAGACACAGAATTCGAAGCAGGCTCCAGGCTCCGAGCTGTCAGCACAGAGCTCATCGCAGGGTTGGAACTCACAAGCCGTGAGACCATGACCTGAGCTGAAGTCAGATGCCAAACCGACCGAGCTACCCAGGTGCCCCAAAGTGCATAGTACATTTTCGTTGACCCCAGGGACTATGCATGGCAGATCTCTGGAGCTTATTCATCTTGCTTAACTAAAACTGGACACCTTTTGGCTAGTCACTGCTCATTTCTCCCTCCCTTCAGCCCCTGGAAACTATTATTAGGCTCTTTGATTCCACGAATTTGACTATTTTAGATCTGTCTTAGAAGTGGAGTCATGCAGTATTTGTCTTTGTGTGACTGGCTAACTTCACTTAGCATAATTCAAGTTGGTTGCATGTGGTTGCACATTATAGAATTTTCTTCTTCCTTAAGGCTGACTAGTAGTTCGTTGTATGTCTACACTAGCAACTCAAAACCACAATGAGATTTATCGTCTCTACCTGTCAGGATGACTGTTATCAAAAACTAACTAACTATTTGTTAGGATGTACAAAAAATGGAAATTTTGCACACTGTTGGTAGGGATGCACTAGAATTCAGGTGCAGCCACTGTGGAAAGCAGTATGGAGGTCCCTGGAAAAATAGAACTACCCTAGGATCCAGCCACCCCATCTCTGAGTTAGAAAGATAATTGAAATCAGGATCCTGGGGATTTAACAGTACTCTTCTGCCCATGGCACAGTATTCATTCTCAATAGCCATGATAGAGAAGCAAATGTCGGTTGAGAAATAAATTATGTAAAGCAAAAAGAGGCAGGAGCTTCTTGCTCTGTGTTCTTTGAAAGCAAGATGATTCCTCCTTTCTGTGCAGCCGCACCTACCTCACCCAGTGCCATTGTATGATGAAAATGGAACACGGAGGAGCCTGCACCTCGCTTTTTGTCTTTTCCTTGCACCGTGGAGTGAGTGAAGGCTGGATTGTAACTTTTAATAGATTTTTAAAATTTTATTGTAGAGAGAGAGAGCACAAGTGAGGAAGAGGGACAAGGGTAGAGTGGGAGAGAAGCTTGAGCAGGCTCCACGTTCAGCACGAAGCCCATCACAGGGCTGGATACCTCGACCCTGGGATCATGACTTGAACTCAAATCAAGAGTCAGACGTGCAACTGAACGAGCCACCCAGGCATCCCTGGTTGCAACTTTTAGTTTGGCTCCTTTTTCTGGTTGACTCTCTACACCGAACTGGTCAACAATGGATGCCAGGTTTGGCTCAGTCTTACCATTCCTCGTTATCTTACACCGATCCTGATGCCCCCATTTATGCCACATGCTTGTTGTAAGGCATTTGAGCTTGAATTCTGTATCTAGTCATAGTTCCTTTCCCATTTGATCCAGGAATCCTTGACCACACAGGCCTTGGCGATGTCTTCTAAAAGTGTATAGAAGGGACGCCTATGTGGCTCAGTTGGTTGAGCAGCCTACTCTTGATGTTGGCTCAGGAGGATCGAGCCCTGTGTTGGGCTCCATACTTAGTGTGGAACCTTCTTGAGATTCTCTCTCTCTCTCTGTCCCTTTTCCCTGATCATGCATGGTGTCCCTCTCTAAAAAAAAATTGCATAGAATATTGATAATTCATGTGTGGTCCATGCACAAAGATAATCATCATCACATGCAAGCTTGAAAACTGCAGTATCACGGGCTCCACTCCAGACCTATCAAATCACAATCTGCACTATAACAAGATCCCCAGTGGTTTGTATGTATATTAAAATTTGAGAAACACGGGTATATAACATCATTCTCTATTGTCTAAATTCAGATTTGGTGTTGGTCTATTTTTATTGACATAGGATATCTTTTCTTATCAAGCAGACTTTAAGCATCTCAGTGGTAGAGTTCACATCCAGGGATACTGCACTGGTATATTTTTCTAGCAAACATTGGTGTACACAGAAATTAAATATAAATAGTTGATCTAAAATAACCTTGTTCAGTATTTTTCATCTGTCTTCTAAAAACCTGTATTGCAGGGGCAACTGGGTGGCTCATTAAGTTGCGGGTCCAACTTTGGCTCAGGCCATGATTTCACAATTTGGGAGTTTGAGCCCCGCATAGGGCTCTGGGCTGTCAGCTCAGAACCAGGACCCTGCTTTGGATTCTGTGTCTCCCTCTCTCTCTGTCCCTTCCCCTCTCCCCCTCTGTCTCTGTCTCTGTCTCTCTCTCAAAATTAAATAAACATTAAACAAACAAACAAAAACTCGTACTGTATTTGTGAGAGATAAAGATACAAGATGGCCAACTGAGGCCTGAGCATGCCAACAGCTCTAAATTCATCTCATTTCATCCAGACCTGTGCCCTTTTGCTATCTATTTGGACATATCCCTATCTTGATACATTTTGATAACTTGTAACTTTAACTGTTGGACTTGGTGTGTTAAATATATTTGTCTTATTTTGACCCAAAACAGTTGCAAATGTTTGGACGTCTCCAACTCCTGTCTACTTTAGGTAGTATACCTTATTATTGCTTTTTTAGGATTGCAACCCTGGCATGGGCTCTTTGGGGCTGGCATTTCAGCTAGCCTAGATAGATAGTTTTTTTTGTTTTGTTTTTTTTTTTTTAATTTACTCTTAGGCCTAAAAGATTTATCTTCTTTTACCCAGATACTAAAACAAGCACATTTTAGACATTATATTAATGCAATGTGTTATAATTGAACTATTCCAGGGGTCAGCAAACTATGACCTATAGGATACAGTCTATTTTGTGTAAATAAAATTTTATTGGATCACAGCCATACTCATTGATTTAAATATTGTCCACAGCTGTTTTTACACTACTAGCGGAACATTGAATAGTTGGGACACAGGCAGTATGGCCCTCAAAGCCTAAAATATTACCATCTGGTCCTTTAAGAAAAAGTTGCCAACTCTTGAACTAGTCGATTTTGTGGGAAAAAAAGTTCAACACACAAATGATACTTTTGACACTTGGCAGACAAATGACTGCTTGATTTATTTTTTCAGTTTTTAACACGTCTTGTGTACTTAGCATCAATGAGTGACACTGAAAGGGAAAGACAGAAAGTGGCATTTTAAAGGAAGCAAAGGTCACCTCATGTTTCTTTAATCATGATAGACAACCTATCATTCATGTGACTACTGAGTGTTTTTTGAGCTCTGGGTTCTCGATTATATTCCATGTGACAAACTTAAATATTTTTCATGTATAGGTCTATTTTTTTAAATTATATCTTCAGGAAAGATGTAGAATATTTATGTTATTTATTCATTCACCAGTTTATTCAACAAGGATGTGCCAGGACTATAATATATCCATAATACCCTGCTAAGTACTATAGGAAACTAAATCAAAACTACAAATGTGAGATCTCAGTCTTAGAAATGTTTACAACCCATATAGAATTATATGAGCAACTGGGCTGCTGGTCGGAATCTCCATGGATCACCAGATGCTGATGATGTCTGATTTTGGTGTCCTTACTCAATTAAAGGTTATGGGTTTGGTAGAAAACAGTGATGCCAGATAGTCTAGGCTTCAGTCAGCCATAAACAAATCGTTGAATTTTGTTGATAGAAACTGAGCATAGTCCTCATGGAACAGTACATGGAAGAGTTCAAATTTGGTGTCTCGTCTTCAAAGATGCCCCCCCCCACCCCCAACCAACATGGCAGTCCATATTCACACTCTTGGGCAGTTCTTTTGCCTGTGAATATGAAATGCATGTAATACTCATATTCTGACCAATGGAACGAGGCAGCAATTACATTGCATGACTTCAGACTTAGGTCAGAAAAAGGTCTTCAGTCTCCTCTTTGGTCTTCAGGGAGTTCATTCCAGAGGAAACTAAATCCCATGTAAGAAATCCTACTCTTGTGACGCTATGATACTGTGATGGAGAGACTCTGGAGGATGAGACATCATATGAAAATAAAGAGAAAGAATGAGCACTGAGCACTAAACATGTGAATGAAGAATCTTTTTAGGAAGCGGATCCCTCAGACCTCACTGCCCTCGCTGATGTCACGTGGATCAGAGATGAACCACCTAGCAGAGCCCTTCTTAAATCCCAGGACCACACAAGAGTGAGAAAAGATAAAATGACAATTATAAATTAATAAATTAAGAGTTAGTTAGTGATACACCAATATAAATCAGAAACGGAGGACACAAAGACAATCAGTTTTAGATTGCTGTAGCCAGGAAGGTATGAATTGAAGTAAGCTATGGGATGGGGCCTTAGTAATATTAAGTATGGTGAGGAGTAAAAAGCCAATTGATATTAAATGATGAACAAGATATTAATAAGAAGCAGGAAAAAATCAGGTAAGTGGGAGATCTTGGCTCCAGGGGGCTTAAATCTTTTAGATAGAGATGGATAATCTAATAACATAAACAGTTACTGACATAATAATGGCGATTTGGCCGGAACAGAGTGAAACCCTGAGGGAAGAGGTGTTGTGTTAAGGGTGAGGTACGTTAAGACTGATTTCTTTAAGGGGGTGCCATTTGAATTGAACCAATTCAGGGATGTTAGTGAATAATGAAAACTCATTAGGAGAAAAAAAGAGAGAATCCGCCTGGCTGGAAGATTTCCTCAGTGGCTGGGAGAAGCAGCAAAAACAACGTTCAAATAGGCAGATGTGTCAGACATAAATTAAACCTTCCTGGGTCAGGGCTGGGAGTCCAAAGAGAACCCCGATCCCTCTGAGCCCTTTCCGACATGTTCAATCCTGCTGTTTGTTCACTGAGGGAAACAGGTGGAATGCTTGAAACATGACTTGAAATTTAAAATAAGCATCTTCTGTGAAATCTACCCTAAGCACCAAAATATGTTCACATGACGACAAGGAAATTTTTTAGTCACTTTTTTTTATTAGGCAT
Organism: Neofelis nebulosa; assembly: GCF_028018385.1. Lineage (NCBI taxonomy): Eukaryota > Metazoa > Chordata > Mammalia > Carnivora > Felidae > Neofelis > Neofelis nebulosa. Next base: position 107,025,389 of record NC_080783.1, on the reverse strand, counting down.
CACTGGTGTGTTCCTGTAGAAGAAAGAACTAGATGGTGGAATGGGGGATCGGGGTGAGCCCTATTGCCTTACGCTGCAGGGTCCATACTGGAGAGCTCAAGATTAAATGTGTGGGGAAAATTGAACTTTATATGTACTTCTGCAGTTCACAAGAGGAGAGGTGAAAAATATTAGAGACAAATTGCCTGTAACAGAAACCCTGAAGTCTTTTTAGGGCTACTCTAGATCAAAATAGTGATGAAAAAAGATTGTTCCATTTTTCTGAAGAGACATTTAAAGGTGCCATGAGCAGAGAAAGGCCAAACAGACTTATTCTTCAGATATCAAATCCATAAAGAAAATATAGCTAATGATATGGCGAATCTTTCTATTGTAATTGGCACTAACATATTACATACTAACAGCATGTAATAGCCTGTTTTGGCTAAAATAGAGCTTCCCATTAGAATGATGACCAACCTACCTGATGGTCCATCTCTATCCAATTTTGTTCTTCTTGAACTTCCATTTGTTCCCTATATGAGTGCCAGAGGGATGTTTGAAATGGAAATGTCATGGCCTCACTGTTCGTAAGACAGTTTTATGAAAACTGCGAAAGGCGTATAATGGTCTACAAGGCCCTACATGATCTGCCTTCTATGTACCACTCGATCTTCTTGCCCTGACATGTCTTTCTCTTCCTCTTTCTTCTCTCTCCCTCTCTCCCAATCTCTCTCTCTCTCCCTCTCTCTCTCTTTCTCTTACACACACACACACACACACACACACACGCACGCACACATCATACATTCATACACATTCGAGCTGCGCTGGCCTTAAAAACAAATTCTCAGATTTACCCTGTTCCCCTCTGGCCATGGGGCATCTATACAGAATGATACCTTCTACAGATAATTCTTTCAAACTCCCTTCCTTTGGAAACTAATGTTGACCGTGTTATCTCAATCTTCTATTTCTGCTAAAAGGCTTCCCTTGTGTCCCCTGGGTTAGAACAGATCTCTGTTATATGATCTCATGGTGTCATACCTTCTTCTTTATAGAATTTAGTTCTGCTGCTATTTCCACCTAGACCTGTGCTTATTTAAACAGTGTCCTGGGGGCACCTGGGTGGCGCAGTCGGTTAAGCGTCCGACTTCAGCCAGGTCACGATCTCGCGGTCCGTGAGTTCGAGCCCCGCGGCGTCGGGCTCTGGGCTGATGGCTCAGAGCCTGGAGCCTGTTTCCGATTCTGTGTCTCCCTCTCTCTCTGCCCCTCCCCCGTTCATGCTCTGTCTCTCTCTGTCCCCAAAATAAATAAAAAAAAACGTTGAAAAAAAAAATAAACAGTGTCCTGGAGATTACGAGATTGTAATCTAGTGAAGTCCATGAGGACAGAATCTTTTTTTTTTTTCCATTGCTTATTTATTTATTTATTTAAACTTTACATCCAAATTAGTTAGCATATAGTGCAACACTGATTTCAGGAATAGATTCCTTAGTGCTCTTTACCCATTTACCCCATCCCGCCTCCCAAAACCCCTCCAGAAACCCTCGGTTTTTTTCTCCATATTTATGAGTCTCTTCTGTTTTGTCCCCCCCCCCGTTTTTATATTATTTTTGTTTCCCTTCCCTTATGTTCATCTGTTTTGTCTCTTAACGTCCTCATATGAGTGAAGTTATATGATTTTTGTCTTTCTCTGACTGACTAATTTCACTTAGCATAATACCCTCCAGTTCCATCCACGCAGTTGCAAATGGCAAGATTTCATTCTTTTTGATTGCCAAGTAATACTCCATTGTATATGTATACCACATCTTCTTTATCCATTCATCCATTGATGGACATTTGGGCTCTTTCCATACTTTGGCTATTGCTGATAGTGCTGCTATAAACATGAGGGTGCATGTGTCCCTTCAAAAAGCACACCTGTATCCTGTGGATAAATACTTAGTAGTGCAATTGCTGGGTCGTAGGATAGTTCTATTTTTAGTTTTTTGAGGAAACTCCATACTATTTTCCAGAGTGGCTGCACCAGCTTGCCTTCCCACCAACAATGCAAAAGAGATCCTCTTTCTCCATCTCCTCGCCAACATCTGTTGTTGCCTGAGTTGTTAACGTTCACCATTCTGACAGGTGTAAGGTGGTATCTCATTGTGGTTTGGATTTGTATTTCCCTGATGATGAGTGATGTTGAGCATTTTTTCATGTGTCGGTTGGCCATTTGGATGATGAGGACAGAATCTTATGTAATTTTTTTCTGACACTTCTGACACTCAATACAAAATTGGTGATTCAAAGAATGGAATGATTGAATTAGTATCAATGCCCCAGGATCAAATAACCAGGGAGCAAACAGCTGGGTTAACTATTTAAACTTGCTTTATATTTGTTGAGTCTGAGTCATGGACTCTAATATTACTTATTTAATTCTAAACCTTATAGCAAATGTAGGGCAAATATTATAAACTCTTTATTCTCCTTGATAAAGGAAATTGAGGCAGAGTGGGGGAAAGCCATATTTGCAAGGTACCTCAGCAAACAGTGTGGGGAAGATGTGGAAATAGAATTCCCCCCTTCTGAATCCCAAGTTCTTCTTTTCCATGCCTTTTTCTTTTTTTGAGCTTAGTTACCATTTTCTTACATTTTCTTCATTTTCTCTAATATTAAAAACACACAAACAAAAACAAAAATATTTTTCTTAGAATTTCTAAAATGTGCTCTTTAGCCATTAGAACAATGGTACAGAGACCAAAGTGAGTATGTATGGTAGGTGCAAAGAATATGGACTTTGAAATCATATAAGGCTGGGGGTAACTCTTAGTTCTACCCTTTACTGGCTGTTTGATGTTACCTAAATTAACTTTTGTAAAAACTCGAGTTTTCTTCAATTATATGATAGTATCAATACGCTGTATGGATTGTGAAGACAATCAAGTGTTTATAAAATGCAGGGGTGTCTGGGTGGTTCAGTCGGTTAAGCATCTGACTCTTGATTTGAGCTCAGGTCATGATCTCACGGTTCCTGAGATTGAAGCCCCATGCAGGGCTTCATGCTAATGGGATTCTCTGTCTCCCTCTCTCTCTGCCCTTCCTCTGCTTGAATTACTCTATCTCTCAAAAATAAGTAAACACTAAAAAAGTAAAATAAAATGCCAATTACAATTGTTGATACATAGTGAGTTCTTAATATGTGAGTTCTACCTCTACTTTAGTTTTCCTGGACCTCATGGTCAGAGTCTCATGCTGACACTGAGCCAAACATGTCATAAATAGTGGGATTTATATTTGGCATTAATAGGGGATAAACAATGTGCTTCTTCCAATAACATTGAGCCAACAGGCTCTTGTTTGTAAATTAAAGAATTCGCCCCATATTATATATTTAAACGGAAAATATTAATGTTTCTTTTCATAAAATTTTGTTAGACCCAAATTTCTAAGCATTTGTGCAACTGTGAATTATATTTCTGGACCTATTTACTCCATTACCTAAGCACTCAGAGAAGAAACAGAAACTTCTCCAGTGAGCCAGAGCTAAGTCTGGGTCTAACTTTTTTTGAAAACATATGAAAGGAAAACTGACAACTATTATTAAAAAAAGTTTCACTCAGTATTTATCAATCTGTGCATAATGTGTTTATAACACAAGTTTTTTTTTTTTTTTAATTTTTTTTTTCAACGTTTTTTTATTTATTTTTGGGACAGAGAGAGACAGAGCATGAACGGGGGAGGGGCAGAGAGAGAGGGAGACACAGAATCGGAAACAGCCTCCAGGCTCCGAGCCATCAGCCCAGAGCCTGACGCGGGGCTCGAACTCACGGACCGCGAGATCGTGATCTGGCTGAAGTCGGACGCTTAACCGACTGCGCCACCCAGGCGCCCCTATAACACAAGTTTTACTGCAGATAACATTGGAACATTTCCTGAGTCATCTGCCTATGCTTATTTTCACTAATTTAGAACTAATCTGAAGAGTCTGGATTCACAGAAGTTCATGATTACTTCATTTTGCTAGAAACAAATGGATTTATTTTTCTCTCAAGTACCGGTGTTGAAAATAAATTAAACATTTTTTTTTCAGATGTAATTTAACTTTTGCAAATCAAGCCCATATTGAGATATTAAATCTCAATAATTTGTTTTCTTTTTTCAGAAACAATTTTGAGAGCTGTTGGATAGGGACATTTGATTGTTAGTTTGCCTTAAAAGTCAGGAGTACCAGATTTTTACATACTGAAAGCACAGTTCATAATTGTACTTCCATTTTTGGTCTTTGAGTCTTCTTTTATTCTCTGCCATCCTTTGAAACACAGGTATTGATATGTCACTGGTTGGTTTCCTTGCCTCCAGTGGCCCACTGTAGGGTGTCAGTGTCTCCAAGAGCCAGAAAGCATGTGAAACCGGGTGGGGGGGGGGGCAGGAAACAGGGAAAGCAAAGGAGTCTGAGGATTGGTTGAAATAATAGCAAATATTTGTGAAGGCTCTCCTTCTGCATTTATTACATAGACAATGGCGCCACATTTCTGTTTATAGAAGGCCAGGATCCACTTTATAGCAATTTCATACTAATTGTTCTCATATTTTACAAATGAAAAACATGAAACATGGCGATTCTTGTAAATGGAAAGGCTGATATTTAAACCACTCTGTAGAGTGGTCAAAATGGTTTGTTTTTTTTTTTTCCTCCCCTGCAATGATGTGGATTAAAATATGGAATGAATAGCAAACAATAAGTGAATATAAAGGAGGCTTTATAGACATTACATTCATACTTTAAGAAGTCCACAATTATTATGATGAGTTATTATAATAAATGTAAATTAACTAAACTGACAAATTATAAAAATATTGGTATTTAGGCAGACATTATCAAAGTGGGTAACAAAAGAATCAAAATAAATACCTGTGGTTAGAAATACCTATTCTCTTTCAGAAAAGCCACGTGCCATGTACCATGAAATGTCAACATTCAGTTTGCTTACAGGAACTGAATGAAAAAGGTAAATGACAGCCGAATGGTTGGACAAAAATTCGGCAGCTGTGGGATCCACAAGAACCAAAAGGTTGCAAGCCATTGCTGTTAATAAGAAATGGTAAATTATAAAACCAAAAGCAACATTTAGACCAGGACTTGCATGTGTGTCTTCTAGTTTACTGGAGGTAAATTGAGGGAAAGGTTAATGAACCAGTGACCACTGGGATGTATTTGTCCTGAATAACAGAATCTTGAGTGGCTGTGATCACCGATATAGCCACAGAACCTAGAATAATGTCAGATACAAAGAGGATGCTAACTACATATTGATTACCATATAGATGTTTATACTAATACACTTCAAGTCTTAAAACTAAAAGATCATATGAACATTAAAGATATGATCAGTAGCATATAGTCAAGGGTGGATAATCTTTGTTAAGTATATCAAGAAAGAGATGATTTCAATTTTACATATACTTTGAAAACAATTCCCAACTCATTTTGCAGGCTAGTGTAACTTTAATACCTAAATCCGAAAGGACAGCATGAGAAGGATAATACAAGATTACTCATGGACATCGATGTAAAAGTCTTGCAGCATGTAATTATGGTGAGTAAGTGATTAGAGACTCAGGAAAAGTTCTTGTGCCACAACAACCCAACTAAGGTAACTACAAACTTTTTTTTAAGTTCATTTATTTATTTCAAGAGAGAGACAGAGAGAGAGAGAGAGAGAGAGAGAGAGAGAGAGCTTGCACGCACACTGGTGGGGGAGGGGCAGAGAGACAGAGAGGGAGAGAGAGAATCCCAAGCAGGTTCTGAACAATCAGGAACTCTCAAACCGTGAGATCATGACCTGAGTCGCAACCAAAAGTCAAACACTTAACAGACTGAGCCACCCAGGTGTCCCAGAGACAACAAACTAAAAAATAGCTGGACTCACATAAGTTAGAATAGTTCTCCAGGGACCATCCAAAACACAAATAAATGAGGATGCTCCTGTAGGCAGGGGACTGTTGGGATTTACCATAGCCAGTACTGGATCATGGCTGTCTGCAAGCCAGCACAGGAATACCCAGGACCCGGAAGGGAATGACAGAAGTCAAAGTCACAGAGGCTGGGAGAATGTTCTGAGGAGTTGACCTGGATAAGCAAGAAACAGGGAATCATTTTGCCCTGGGGCTAGACTTTTGAGCCTCTAATTATGGAGATCTTATCTATTGAGTAATTATCAGTAAAGGAAAATGAGTCTGAGATGCCCACACTTAGGCATTGGAGGTTCAAGTGGCCAAAGGATGGTTCTCTTTACCAACAGACACTAGTTTGTTGTTTTTTTTTTGTTTTGTTTTGTTTTGTTTTGTTTTGCAGAAGTGTTGCACAGATCCAAGCACGAAGGACTTCAACAGATTAAAAACAAACTTGATCTTACACATAGGTTGGTGTGACCTTATTAAATGAATGCACATGTGCCCCATAGTATAATGCCTTAGAGGCACAAGTCACTAATTTGCATCCTTAGAGAAAGTCTTGCATGTCATAGAAAGACATGTTTAGACATGTCCATACCAGCATTTTTCATGTTTTTTTCAAAATATAAAGTTAGAGGTTGTCCAAAGTGCCATTAAAAAGTAGAATTAAGAAATAATTTATAGTTTCTATATAATACCTTGCATCAGTCAGAAAGAATTGACTAAACTATACATGGCAATCAGATAAATCACAGGAACATAATGTAGAGGGAAAGGAAAAACCAAGTTACAAAATAATATATATACAATATGATTCCACTCCAAACACATACACCTCAATAGTAGCATGGGCAATATTTGACACAGAGCCTAAGATGGTGTTTGGGAGCAAGCAGGGAGATTTTAAATTTACAGGTGCACAAAAGAAATTTAGGTAAAGTTCTTGTTCTTTTTAAAAATTTTTAATGCTTATTTATTTTCAAGAGAAAGAAAGAACGTGATGGGGTGCCTGGGTGGGTCAGTCGGTTAAGCATCCAACTTTGGCTCAGGTCATGATCTTGCAGTTTGTGAGTTCGAGCCCCGTGTTGGGCTCTGTGCTGGAAGCTCAGAGCCTGGAGCCTGCTTCGGATTCTTTGTCTTCCTCTGTCTCTGCCCCTCCCCTACTCACATTCTCTCTCTCTCTCTCTCACTCTCAAATAAATAATTTTTTTTTTTAAATTAAAAAAAAAAGGAAAGAAAGAATGTGAGCCAGGGAACGGCAGAGATAGAGGGAAACACAGAATCCGAAGCAGGCTCCAGTCTCTTAGCTGTCAGCACAGAGCCCAATGCAGAGCTCGAACCCACAGACCATGAGATCATGACCTGAGCTTAACCGACTGAGCCACCCAGGCTCCCCAAAGTCCTTATTCTCGAAGGTGGTACGCACATGAATGTTTACTTGTCATTTTGTTCTTTACAATATGCATGGATGCCCTGTGTGTTTTTGTCCCTGTGTCTTCTTTAGCATATATGCACGTTGTATTTTATTGCTTAAAAATAATTTAACGAAGAGCACATTTGGGCCAGAGTGTGACAGTAGCTCTTGAATATCAGATAATATATTTGAACAGGTGGTCACAAGTTCCTATTGTCCAGGGCAAAAGAAATAAGGAAAGGGGAGAAGCTGGATACATGTACACATTCATGTGCATCCCGTGTGGTGGACACATACATGAACTGGACGGTAACAGTGTCTCTGAATGGAGACGCCACCCAGTTCGAACTGAATCAGGCCATGGGGAAGTATGGGCCGGGCATCACTCCATGTTACAGTACTTCAAAAATGAAGCCAGAAATCTGAATTTTTATATGAAATCTTGGATTTGTTGAAGGCTTCCGTGTTTACAAAGCATGTGTAAGATAACCTCTGGGCAGAAATGCCCTGCAGGTTGCAGGTTTGCTACCTGTTCTTTGATCTTTATCCTGTGTAGGGTAATCCTAGGGGAATCCTAGGAATCTAAACTCTGCCTGGGATCAAATACGGAGATCATGAGAACACTGAAGAATAAGGCAGAAGCTGGGCTTCAAAACACGCATTCTGATTTAAAAACTGTGGGATGGATCAGAAAGTGGTGGGCAGAGGTGATTCCATGAGCCTGGGTAAGACACGCTGAGTAACTGAATAACTAGAGGTCATGTGAATACACTGAAAATGGTATGAGGATATTTGTGGGACTGCAATTTAGCAGCACAGACACATTGCTCCCAAGAGAAGGGCTTTTCAAGCCTTTGTGACTGGCAGTCCCATGAATGGGCTCCTGGAACATGAAGGAAGTCATTAAAGTGAAAAGGAAGACATTGAATTCTATGTTCAAAATCCCACATGTGGTGTACCTATTGGCCAGACATCTGTGGGCAGATTCCTTGTAGATGTTTGGAAATGGAAAATCAGAGATTATCTGAGACTGAGAGAGTTGACATTAGAGCTGAAATTAGGTGAGACTGACAAAAAACGAAGCCGATGTACCAACCGAACTACAGAAACAATGAGCAAGCATGCACTAATTGAAGGGATTTGTGATAATTTTAAAAACAAAGCCACACAACCACAAAGCAGCAGAAACAAGCTTTGGAGCTATCTTCTTTGAATTTGCCTTTGCCCCTATAGCATTCCAGCTTTGTAACAAAGGATATGAAAATTCTACAACTTTTTGTTTTAATTTTTAAAATATTTTAAAATATTTTTATTTTTTAGAGAGAGTGTGCAGGAGTCGGGGAAAAGGATGGAGGAAGAGAGAGAGAGAATCTTGAGCAAGATCCATGCTCAGTGTGGAGCCCAATGAGGGGCTCGATCCCATGACCCTGGGGTCATGACCTGAGCTGAAATCAAGAGTTGGATGTGCTACTGATTGAACCACACAGGCACCCCTGTAACTTCTCAGCCTCACATATATTGGGAGTAAAAAAATGCTATCTTATGAGAGAGATGTCGGCAGTAATTGTAACGTTTTGTGAAACACTAGGCCAGGGATGCATTAGAGACTCAATACATCAATTCCCCTCCACTTTTCCTTGGAGTACATTTCCTCAGTAGATTGCAGGCTGGATGTTGCAAGACGGCGTCTCTGGACACAGATCCTGAGAAGAAGTCAGGGTGCAAGATGGTCATTAGGAATCAACCCCCAAGAAAGAAATGAGGTGGAAGCAGAACTGAGCAAGATAAGTCAAATTATGATGGCGCTGCCCCAGGAAGGGTGTGATTGTGGCTGAGGCACACCCTGAAGCAGGTAACACTGGGGGCTGGCCTGGTGATCACACAGGACACGGCCCTGCAACAAGTCCCTCCTTGTATTGGCATAGGATGGTGTAACTCCATGTCTGTAATGCTGGATAAAGTTTGACTTTCCTGCTCGATAGTGAACTCATTGAGGGACATTACTAGGTCTTAATTCAATTTCTAACGACAGGCATAATAGCAGACTTTGTTAGCACCAACTGCACATCCAGACACTGCCCTAAAATTTTACACACTTTACATACAAAATATTTACTGCAGGTGAAGAAATGAATCTTTGACTCAGATGAGTAAACAGGTCACGGAGGTAGAAAGCGGTAGAGCTGAGCTCCACAATGAGACGGCTGAACTCAAAGACGTTTCTTGCCCATCTTGGTCTGCTTCTCTCCCAGTGCCTGGCTGGCACAGTGGCTGACACATACTGGGACCTCAAGGCTTGCTGATTAATTTAATTGGTGATGCCTTGTGTTTGGCGATTGGTGATGCACACGCCCTCACCACCCCCTGGGTGCTTATGCATGGCTACTTGAGAAACTTATCTATACACAGTGAATGACTTCCGTGTAGCCAAAATTCTATACTTCCCCATATCAAAATCTCGCCAAGATAAGTTCAGGACTAAAACACTCCAGGAAACCTGGATTGATTGATTAGTCTTTCAAAATGGAACTCATCAAGAGCTGTCTTATTTGATACTCCTGAGGGTATAAAGATAGAACTTAGCCAGATACAATCAGGAAATGTTAAAATATCCATTTTACAGAGATAGACAGAAATACCTAGCTTATGAGACCTCAACCATTTAGACTTCTGCTACTGAAATTAAATACGCATACTAATGCTATTACCTATCTCATAGTGTCGTTGAGCAAATGAAACAAATCAATACTTGCAAATACTTAAAAATGGTACCTGCATGTGTGTCCAGTAGGAGATGAACATTTTGGATCTGTTATCATCATATGAGTACCACCTTTCTTCATGATTTCTATGTGTCAACCACAAAACTTTACATATATTGTCTTATTCATCCTTATGCTAGCAATATGAACTTCACATTGTTTCTATGACTTTTCCTATGAGAATACTCAGGTGTTAGGTCAATAAATTTACCAAGTAAATTTAGATTATGCAATCATTAGAGCCACTATGGCTATGTAACATTTTATCCCAAAACATAATAACAAAGCATTTATTTTGTTCACAGAGTCATACATTCTGTGGGCTAAGATTTGTGTAAGGCATCACGGGGGTGGTGTTTCTGTGGCCCACAGTGTCCAGATCCTCAGCTGAAATCATCTGAGGGCTCACTCCTATGTCTGGCAGTTGATGCTAGCTATTGGTTAGAGGTCTCAGTTCGTCTCCATGTGGACTGTTTGAGATTTCTCACATCACAGTGACTGGTTTCAAAGGCAAGGATACTGAGGGAGAGTAAGGCAGAATCTGTACCACCCCCTATAACCTAACCCCAGACATCTCACGGTTTCTCTCCTACCATGTTCTATCCAGCAAAGCAGTTACAAAGTCCCACCCTGGTTCAAGGAGAGAGGAGACAGATTTGCCTCTTGGTGGAGAGTAGTACATTTCTTAAAGGACATATGGAACCAGAAAGAGTGTTTTCGACCTTTTTAACTTAAATCTTATTAAAATAATTTCAGATTATTGTATAGTTCTAAGAAATCCTAAGAAATCCACAGAGAGATCCTAGGTATTTTTTACCCGGTTTCTTCCAATGATATCGTTTTCAAAATAATGGTCCAATAGTACAACCTGGATGTTGCTATTGATACAAGACACCTATCTATTCAGATTTCCCCAGTTTTTGGAAAACACACTCTATTACACAAGTAGATAGTAAAGCTGGGCCAACCCCAGGTCTGTCTGGACCCTAAGCTATACGCTGTAGCACTGTGGGATAAAGTATCCGACCATAGTATTTTTGCAAAGTCTAAAAACAGAAAAAGGCTGGCAAGCTCATATCCATCACTGCTTAGTTTGAATAGTTTATTTTTGCAGTGGTAATAATAATAGGTCCAAAAACTCCACCCATCCCTTCCTCCCCTGACCATTGCTATCCATAGTTATGGTTAATTGATAAATTTGCTTAATAAAGACGATAAAAATAGAGAAAATAAAACAACTACAATACAAATATGACCATTTACCATATTCTTATCATGGGCCCAGCTTCATAATAAACACTCAGTGTTACTGTGAAATCTAGTCTTTGCAGAAGTCCCTAATAGTAGATACTATTATTCATTCTCATTGTACAAGTAAATCAATATATGGAGAGCTTAAATATAGGCATAGAGTTTTAATGTTGCTAGATCATAATCTGTGTTAGAGCAGTTTAGATCGGTTTAAAAGCAAATCCCTCATCTAAACATTTTGTATCTTCCTCCCCTTCTGGAAATGAACTGTCCAAGTAATAGAATGAAGAAAAATTAACTGAAAAGAATATATCAGACCTGCTTAATAACCATTTGACCCATCTGGAGTCACCATAAGTCAGAGTTACAAGTTGATTTTCATAGTTCGTGTTAGAAGCTGGTGACTTTTGTATATGAGGTGGCTTTTCACAGCATTCCGCAGCCACGAAAGCCTGAACCCATCTTGAATGAAATTTGTAATTGCAGTTAGATCTCAAGATGCCCAGGTTGAACAATGCAGACTAATTTCCCTCAAAGAACCAAAATATCAGCACCAAAGTTCACCAGTTAATTGGGATGATTGAGCGTCACCTCTGACCATCTTCAGGGATTTATAGTCAGGTAAATTATGAAGATTATGTGTATTTTGTTGACAATATGTCAATTAAAGGAGGCTTAGATAAAGTGACTTGTGAAAATCATTACAGCATTCCAAAAGGCTACAATTCCTTCAAGTTAATAAAATTCTACCTTTGTAGCTAACTTGATCTTTTTACAAAAACTTTGTTTTTAACCTCATGTTACAAAGAAGTGAAAATGAATCAACAAGCGTTCATTGAGAATCTGAAGAACTCTACTACAAATAAAAGGCTCACCAAATATATGGCTCAAGTTAACTTGCATAAATAAAGCCAGTATATACAAATACAAAATGCATGGTGAGTGTACTTATAATTTCTCAAACATTTAATTAACATGGCGTAACAGTGGCAGAGGAGGACTGATAATCGGAAAACAAATTTCTCTGAGGCTCTTTCTTTTCCTCCCCTTAAATGTTAACCTGCTTTCAGGCATTGTCCTTTATTTTTTTTTTCTCATTTTATACTTACGTGTCCCTGTAAATCAAATCAAATCAAATCAAGTCAAATCAAATCAAATCAAATCAAATCATGCCAACATATCTATTGCTGGCTCTGAGAACAGAAGGAATGCCAGACTTACAAACTCTTAGCCAAGTGGGAATGGGCTGGTTACTCCAGCTGTATCAGTGAGACAACGAGCCGGGGCACCACACCATCATTCACTCCACCTCCATCCACATGCCTCACCCACTCATCCATGACATGTCAATGGAGGACTACCCTCCCACGTTCCCCAGAACCCTCTGTAACCCTGTTGCTATAGCTTTTGAAAGACCGGTTCTATGTTCTTAGATCTCCTTTATATATTTAAGAACACAGTCGATTTCTTTAAGAGCAGTGGTCTTCACTTTTGTGCAAATTGTGTTTATGGTTTGAATGTTGTATGTGGTTCGAGTTCACAAGTAGACGTTTTCAACAACAGCAACATAGCAGTATTACTACTTCCATTACCGTTGATAATCTTGTGACTCAGAAATCGGTATCGCTAAATCTTAGCTCTGATTTGTTCTCTTCACCTTTTAAGAAAATGTGCCTAAGTCCTGCCAGTAGCCTACCTTTGTGGCACACAGTAGGTACCTAATAAAACAGTGAATAAATGATTAGCCTTAGCTAACGATATGGCATTGGGCCAGTCCATCAACTCTAACCTGGGTTGCCTCATCTAAAATATAGTAGAAGTAGACTGGCTGCTCCTCTGAGTTCATTTTTGATATCTAACAATTCTAGTTCCAAATAACCAAATATTTAGTGACTTTTATATCAAAAACTCATATGATACAAAGCATTTCTTCAGTACTATCAGCATCATTTGATAGCTTAGCTATGATAGGAGTAGCTAAGTCTTAAAATAATATGAAGTAATCAACTCTAAACATTTTAATAACCCTCAGTTAAATAATAACAAGAGGCATAAACTATTGTCAGAGGCATTCTCTGAGAATCTTCTAGTCAGCTAAGAACTTCATGACTCTTTGGGGCTTGACGGTAATGCTTTCTACCACACTGAGGATAAAAACTGCTAACATCACATGTTGAGTTATTAGACCATTGTTGAGAAAACATGCCTCATATTAGAAATGAAAATAGATGTTCTGCAAGTTCACCCTGTTAGGAGTTTTATAAATGGATTTGAAAATGACTTTGTCATATTTAATAATCTCTGTTCATTTATGAGAAAGAAAAATTTCAGTTGCCCATAGACCTTTCTACTTTACTACCACTCAATGGCCTATGGTCAGTTTCCTTCTGCCTAATTCATTCACTCTGTCATCATGGAAATAGATAAAAGAGTGTTAAAAAAAAAAAAAAGGCAGCACTTTAATGTCTACTATAAGGCACATTTTAATCACTTTATTTTCTTATTTATTATTCATATCCACTCCTGCAAGCAATTGGAAGCTACATACTAATTCTCAAAGGGATCTCAAGAGAATGAGAATCCAGTACAAGAAGCAACATACACAAAAATGAATCTAAGGCGAATTATTTAAATGTCAGATGAGGGTAACTGCCAATGAGTCTTTTAGAGCAGTTACTGTCAAAAGGGGATAACCTATAAAGAGGAGCCCCTAGAAAGGAGTTTCGGAACAGTGGAGAAGATATTTTCAAGCTATGCTTCCCTCTTCTTAAGTTTAATTGCAAATAATAATCACTTCATATTGAGAATCTGTAACAATACTGTAAACATGCAATTCTATTACATTTTTCTACTATCTATAAGGTATCAAGCTAAGCAGTTTAAGCATATAATCTCAATTAATTAACACAAAACTCTTTGAGTTTGAGAAACACTGTTAAATCGGAACCCTTCAGCTTGCCAGTTGTGAGTTCCAGACCCAGCCATCCAGTCCTGCTTAAAAATCTTCAGGCTGTGTGCAGAGCACGTGGTGGGTAACAAGGATCTACTCACAAGGTCCTGGGTTCAAAGCTGACTCAGCCACTGATGAGCACAGCTATATGGTGGCTGTGACACTAGGCTTTTGACATACCTGGGAATCACAAGGTGAGCTTGCTGAATAGGCCTCTTCTGGGCACCAACTCCCAGTGATGTTGCTTGCTCAGTAGTTTGGATTAGGCTCCTAGTACATTTCTGTTGGTCCTCTGGATGAGTCTAAACTGCAGATTCAAGGATCCCACTTTGGGTGCCCCTAGTTTAGTGTGGACTCTGAGGTCAGTCTAGTGAAGTTTGAATCCCAATTTTAGCATAAACTACCAGTGTGACCTTGGACCTTGGTTGTTTCTTCAGCAAAATGGGATTAATGATAGTAACTCCCTCATAGATGGCTACAAGGAGTCGATGGGTTAATACTTACAAATGTGCCTGCTAAGCCTACCATAAGTGATATTATTACCACCACCTTGAGGTTTTTTACAACAAAGTTATCAAAGAATGTCCTGGACCCCGGTGGACAGGCAGACAAGGAACTTAAAGGCAGAAGGACACAGAGCCAGCTATAAAGCAAACCATGTCTAAAGAGCTTCAGTGTTCACTAAACACAGAAATCTGAGGGCAGGGATGCAAAAGAATGACAGAAGAAGCATCTTTATGTATCCTGCATGCCAGAGATTCAACCTCAAAAAAGTACACTCAGGTATTCCCTGAAGGCAGGACTGGGTTCCCCTCATCTTTAAACTCCAGCTCCCTATACAAGGCCTGGCATGGGACTAATGCTTATTTATTAACTGGATTAGCCAACAAGCTCTCTTTTTGGACAGTGATTTTACCACTCCATTTGCACTTCCATTAAATAGGGAAAATGCTTGTTTCGAAAGTGCTTGCACACACACACACACACACACACACACACCTCCAGGAGATGTTGCTTTCTCCACTTTATAGCCAAAATTCCAGAGGCACAGAAAAGTTAAGTAATGTGCCCTTCAACAAGTAAGAGGCAGGGCTAAAATTGAATTCCCATTCTCACTTCTGCCAAATGCAGCCTGAATGTGAGAGCAGAAGTAATTATATATTAATTTGCTGTATAATAGTGATGTTTGTAACAGGAGATAATACAATTTATAGGGTATGCATCAATCTCTTTTTTAAAGAATTCCTGAAACTGTTTCCTCTTTATTCCCAATGTCTAATGGAGCCATTATCTATGAAGAATCCTGCTGCAGAAACTGTTAAAAGAGTCCGTAAAGATTGAACATTTAAATAATTGTTAATTAAAAAAAAATAAAAAAAATAATTGTTAATTAAAGATTGTTGAAAGAGTAGAGTGTGTTTAAAGGTTGGTAATTAATCTATATGTTCTTTGGCCCGTTTTAAGAAAATAGCAACCTGAATCTTTCATGGAGGTTATAGACTTGTCTGAGAAATAGAGGAATGGCCTGAATAAATGATAGTCTCCTATGAGTTGTTTTTATGCTAGCTTTCTCTGGAATCCTGCTATATCGTCTATAACATAGATGGTATAGATATAGATAGATAGATAGATAGATAGATATAGAAATTCTTTTTCCTAAATAAATTTATTTTTCTCCCCTCATATTTCAGCTTTAGTATTTCTCAGATTAATGTAGATTCATGTTTTTGTTTTGTTTTGTTTTTATTGAGTATTTATCATATCTTATACAAGGTATAGGTCTGTCCTTTTTCCTTGTCATAAATCAAATACATCCCCCAGGAAGTCTATTGATAATAGAGTCCAGACATGCAAGTGACTAAACAATCTCAGTCTTGTGTCATCATTGAAATGACCATCACTACATCCACTCTTACCTGGATCCTTGTGTATGTTATACATCATTACCTACATTATTACTACTGCATTATTATTACAACATCACCTACTTTGGGAGACATTACCTTGCTTTTGCAGATGACAAAACGGAGTTTCAAAGAATTTAAATAAGGTGACATTTAATGTCCATTCTTGGACCGAACAAATGATACCTAACTTGTAAGTCTCTGATCTTTCCACTAAATCAAACAATAACTCATTTAAGGCCCATAAAGGTCATCTAAGTCTTTCAAAGCTAGTGAGTTATTTACCACCAGAGCTTCAGTGAGAAAGCTGCATTTCAGCTACTGACTGCAACTGAGCACAATTTATTTCTAAGAATGGCATGTACATTTCTCATAACCTTCTTTTTAATTCATTCTAAAAAGCATTTCATACCCACATGTTTCCTTTCTTGCAGAATCTATAACACTTCTTTCTGTCAACGTTCTTTCTTCCACTCTGGTCTCTAAGGGTTTGTTTGTCCATCTGAGTTACCTAAACCATTTATCTGCAACCCTCTTCTCTTATTTTGTCATAGAGAAAGGCCCGTCATCTCTCTCAGTCTTTATGTTGCCTTCCATTTCAGTGTTCCTGATTTTTATAAAATTATTACCTCAACAAAATGTATCGTGTTATAAGATTTCTTTGAATTCTGGGTCTAAGCCGAAATTAAGGAAGCCTTTGTTTATGTACAGGTAACTTCCAAAAGCTTGCAGTTGGGGTGGTTTGGGATAGATTTGCACACAAAGGGTAAGGAAAATTATTTAACCCCCAAAAGCTAAATTAGTGGTAGGACTAAAATTCTGGACCATTGACTATCAATTCAGGATTCTTTCTAGTCCTTGGAAGTTGTCGTCTAAGGGGTTAAATTTTCTTTCCTTTAACGAACTACTCCAATTGGCACATTCTCATCATATCCAAAAAGGACACTAAATACATGACATTTTAAGAAAAGTGTGCAGGAGGGGTGCCTGGGTGGCTCAGTCGGTTGAGAGACCGACTTCAGCTCAGGTCATGATTTCATGGTTTGTGAGTTCGAGTCCCGCGTCGGGCTCTGTGCTGACAGCTCAGAGCCTGGAGCCTGCTTCTGATTCTGTGTCTCCTTCTCTCTCTGCCCCTCCCTCACTCATGCTCTGTCTCTCCCTGTCTCAGAAATAAATAAACATTAAAAAAAATTTAAAAAAAAAGTGTGCAGGAATAAATGGCGATGAATGAAAACATGGAGTTCATGGAATGAGAGCATTAGTACTGCAAAGTTAATGGAATGAGAGGTGCACACACAGTTCCATTCCAGTAAGTGACACCAACTATGTTCCTCACATTCCTGGAAGCATAGAATGTTGTCCCTGCTTACAAATGAAACCACTTTGAGTCCTGAAAATAACCAGGCACCTGAGAGCTAATTTGTTGACAGTTCTAGAAATCACATAAGTTTTTGTTTCTTTTTTCTTTTCTCTCATCTTTCACATATAGATGGGAATAGATGTCAAAAACTATGCCTTTGCTGTATATTTATACACAATATTCATTTATCTAAAACATTGTAAAAATAAACAAAGGCCATCCAAATGATAAAAAGCAAAGATTATTTATTCAGAGCAAAGAGTCAACCACTATAACTTGTGTTTTGGCAAGGACTCAAAAGAAGACAGAAGAGTGTGGAAAGCTTTCTAATGGAAAAACAGAAACCTTCAGGTATTCCCTGATTTAAAGCTGTTGTCATGGGGAAGTGGTTGAAGAGTTAACTGAAACTGAAACATTCTAAGTGATTATGTGATTGTTTAGGGGATATGTCATTTGACTACTTCTAGTTGGAAGTGGAAACAAAAATTATAGAAGCTATCAATTATTAATCAAGTTGTGGCCATCTTGCGTGAGTTGTTACAGGAGTTATTGTTTGACTTCCTGTATTTTGACTAGAAGGAGTAGTCTGACTTCTCATAAGTCTGACTTATAGGTAATAGGCAGGCATCCTGGGCTAGTTGCTGTAAATAGTGGGTTGATTTCTTGAGCCGGATGCTGCAGGTTTGGGGTCAGAGTTCTATTTTTATACGTGGTCTCTCCATTGTCTATGTGTATAGTCAGTCTCTCAAAATAGAGAGTTGTTGAATATTTTTGATTTTGTGTTTTGTTGCCACTACAATTGTTCCCTGGGATGATGTCAGCATCATGGCAATGTAAGATTTCTCTCCCTTTCGTCTCCCCTTAACAAACAAATTCAGTGTCC
Source organism: Neofelis nebulosa (assembly GCF_028018385.1). Classification (NCBI taxonomy): domain Eukaryota; kingdom Metazoa; phylum Chordata; class Mammalia; order Carnivora; family Felidae; genus Neofelis; species Neofelis nebulosa. Next base: position 107,006,940 of record NC_080783.1, on the reverse strand, counting down.
ATCCATGAAAGAAAGTACTCCTGTAGGAGGTTTATGGGTTTATGTCATGAGCATCATATGACACCATATTCCTTATGTCAAGGAACCCAAAAGAAGTTTTATCTACCTGTGCATCAGTTAATAGGCAGATAGACTTCTGTACAGGCTGTGAAACCAATAGGAATTTGTGAGCCAGCTTCAGTCCCTCTTGGCCATAGTTAGGGAATACCTAGAGAGTGCCTACTTGCACAGACACTTACAGTCAAGATAGCCTTTATTGAAATCCAGATTTACTGAGGGGAGATTCCAAAATGCTGTTGGAACAAAAAATAAAATAAAATAAAATAAAATAAAATTAAATTAAATTAAACTAAATTAAATTAAATTAAAAAAATAAAGAAGGTTGGATGCATTGAAGAGGGTAAAATGAACTTTCCCAGCACAGCCCCTCCCCCAAGGCAGCGCTGTGTGGGGCTGAATGAGTTAACAGCAACTTTAACAGCAACTTCACCTATGGGGGGATGGGAGGGAAGAGAGAGTGATGAGTGACTGTCAACTTTCCCCAGCTGTGAGGACACTAGTAAAGAAATGTTTCTCTCCTGTAGCACTCAGAGTATTGAGGTGAGATCTCTATGACTGGTGGGAAAGAAGAGATTGGGAAAGAGGCAAATAAGAATCAGAAATAGGCATCTGGGTGGCTCAGTTGGTCAAGTGTCTGACTCTTGATTTCAGCTCAGGTTGTTATTCTTAGCATCATGAGTTCAAGACTGCTGCTGAGTTTCATGCTGGGTGTGGAGCCTACTTAAAAAAAAAGGAAAGAATATCAGAAGATATTAAAGGAACATGGTTCCTGCTGTTTGGCCTACTATAGCAAACCAACAATAAGCTACTGGGAGAATGTTACTGGAGGATTTCCCAGCCTGGCCCATGGGCACCCCTAATGTCCCAAATACCCATATCAAATCCCTTCTGTAGCTGGCTCCATGTGCATGGTCCCCAGGGCAGCAGCAAGAGTGAGCTCCAGTAGGCAGAGAATGTGCTCAGAAAACAGGCCAGCAACCATAGGAAAGGAGAAATCACAAGAACTAGCTGTATGTAGCTACCCCATCGGGAACCCAAGAGAGGTCTCCAGTGGCGGACTGATAAATTTTAACATTAAGAGAAGACATACAAGTTTAAGAATTATGCCACAAGAAAGATGAATAAGAATGGAGTAGGTATATCCACATAGGGTCAGAGAAAGACCCAGATATAAGCAGGATCAATGAAAAATTATCTCCCAGTAAAGATTGGGGGAGGTGACTGCTTCTTCAAATGTAAAAAGAGCAACATGAGACTACAAAGAACGTGTAGAATCAAAGAAACACGTCCTTACCAAATATAACAGTAATTCTCCAGTAACTGAGCTCAAAGACAGTTTTGTAATTTAGTTGATAAAGATCTCCAAATAACCATTTTGAGGAAGCTTAACAAGCCATGGCAAAACAGAAAAAAGCATTTCAATGAAGTTTTAAGAAGTACATGAACAAAATCATAAATTTAAGAGATAAAAATTATTTTAAAAAGAGCCAAAAAGAATTATGGAGCTGAAGAATTCCATGAATGAAATAAAAAATGGGAAAAAATAGTATCAATTTCAGAGGAGACAAAAAAAAATCAGTGAGGTTAGGAACTTTGAAATAATCCAGTCATAAGAGAACAAAGAAAAAAGATTTTAAAAAGAGAAGAAAACCTAGATGATCTAAAAGACAGCATCAAATTAACCACTATCATAATCACTAGAGTTCCAGAAGAGAGGAAGAAGGGGACAGACTGTGTATTTAAAGAAATAATAGCTGATGGGCGCCTGGGTGGCTCAGTCGGTTAAGCGGCCGACTTCAGCTCAGGTCATGATCTCACGGTCTGTGAGTTCGAGCCCCGCGTCGGGCTCTGTGCTGACCGCTCAGAGCCTGGAGCCTGTTTCAGATTCTGTGTCTCCCTCTCTCTCTGACCCTCACCCGTTCATGCTCTGTCTCTCTCTGTCTCAAAAATAAATAAACGTTAAAAAAAATTAAAAAAAAAAAGAAATAATAGCTGAGAAGTTCTCAAACCTGGGGAGAGACTTGGATACCGAAGACATGGATGGCCAGTGTTAATACATCATCCCATTATTTCAGTTAAAACAGTTTATCCAGGACATGTTATAAAAAAAAGAGTCAAAAATCAAAACCAAAGAGTCTTTAAACCAGGAAAAAAAAAAAGATTATAACTTATTAAGGAGTTTCCATTGAGTGATCAGTAGATTTCTTAGCAGAAACTTTACAGGTCAGGAGAAAGAAAGATGATATATTCAAAGTGCTGAAAGGAAAAAAAGAAAAAAAAAAGCCAGCCCCAAACACTCTATCTGGGAAAGTTATCCTTTAGAAATAAGGGAGAAATAAAGACTTTTGCAAACAAACAAAATTGAGGGAGTTGTCACCACTAGATTTGCTTATAAGAAATTCAGAGAAGAGTTCTTTAAAACCTGAAATAAAAAGACAACCTAGAAGAAAATGGATAAATTCGTAGAAATGTATAAATTACCAAGAGTGAATCATGAAGAAATAGGCAATCTGAACAGACCAATTATTAGTAAGGTGGTTGGATTGATAATCAATAACCTTTCAATAAACCTAAGTCCAGGACCACATGGCTTCACTGGTGAATTCTACCAAACATTTAAAACAGAAGTAATACAAATTCTTCTCAAACTCTTCCAAAAAATAGAAAAATAAAACATTACCCTGACAATAACCGGACAATAACACACACACACACACACACACACACACACACACATATATATATATGTGCCTATATATATATATGTATATATGTGTGTATATACATATATACATATATATATACATACACACATATATACATATATATATATAGGCAAACACAAAATACTAGGTAACTGACTTCAACAATACATTGAAAGGATCATACATCATATGTATTCCAAGGTTGCAATGATGGTTCAATATCCACAAATCAATCAATAGGATACATCACACAATGGAATAAAGATAAAAATCATTTGATCATCTCAACAGATGTAGAAAAAGCATTTGAAAAAATTCAACATATTTTCATGATTAAAAACCCTCAGCTAATTGGGTATGGAAGGAACATAATATAATAAAGGCAACATTTGGCAAGCCCACAGCTAACATCATTTTAAAAATTTTTTTTACATTTATTTATTTTTGAGATCCAGAGTCAGCGTACAAGTGGGGGAGGGGCAGAGAGCGAATGAGACAGAATCTGAAGCAGGCTCCAGGCTCTGAGCTCTTAGTACATGGCCTGACGTGGAGCTCGAACTCACAAACTCTGAGATCATGACCTGAGCCGAAGTCAGTTGCTCAAGCGACTGAACCTCTCAGGTGTCCCTAACATCATTTTTAATGAAGAAAACTGAAAAGATTTTCCTTAAAAAATAGGAGTAAGAGGGGTACCTGGATGGCTCAGTCAGTTAAATGTCTGACTGGTTTTTTTTTAATTTTTTGTAATGTTTATTCATTCTTGAGAGACAGAGAGCATGTGTGGTGGAGGGGCAGAGAGAGAGGGAGAGAGGGAGAATCCCAAGCATCCTCCCAACTCATTCCCTCTCAAAATAAATAAATAAACATTAAAAAAAAATTAGAGTAAGAGTGCCCACAGCCTCTACTGTTATTAAGACAGTACTGATATCTCTAGCCAGAACAATCAGCAAGATAAAGAAATTATATTCATCTAAATTGGAAAGGGAGAAATGAAATTGTCATTATTTGTAGATGATATAATGTAACATACATAAATCATAAAGATTCCATCAAAAAACCTTTCGAACTAATCAATTAGTACATTAAAGTTCCTGAATATAAAATCAGCATACAGAAATAAGTTGTATTTCTATGTCCTAACAATGAAATACTTGAAAAAATAAACAATTCCATTCACAATAGACTCAAAAATAATGCAACACTTTGGAATATATTTAACCAAGGATCCTTACAATAAAAACTATAAGACACTGATGAAAGAAATTGAAGAAAACACAAATAAATGGAAAGATATTTTACATTCTTGAATCACGAGTAATAATATTGTTAAAATATCCACAGTACTCAAAGCAATCCTAAAATATGTTTGTAGTCACAAGAGACTCTGAAGAGCCAAGTCAATATTGCAAAAAAAAAGAACAAAGAATTATCATACTTTCTGATTTAAAAATATACCACAAACAGATAGTAATTAAAACAAGGGCCCCTGGGTGGCTCAGTCGGTTAAGCATCCAACTTTGGCTCAGGCCTTGATCTCACAGTTCATGACTTCTTGCCCCACATTGGGCTCTGTGCTGACAGCTCAGAGCCTGCAGCCTGCTTTGGATTCTGTCTCCCTCTCTCTCTGTCCCTCCTCCGCTTGCAGTCTGTCTCTTTCAAATATAAATAAACATTATTATTTTTTAAAACTAGTATGGTACTGGTATAAAAATGACACAAAGACCAATGAAGCAAAGGCAGAGCATAGACATAAGCCCCATATATTTTGTCATAGGATACCTGAAACGGGTGCCAAGAGTACTCAATGTGGAAAAGATAGTCTCTTCAGTAGTAGGTGTTGGGGAAACTTGATAACTATATGTAGAAAAAGGGAATTGGACCTCTATCTTTTGCTTGTCACAGAAAAATTCATTCAAAATGGGTTAAAGACTTATACATAAGGCCTGAAAGAATGCAGTGCCTAGAAAAAATACGGGGAAAAATTTCCTTGACATTGGTCTTGGCAGTGAATTTTTGCACATGACACCAAAAACACGAGCAGCAAAAGCAAAAATCATCCAGTGGGGCTACATCAAACTAAAAAACTTCTGCATAGCAAAAGAAATACTCAACAAAAAGGAAAGATAATCTATGGTGTGGGAGAATGTATTTTCAAACCATATATTGGATACCTAGTTAACATCCAAAAATGTATAAAGAACTCACACAAATCCATTAAAAAAACCCAAATTATCCAATTAAAATGGGAAGAAGAAATAAATAGACTTTATTTTAAAGTCATCAATATGGTCAATAGGTCCGAGAAAAGCTGCTCACCATCTGTAATCATCAAGGAAAGGCAGATGGAAAATCCCCTCACACGTGTTACAATGACTATCATTGAAAAGAGGAGATAACAACGGCTGGCCAGGATGTAGAGAAAAGGAAACCCTTGCGCACTGGTTCTAGAAATGTAAACAACACAGCTACTTTAGACAACAGTATGGAGGTTCTCAAAATATTAAAAATAGAACCCAGGGGCACCTGGGTGGCTCAGTCAGTTAAGCATCCAACTCTTGATTTCAGCTTGGGTCATAATCTCAAGGTTCATGGGTTCAAGCCCTGAGTCAGGCTCTGTGCTGACAGCTTGGAGCCTGCTTGAGATTCTCTGTCTCCCTCTCACTAGAAATCTAGTGAGGCTGTGATATTTGATTATAGTTTCCTTGACATCTCTTTTTCTGGTGTCCTGCTTCTTCTTGCTCTTAAGTCCACAGTGATGCCGTCCCTCACAACTTGTTCCCACACAGCCATTTGTGAAGGATTTTCCCTCCTTGTGGGAGGCCCCATCTCTTTTCTCTAACATACTCAAATCTTATTTATTAGTGATCTGATTCCCTTAGGCTTTTGTTAAATGCCTGGATAATGCCAAGAGCTTAATTCATACATTGACAATAATGGTCGATGGTGGTAAGAAATTATGCCTCTTATTCAACATTTGAATCCTGGCAATTATGTCAGTGTTGTCATATGTGTGTGTGTGTGTGTGTGTGTGTGTGTGTGTGTATATATATATATATATATATATATATATATATATATATATAAATAAAACCCAGAGGTGACATTCTAAGCATTAAACAACCAGTAGAGTAAAATAATTAACATATAAATAAATACATAGTTTTAATATCTATTTCAAAAATCTCCCACATTTTTCTATTAACAAACCAAATAATATAAATTATGTATTTGCCAAGCTGTGTATGTTATAGTGCCATTTGTTTATTAAATCATTCTAGTACTTTTTAAATCACCTATTCATTTTATAAGCTTTTACCTGACCTGGCTTTAACTAGTAAAGCCCCTGTCTGAGCCATGATTTGATAAAGAAACGCACAGCAAGTTATCCTAAAAACCACCCTATTCTATTAACAGCATTGCAGGATTTTTTTACCTCAAAACCCAGGGTTCCTTGTCTCCCTGCTCTGAAGAATGAAGAGGTGAACACAAAATGAGCAGCAGCCAAAAGTTTATTAGAGTAGAAGATCAAACAGGAAGAATGGTAGGAATGCTCTCTTTACAGAGAGGGGACTTTGGAAAGTGAATGCAGGCAACAATAGGCAAGGGTCCTTGTTCTATAAGGTTCTGGTCTCTCTCTCCCTCCCTTACCCCTTGTTCCTTCTCAGCCAATAAAGGTTCTACCCTTACTGACTAGATAACATTAGGTGCTGGGTTGTCCATTCCTGATTTACTCATTTCCTTTGTATGAGGGGTGGTCTCTGCCCATACTGTTCCTTGTGGGTCATATGTTTATGATCTACTTATTTTTAGTTAGGTCTTTTTTCAAATTCCTGAGGGGAGCTTGAAGGGGAGTAGATGGCGTCTGTTACAGTCTTAAGAGGAACCTTATGCCTGAGGGGGGTTACTATGATCAGACACTTCCAGCATTGTTCCAAAATAGGTGTTTTTCCCCACCCAGGAACCTCAGGTCCTATCATTTCCTATCCTAATAGTAGAACAAAAGATTCTTACAGGTCACCTTGGATGGACAAAACCGATGGACAGTTCTCTCCCTCCTCAACGGGAGCTCTCAAGGGTCATCTTTCCCCACCTCTGCCAAACCTGTGTCCATCTCTTACCTCCTGCTGCTGCTGCTATGTAACAGTCATGCAGGAGGGTGCTTTCTGGGCAGTAGTCTCACGCTGGCTGCCACCTCTGGTGAGCAGGAATCAGGGAAAAATAAAAGAGGATGCCGGAAGTTGGAAAAGTTAGTGACGTGCAGCCATGGCTTGTGGTCCAAGCAGATTTCCCTTACATGTTATGAAATGGCAGTTGGAGGGGCGTCTGGGTGGCTCAGTCAGTTAAGTATTCCACTCTTGATTTTGGCTCAGATCATGATCTCACATTTCCTTGGATCCTGCCCCGAGTGGGCTCTGTGCTGACAGTGGGGAGCCTGCTTGGGATTCTCTCTCACTCTCTTTCTCAGCCCCTCCCCTAATCACACACACACTCTCTCTCTCAAAATAAATAAATAAACATTAAAAAAAAAGAAATGAAATGAAGGGGCGCTTGGGTGGCTCAGTCAGTTAAGCGTCCAACTTTGGCTCAGGTCATGATCTCATGGTTTGTGAGTTCGAGCCCCCCTCAGGCTCTGTGCTGACAGCTCGGAGCCTGGAGCCTGCTTTGGATTCTGTGTCTCCCTCTCTCTCTGCCCCTCCTCCACTTGTTCTCTGTCTCTCTCTGTCTATCAAAAATAAATAAATCTAAAAAAAATTAAAAGAAATGGCAACTGAATGTGACAGAGAGAGAGAGAGAGAGAGAGAAAGAGAGAGAGAGAATCATATATGATTTCAAGCTGCCAGCTTTCTGCATAAAGAGAACTCAAGAGAACATTTCAAGCTGTTCATTTGCCTATATTTCCATTATATGGATTGCATATCTTTTTTTAAATGTTTAGTTTTGAAAGACTACATGAGTGGAGGTGGGGCCAGAGGAGAGGGGGACAGAGGATCTAAAGTGGGCCTTGTGCCGACAGCTGCAAGCCAGATGTGGGGCTCAAACTCAAGAACCGTGAGATCATGACCTGAGCCCAAGTCAGATGCTCAACCAACTGAGCCACCCGGGCACCCTTGGATTGCATATCTTAACATTGTCTCATTTATAATTATTTCTGGTAAAGGAAGATCATCATATATTGACACCGGTGTTGGAAGTTGAGGGTATAATCAATCATCTCTATCGAAAAATTGAACTAGTGCTTAAGTCAGCCCCCGGAGATAGTTGAGCTGCGGAATCAGGCACGATATTAAAGCAAGATTATTTCTTGAATCAAAATTTCATGCTGAAAAAGCATTACTTGAAATGATAGCTATTAGTCCTGTTCATTTATAGGGAATTAATATTTTTTGGTTCATCTCACTTTTAACACAAAAGCTTTACAGTCTTCTGATCTTGAGGAAGCGACTTAATCTACTTGCATTTGATTTTCTTTATTTGTAAAGTGAAGTTGATAAAACGAGCCTACCCCAATTTATTTTTGCAAAGAAAAATAATGGAACAATGCCTTATAATTATAAGCAATCATTACCTTTGTTCATTTGCGTGATGAGGTATGAACATTTTAGTAGGGTTTTCCTAATCACCCGGTTTTAATAGTGGCCACACACATTTCTTTTGTTAGTTGTTTCTCCTTTATTCCACCATAGGTGGAGTTGGTATTACTTCTAAATCTCTCAGACATGCAAAAAACATACTATTTTCTTCTGGAACATATACTTTTTTAAACTAAATTTCTTAGTGAGACAATTACCAGGTTTCCATTCAGCTGTAATCAATGATACAGAGATGGGGTGCCTGGGTGTTTCATTTGGTTGAGCGTCTGACTCCTGATTTTAGCTCCAGTCATGATCTCATGGTTTGTGGGATCAAACCCTGTGTCTGGCTCTGTGCTGACAGTGCAGAGACTGCTTGGGAGTCTCTCTTTTCCTTTTCTCTGCCCCTTCCCCTCTGGCACTCTCTCGTTCTCTCTCAAAATAAGTAGATAAATAAAAAAACTTTTTAAAAAATAAATAAATAATACAGAGAAATATTATGTGAACTTTAACAAGCTTCCCCTCTGGTAAGATCATACAAAACCCAATATTAAAATGTACAATACCAGAACTGGAATACTGATACTGATAAATCCATTCACCTTATTCAGGTTTCCCAGTGTTAATTGTACTCATTGCACGTGCCTGTGTGTCTGTGTATGTATATTTATTTTTCTATATTTTTCTTACACTTGCAGGTTCATTCACTGTCATAGTCGACAGATAAAATAATAGTTCCATCACCACAAAGATCCCTCACGTTACCCTTTTATAACCATCCCTTCCTCCTGTCCTGGACCTGCCTGTTCTTTAACCTGGGAGGCACTAATTTTTTTCTTTTTTTTTTTTTTTTTTCAAATTTTATCAGAATAGTTCCATATAATATGTAACCTTTCAAAATTGGCTTTTAAAAAAATAAGAAAATAGCTTAGTTCCCTGGAGATTCATCTAAATTGATGTGCATGTCATTTTTTCCCCTTCTTATTGGTAACTAATATTCCATTGTATGGATGTACCACACTATTCTTCCATTGAAGAACAACTTCAGTTTGGGGCTACTATGCATAAAACTATCATGAAAATGCAGGCTTATGAACATGAATTTTTATTTCTCTGGGATAAATGTCCTATTGTGCAATTTCTGGATCAAATGGGGAAACATGGATAGTTTTAGGAGAAACTGTTATTCAGTTTTCCAGAGCAGCTGTACCATTTTATCTTTCCACCAGCGACATATGAATAATCTAGTTTTTAGGCATCCTTGTCAGCATTTGGTATTGTCAATTTTTTTTTTGCCATTTTCATAGTAGGTATGCAGTGATAACTCATTGTGCTTTTGGTTTGAAATTCCCTGATGGCTAATCAAACATCTTATGTGCTTATTTGTCATTGGTATATACTCTTCAGTGAAATGTCTGTTTACATATTTTGCCCACTTTTTTGTGGAATTGTTTTTTACTGTTGAGTTTTGAGAGATCTTAATATCTTAGTAAACACTAATCTTCTGTCAGGAAATATAATTTGCAAATATTTCCTTCCAATCTGTTCTAAGGAACTGGATAGTGTATTACCTTTCCTCGTATTCTTGTTCTTTCCTTTGTTCTTTCTTCAGTGTTTATGTTTCTTGGATTTCTTTTTGGTTTGAAGGATTTCTTTAAGGATGTGTCTGCTAAAGACTTTTTTTCTTCTTTTTTAAGCTTTCTTTTGCCTGGGAATACTTCAATTTCCCCTTCATTTCTGAAACATATTTTCAGTGGATATAGAATTATTGGGTGATAGCCCTTTTCTCTCAGCATTTGAAAAATGTATGTCAATTCCTTCTGGCCTCCTGGTTTAAATGAGAAACCCTCTGTCATTTGAACTGGTGTTCTTTTATTCATAATGTGCTATTTCTAACTACTTTCACACTTTTCCTTCATCTTTACCTCTCAAGAGTTTAATTATGATGTGTCCTGGCTGGGCTTTTTTTTTTTTTTTTTTTTTTTTTTTGTAGCTCTTTCTATTTGGGGCTCATTCAGTATCTTGGATCTATACACTTGTGTATTACCAAATTTGGGAAATTTTCAGTTATTATTTCCTCAAATAATCTGTCAGCCCATGTTACATCTGTTCTCCTTCTGGTACCCTGATGATACAAATATTGGCTCATTTTTTTTATTATTGTATTTTCCCTTGGTTCATGTGAATTCCACTGTTTTTTCCTCAAACTCACTATGTCTGTCTTCTTTTATACCCAATCTAATATTGACTTCATCCAGTGAGTTTTTATTTTCACTATTTTTGGGTTGTATAATTTTCATTAGCTGCCTTTTGGTAACTTTTATTCCTTTATGGATATTTTTTTATATTTTCTTTTCGGCTTAAACATAATTTGTAAACAATTGTTGAAAGTACAACTTTTATGATGGCATTTCAATTCCTTATCAGATAATTCCAACATCTGATTTGTTTCAATCTTGGTGTCAGTTGATTATTTTCATTGAAGTTGCAATTTTCTTGGTCCTTGGTGTTGTGGGTGATTGCCAATTATATCCTAGATATTTTGGCTATTATGACCTAACACAGTTTTGAAGAAAATAATTCCTGTATTTTGAAGGATATTACATTTTTCCCTTAATTTTCTCAGAAGAAAAATATAATACTACAGTTTGCATTCGACTGTGCCCACTGAAGTACAAAGATTATGGATTTAAAGTCTTTCTTTTGTTCAGCAACACTGAGAATTTCTTTAGATTTTACTTGGACTTTTTATTTTCATAATGTAAAAGTTTAAATTAATGATGGTTTGATAAGTTTCACTGCACAGAAAATGATTCCAAGGTGCCTTTGTACTGGTCAGTCTATTTTCCCAAATTGTCTTTATAAGAGTATCCATTGTGTTACGGTATTGTTTATCCTTAAACATTTACTGCCTATTCTTATAATGAATTAACTAAAATATCTGAAAACATCAT